>NC_136506.1:30789166-30869166 GCF_053919585.1 Euprymna scolopes
AAAAAAAGAAGTGGTTGTAGGCAGATAGGCTTAAACCCGTATCGCAAAAGAGGAAAAGAACATGAAAAAAAATGTGACGTCTTTGCTGTTTTGCCCATCGCCAAACCGGAAGTGATGTAGGTTTAAATTAAGGCTAGTCAATCGAAAAGCGAAAATGGCTTTCGAAAACATCAGCAAAAAAGCGCCCAGTTGAGGGTGAAGTGATTAATGTTTTCATCCAATTTTTTCGTATTTGTCGTCTGAAGGGTCGGCTTCACAACGATACCGATCTCGTGAAAATCCGTCGCCTGTCAAAAGTTTTAGGCAGACAAACATACACACATATATACATACTTGTAAACAAACAGGTGAGATTTATATTATAGATTATATTGGACGCAATATATAGTAATGATTTAAAAAGTTAAAAAAGTAAAGATTCATGCGCCACCACCGAGAATCGAAACCAAAATCTTCAGCTTGCGACTTATTTTTGCCTCTGCCGCCAATGATGGGCCATGAAGACATATTTATGCATTCGTAATGGCGACGTTCGACCTTCACTATGCAAATTTCATTTTTTTTACTTTTCACACTTTGCACCGATTTTTCCGGGCTAAAACCCGAATATAAAGTTTTGCATGGATTCAAATACCTTATATATGAAGTTTCATGTCTATAGACCAAAAACTCTAGGAGGAGTTTGGTAGGCAAAATTTGTTAAACAAAAATATATACGTATACATAAATATATATGGAAACAATTTTGTGTTTACTATAAACATTTTATACAAATATTATGCAAGTATAAATCATGTAGAACATCTGCATTAATATAATTACACGTAATAGTTAACTAAAGATGATCATCCCATGAGAAAACCGAAGAAAACTAATAGGGAATTAATTAAAATGAATGTTTAAAAGAATATGCAAATTAGCTAGATCTTTTGTTAGTGAATGCAATTCCACACGCCATACATAACAAAATTGTATTTTCTTTTTAAATAAATAGAGAAAGGGATTTTTAATATGAATATCAATACACATGCTTAAAAAACGAATTTATATATATATATATATATATATATATATATATATATATATATATATATATATATTATTCTTTTAAGATTATGAGGTGTATATTCCATAAATTATATTTGGAATTGTATCAAATATTAAGCTCAATGAAAGTGAATTCTCACTTCAGAGCATGTATGCCATTAGTAATAATTTCAAATGCCAAAATCAGTTCACACTCATAAATTATGTTTTTGAAGGAATACACCAGAATTTTCATTATGTAAAATCTTACACATGTCTCATTGAATGGTGGAAGATAACGAAATAATTTTTCAAAGCCGAATGGACATAGTATAGACAGATAAGTAAACACTTTCTATGCACAACTTTTACATTCAAGTTAAAGCAATCTTCTAGTCAACAATATATACATTTTGTTCCTGTTTTATAATTCCTATTTTTTGTCTGTTGGACGTACTCTCTCAAATACTTAAACCCACTGAGAGAGTAGGCAAGGCTTTCATTCCAAATCAAAGTTCTCCTCTTCGTAACACAAACACACGACTTCCTTTTCTTTTTTGCTTGACTCCTTCGTATGTAGCTGCTTTAGTATTTGTCTTACACCATATCACTTTTTTTTATATACATAATACATTACGGTTACAGGTTCATTTAATAAATGCTCCCTTATTCTTAATCATTTATTGGAATAACAGTTTAAATTGAACCTACTAGCTCACTATAAATATTAGTTTTAAGAATAGCAGATTTTCACAAAAACGAACACCTCAGCTTGCGTAAACATTGCTGCCTTTGCATACAGATAGCATGAAAACAAACTGTTTTGCCACCATCGTCTTATTAAATAAACTTTCTTTAATTCGATTTTACAAAAGCTTGCACTTATGCATCCACTACACATATGTGAAGATTTCATTCACTTAATACAAAAAATTACAATTCCATTAATTTACGACTCAAATGAAAATAAGTACGGAAATATGGCTCATAAATTAATTAATTTCAAGCATAAAAAGGGATACTTTATTATATTTTATAAAAAGAATCGATAGAAAATTGGCTGTATAAAAATATATAGGAAATCTGCATAAATTAAAATACCATATTTAAGCGTATTTTAACCCGGGCATCCCTGCTAGTATATATATATATATATATATATATATATATATATATATATATATATATATATATATATATTGTTTTAACAAAACCAAGACATCAAAGAATGGATTGATAGCAACAAATAGTGTATTTCATCGTTTGCTACAATTGTTTCGCTACCATTCGGACAAATTCAAACCCTATATTGTTCGAAAATTTTCAAAAGAACTGCCTCTCATCAGACATTGTGAAAAAACACTTTTATAATGAACAATATGGAATCCATTTCCCTTTTTAAGGAAAACTATGAGAAAAAAATTTTTACCTACATATCTTCCTTACTATATATATATATGTATATATAGTAATTTATAAAATATATATGGCGATTAAGCTACACTGAATATTCGGCGTTTCAGCCACTTTAGGAGTTGTCAGGCTTATGCGCGAATTCTGTGGTTGTTTCTCGTTTTTATATATGTTGAGGATTTTAGTTAGCCAATCAGCTTTCTAGTATCCACCACACAGTGTAGCTTAATCGCCATAACTAGCTACGTATTGAGCACTTTTGAAGTAAATACTTAAAGTTTACGCATAAATCTATACTTTCGTATATTAATTTTATGTGAATAAATGAAGTAGTTATATATATATATATATATATATATATATATATATATAAAGTAAAAAAATAGCTTATAGCTCTTTTAAAAAGATGCTCAAGTGGTGCAAAATAATTAAACGACAGCGTTTCAAAGCTGTTAATTTCGCTAACAAACAACAACAAATCTTTGTATGTATATATATATATATATATATATATATATATATATATATATATATATATGTGTGTGTGTGTGTGTGTATAATTATTTTTTTACTATAATAATTAAATACCTACATGTTTCATCCTTTCGGGAATCTTCAGTGCAGGTTGTCAGGATTAACACCAGTCGACAGATTCGAACTCGGCAACACGAGCCATCTCTGGCTCGATTAGCAAAGACTGTATCCATTCGGCTACCATTAACCGCTTGAAATAACATTGAATTTAAACATTTTAATTTTAAATGTTCTTTACATCAGCCAGACAGGGATCTAATCGTTATACGATGATCTATGCATAAGAGCTAAATTGACCGATTTAATTCAACTGAAATTGCTCAACGATAAGAAACGAGTTTCTTAAAGGGGTTGTCATAATTTTTTTTTTTTCTACTATAATAATTAAATACCTACAGACATTAGTGTTTCATCCTTTTGGGAATCTTCAGTGCAGGGCGTCACGATTAACACCAGTCGACAGATTTGAACTCGACAACACGAGCCATCCCTGGCTCGATTAGCAAAGACCGTATCCATTCTACTACCATTAACCATGTGTGTGTGTGTGCTTTATATATATATATATATATATATATATATATATATATATATATATATATATATATATATATATATAGCACAGACACATTTTAGTTTCTGCAGACTTTAGGATTAGTGAAATTATTTATTACTAGAACCTGTGGAAATTCCACAGTTGTTAAAAAATTAAAACACATTATAAATAAAATGGCAAAAAATAAAATAAAACAAATAACAACGAATTTAAAACAATTTTTTTTAGCAAATTCTTTTTTAACCTTTTAAAGCTAAAAAGAATTGATTTAAAAAATTTACAGTTTTTTTCAATGAAAATTCAACGCACAACACATTGTTTTTTTTTTCTTTTTCTGAATAATTTTATAAATTATAAAGGAACAGATGTCAATTTCTTTTATTTTAAAAAGAAACTACAATAAAAAGTAACTTAGTCTTCTCTCAAATAAAATTTGAAACCATAAACAGTTATGTTTTTGTTTGTTTTTATTTTTTTCGAAAATTTTTGGAGTGGAAATGGTTTTTAATGATTTTTAACTGATAACGAGCAACTATAAAGGGAGGTAATTATTTTCTAATTAATTAATGTTTGCGATGATGGTGTTTTTTTTCTAATTAATTAATGTTTGCGATGATGGTGTTTTTTTTTTTTGTTTTTTTTTGTGACACAAGTAAATCACTATTTAGAGTTACGGATTTTTGACTTGTGATTGTTTGTTTTGGGTAGGATTGAAACCGCTATCTTTATACAACTGTAAAGATTCAATGTCTCTATCAACTGCGCCACGGGCCCAAAGTGCGCTCAAGGTTGAAGTTTTTTGGTCTTTTAAATCCAAGTGTTTTGATGTACTAATAAATTTCAACTTGCCTTATATTAATAGGGGTAGGCTATAGAAACAAAATTTTGGGGTAATTTTGACCCATTTTGGACTCTGAGATACCCTAAAAAACCCTGTACTTGTGGGATAGCGAATGGGAATGTTAGATTTTATAGTAAATGTGGCTTTCAATAAGTGATTAAGTGTGTTCGGGGGCGAAATTTGGGCCATTTTCACGCGTCGACGCGGTCAAATCACGTTTGGGGCCAGCGACCCTCCAATTTTGATCCGTTTTGAACAAAATCACTTGTTCCCATCTATTTACATATAAATGAAGGTAATAAGCCACTTTTGGCATTTATTTGAAAAATTTTGTTTCTAGAGCCTACCCCTAATATTAATGCGCTATCTATAATATCAAGTATTCTTTTATCACAGTATGAGGTAATATAAAATATTTATATTATTCAATTATATATATATAGAGAGAGAGAATTACTAAGATGAATATAAATGTTATCCATAAATTGCAACCTATCAAGATAATAAAAAGCTCACTATACTAGATATAGCAATTAAAAAAAATAGAATAAATAGACGATGAAAACAAAATCGAACAAATTTAATGACCCATAAAATTCAAACAAGGGATTATAATAAAATACAATATAATATACAATGAAAAATCCTTAATCGATGAATTTTCGAAGATATTCACTTTTTCATCTGAGGATAAAAATAACTTGGAAAATTCATGAATTAAGGATTTTTCATTATTGAATTTAACGGATCAATAAATATTGTAATTCATTTGATTTTTATTTTCCTCATATATTTTACCCATTTCTTATATATAAATGAAGTACATACTCTCCGCAAAGAGCTTCAGCACATACTTAAGAACTAAACTTCCACTCAAAGGATGGTTGTTCCATTGCATAATCACATGTGAATTAAAAGGTTATACTTAAGTACTTTTTATGCAGGAGGATTTTGCTCTCCTCTCATATACAGTGCCTTTTATCCCTAAACGGTCACTTATTTGGTATTGGTCAATAATATCTAAAATTAAAATGCACTTTATATATGCCAACAAATTCCATTCAAACCATTTAATTGGTTTCTTGCTTCGGTTTCCTGTGTTCAGCAAATGTGATGTCCATAGGTCCCTGACATACACCCTCTAAAGGAAGGACATAATCAAGTTTAATTAAATAGCAAATGGCATCTGGTATGCACAGGTTGTTCGACAATCGACATTTTGTTTATATAATCGATGATTGAGATAGAGATTTTTGCATTGTTTTATAATTGTGTTCGTTTTCACGATCGGTGACGTGTGACATTCAAGGGAAACAATCTGACGACAAAAACAAACGAGACAAAAAACATCTTTAAAGTGTTGATATTCATCTAAATATGAAAACAGAAAAACATTGAGAATCGTATTTCTCCTTGTGCTTGATAGGTTTTATTAACTGTAAAACCTACAGTTAGCTAACTTTAATATATAGATATATATATAAAGCTGAATGTCTGTGTGTGTGTGCATGTGTGTGCGTGGGTGTGTGTCTCGTCACGAATAGGCTCCTATATGGTTGACAATTTTAAAAAACTGATTAAAAATAATGATAGAAGATGTATCGAGACACAGGAATGGGTATGTTTGATCTGGCAGAACAGTGGTTCATTAAAATTGTGGGGTCTGCGTTCGCACCTGGTCCACAAAGTATGGAAATAAAAAATTAAAAAATTAAAAAAAAAACGGTCACAACTGTTTTTGATATAGATGTACAAATAATTACTTAGATAAGTATGTTTTAACTTAAATAGGGATGGTATAATAAAATTGTGGGGTCTGCGTTCACGCCTAGCCTCCATAGAATGGAAATAGGCACAAACTTTAAAGATTTTTCATATCTATCTGCGTAAGTATACTTTGATAATTATTATGAAGAAATATGGTATAATAAAATTATGGGGGTGTTCGTTCGCGTCTGGCCTCCATAGAATGGAAATATATCACAAAGTTTAACAAGGTTTTTTAATATAGATCCACAGAATATTGTGATAAGTGTTTCAGTGTGAACAGGTATGGTATAATAAATTATAGGGTTTATCTATTTTATTTTTACTTTCATCATATTTTGCTTTGGTTTTGATACCCCTAAATTAGAAACTACCTCTTTACAACCCTTCCTTTTCATAACCTATCATACTTTCATAAATCAGAGTCCATTTTCTGTAGGCTGTTTTGAACCCAGTCAACGACGGGTACTTTTGCTAGTATATATATATATATATATATATATATATATATATATATATATATATATATATGTTTAGTCGTTATATTTAAATTCTGAAAAAACAACATATAGACACATATATTTGAATTAAGAATTTATTGTTTGACAAAAGGAATATATAGAAGGGGTTATGTTGATTTCCTTAATCCATGGATTTTCAATAAAGGCTCATATCACCAGATGAAATATATATATATATATATATATATATATATATATATATATATATATATGAGCAAACAGTTAATAAAATATGTTAAAAAATACTTTCAAATAAATTTAAAACATATTTTAAATATGTTTTTAACTCATTTCAAAGTATTTTTTAACATATTTTATTAACTGTTTGCTCATATTATAAGCTCTATTTCCTATTTGGTTTTATTGAGCTTTTACATCTGACTGAGATAATTTTATAAATATTAATTCTTTAATATTTATAATATACTTTAATTTTACCATCTTGGATCATTTTGGTAAATTTAATTGTAATTTTTATTATATATATATATATATATATATATATATATATATATATATATATATATATATATATATATATATATATATATATATATATATATATATATATATATATATATTAGATAGATATAGGAAATTTATTACTATGAGTCCAGAATGAGTTTACAAATTGTTTCAGCTAGAGGAAAGTCCTCAAAGAGAGGAAAAATCCAACTAGCATCATCAGAATTCATAGATGGACTAAGTTATAAAGTCAAATAAAAATGGAAAGATCGTAGATAAAGGGGAGTTAGAAAAGAAGGGGTAGTGGTGGGGAGAGGACGTTGGAGTTTAAAGTAGTAGGAGTGTATTAAAAAAAGAGAGGGGTTTATAATTAAGTATTAATTATGTGTAAATTCTTATATACGTGTTTTTTAACGGTTTAAACTTAAAAGACGCTACTTTTATTGATAACGGCATAAGTAACAGTTAATTTAAAGGATCACCATGGCAACGGGTTGAAAATGGGGTTTAAAGTAATTTAGCCGGGCGGGGAGAGATTGAAAGATATTTATTGTTTATAAAATGGAAAAGAAAAAGAAAAGGAAAAATAAGTTAATGAATTATACTTTACAGGTTTATTTTGATAGTGTAATGATATATATAATTAAATATAATATAAATATAAATAAATTAGCCGGGCAGGTAGAAATTATACGTTACAGGTTTATTTTAATGAAATAAAATAAAATAGGTGAAAGCTTAAGTAAGTAACTTAAATAATAGAAAAAAACATTTTTAATAAGTAACACACAAATATAAGCACACGCATAAATATGTACAGCAAATGCACATACGTAAATGGGGGAAAAGCACATGCGTGATTACACATACATATATATATATATATACATATATATATAAACAAACACACATATATATATGCACACATACACAGATACGTAAAAATACACGCATATATACATACATAAACATATATGCAAATACACATACATATATATATATGTACATACATACATACATATACATACATACATATATATATATAAATATAAATTAGCTGGGAGGGGGCGGGGAAATTGAAAAATATTTTATAAATAATTTTTAAATTTTCAGGCGTTGTAGTTGAAGGAAAGAGAGAAGGAGAAAAATATAAATTAATGAATTATAAGTTACAAGTTTATTTTACTAATATAGAAATAGGTAAGAATATCAGTAAGTTAATCAAATAATAATAAATTCATAAAATTACTAGGGAGATATTTATAATAAGTGAATAAAACACATACACACAGAAAAACACACACACACACAAATACACATGTAGAAGATACGTACACAAATACAAATATATATAAACACATACATATACACACATGTAGAAGATACGCACACAAATACAAATACATATATAAATACATATACACACACATATATATATACACACATATAAATACATACATACACACACATAAACATACATATACACACACACACACACATATATATATATATATATATATATATATATATATATATATATATATATATATATATACACATATATATACATATATATATAAATTAGCTGGGCAGGGAGAGATTGAAAAAATTAGTTTTTTGTTTTTAATTTATTATTTATAATTTTTTGAATTGTCGGGCGTTAAGTTGAAAGAAAGAAATGGGAAATAGAAGGGTAAATAGGTGAATTATACGTTATATGTTTATTTAATAAAGTAAAAAATAAGGATATCAGTAAGTTAATTAAATAATAAAAATTAATATAATTATTAATAAAATGTTAATAGTAAGTAGATAACAAAAACACACAAATACATACACATGAGTACACATGTAAAAAAATGCACACATTAATGGGGGAGGAGCATGTGCTTGAGTATATGTACAAACACAAATATGAAATATGTAAATAAGCTTCGTGTTAAAAAATATGATAATTATTATTGAAAGAATTAGTAAGAGGTAAATATAAGAGAAAAGTGTATTATATAAGTTATATGTAGATGGTAAATTAAATAATTAATTAAAATAGAAGGTAAGTAAATGATTAGTTGTTAACAAGTAGATAATAGACCGAGAGGCAAGTCGAAGGATACCAATTGTGATAAGTACGTAATTGAAATAATAGAAATCGAGACCTAACTATGGAAATAGCCAATAAGAAACTATGGGGCGAGAACCTTTAAATAATGACATAAGGAGTGATTAAGGCAAAGGGGGGGGGGTACAAAAATGAGTTAGGTAAAGAGAGATGCAGCTAAAAAATGGTGGGATAAATGGGTGGGGGTTCTGTGGAGGGGTTCTTTTAGAATGAATGGGGGACTATATAGTTTAGGTTGTAAATAGGGTGTGTGTAATTCGTTAGTGTTAGATTTTAGGGGTGGGTTATAGTTATTATTAGAAGGGTGAGAAGATATATATATAGATATAGATATAGATATATTTCTGTGAAAATATATTTCCTTGTAATATATACCAATCCTTATTTAAGAAGCTCAAAATTATTACAGAGCAATGAATGACAAAAATCTATATTCCAAAGTTCATGATGTTGACCATCTTACAATTTATTCCTTTAATTCAGGTGACACATGCATTTTTGACAGTATCTGTTTCATAGCACAAAATCAATCATTTAATTATTATACTAGACCATCATCACCTCTTATCACTACCCATCATTATGGTCTTGTATCACCAACCTCCTGACTCTCATTAACTCTCATCCTCAAGTGGCATGTGGGACTTGATAAGTGGTGATTCTCTTTGTAAAAAAAAAAAAAAAAAAGATTCCATGGGTGTCAGTTTTTTTAGGGGTCACCTTGGAGTGTCTCTGGGCTGACATTTTATTTAGTATCATACTTTGTTTTAATCCCATTCCCTTGGTTTTAAACAATAGTGTTTCTTAAAACCATTGATTTTTTCCCCCTTCAAGCTCTTAAACATGAGCAAAAATTAAACAATGGTTTTTCTTAAAACCATGTTTAATTTGATTTTTTTCCTTCTAGCTCTTAAACATGAACGAATGAGTTCTTTGTTAATTTGAAGAATGGGGGAAATACAAAGGTATTTAAATTCATTTAGAATTTAGTGAGCCCCCCACCCCCGGGCATTTTTCTAGTAATTTGCTTATGTCAGAAACGTTCTTATTTCATAGGTTTTTAGATGTGTCCACGAATTTCTATGAGAAGCTTCATCAGTCAGGGTTTTTTTTTTGTTTGTTTGTTTTTTTTTACATGGAGGCCACCACTTATCAAGGCCCGGAAGCCACTCGGGGATAAGGGTTATTGCATGTACAGTAATCAATGGGATAGTATCATAGTAATCGTTAGTATTGGAGATTTGATAAAGTGTCTTACTTAAGGAATTTGTTTATGTTGGACTTGAGGACATCCAAGTTGTAGTCAGGTGAGAAACAGGCAAACGGCAGAGAGTTCCACAGGCGTGCACTTCTAAGAAAGAAGCTTTGCTCATGGAATCTACGTTTTGATTTAGGCACAGATAAAGGAGTGAGGAACAGAGTTCCACAGGCAGACGGTTCTATGAAAGAAGACAGTTTGCATAATTACATTAACACATCGGTTCTCGTCAGATCAGTGAAGTTAAGCAATGTTGAGCTTGGTAATTACCAGATGGGTGACCAATTGGAAATAACAACACCTCCATGCAAGAACTGCAAACATCTAATGTCATCATCTCCCCTTACTTTTTTTTTTTTTTTTTTTTTTTTTACAGTGATCACCACTTATCAAGGCCCGGAAACCACTCAGGGATAAGGGTTATTGCAAGTACATTTAGTGAGGAGATTTGCTGAAGTGTTTACTTAAGGGGGCGGTTCATTGGGAATTTGTTAACATTGGACTTGAAGACATCCAAATTGTAGTCCGGAGGGAAGCAGGCAGACGGAACAGAGTTCCACAGGCGTGCAGTTCTAAGAAAGAAGCTTTGTTCATGGAATCCGCGTTTTGATTTAGGCACAGATATAGAGTGGGGGAAATTTTTCACTGTGGATTCAGCTAGACGGGTGTTTCTCGTGAAAGATTGGCGAGGGGGGACCAGAGATTGGAGTTCAGACGAGCATCTGCCATGGAAATAACGATAAAACAAGGACAGGCTCGCAACGTCTCTTCTGTGGGAGAGAGGTTGCAGGGTAGAGAAAAGGGCATCCCCCACTAAGCCACGAAGTCTATTTTGTACTCTGTCAAGGCAGGATAGGCTGTTTTTAGCAGCTCCTGCCCAGATATGGCAACATGATATATATGCGATTGGGGATTGTTTGTGAATTTAATATTCCCTAGAAACTTTCTCCTTTGGAGGACGTTGATTCAACTTGCCTAGGGTTAATTCCGCCTTGTTTTTTGTTTGTTCTTAACTAGAACCCTGTTGGTCAAAATTACAAGGATCTTTCTAAAAATAAGGTCTCCCATTTTTTAACACAAAACTAAAACGTTGAAGATGGAAGTGGGACCATTAAAATGAGGTACATTTTGTGCTCTAAAATTAACTTTTCTACATAGTTATCACCAATCTCAATGCACTTTTATAAACTTCTTTTGGTGCTTCTTTTAATCCTTCAGGTTCTTTATATCTTCAAATATATTTATGGTGTTTCGTTTTTCCAAAATTACTAGATTCAGCATCAAATAACCTGGAAAGGGTTGATATGCCATTAAACAAAACAGCCAAACCAAACTATGTGCTCCACTAATTCTCTGATTGTTTGATGTGGACTTTTATGAGGAAATAGATTTTTTTTTACAGTGGTGTCACCACTTATCGAGATCTGAAGGCCTCTCGGGGTTAAGGATTAATGGGTGTACGGTGGTCACTGGGGCAACAACGGAAATGGAAATTAGGTATAATTTGATTATTTAACAGCCGACTTACTAAAAACTTGTTTACATTGGACTTGAAGGCGATCTCATTGTAGTCAGCTGGAAAGCATACCAGCAGAACAGAGTTCCACAGGCAGACAATTTTTAGGAAAGAAGACTTGTTCATGAAATCTGCGCTTAGATTTAGGCACATATAAAAGGTGGGAGAAATTGTCGATCGTAGTTGTAGCTAGGTGAATGTTTTTTTTGTGAAAGTATGGTAATTAGGGACCATAGATTGAAGCTCAGACGAGCACTTGCCATGAAAATAATGATAGCGCACAGACAAACTCACATTTCTTTTGTGAGAAAGGGGTTGTAGGGATTCAATCAATCTTTATTGAACTAAATGACTACGAGTAATAGATAGCATTATAAAAGTCTTCATTTCCAATTTGTGATTTTGTCAATATTAGCATCCAAGATGGCTGCCAAAGCATACAAAATTTTTAGTAATCACTATGTTGTCCCATAAAACTTTTAAATAATCACTGACAGTTTTCTATGATAATCTCTCCAACAATCTCAGAACACGGATTCTATCATTGATAAAATTATCTTTTAAGCGTTTCTTTCATCCAATTTTATAGTTAATATTTATATTTTTATTTTTTCAATCAAATTGCTACTTCATCATCTTTAGATTATAATATCTCCATTTTTTTTTTAATATTAATTTCCAGATTTGTTTCAATTTTATTTCCTTTGGCTTCGCATCTGTTTTTTTTTTTTGTTTTTTGTTTTTTTTTTCAAGATAGGGCGTTTAATTTCTTCCTTTCTTTTATTAATACTAGCTTCATATTTCAAAATCGATTTAAAATTTGATATTTTCTTTTGCAAAATTAATCATTTTTTGGCACTTTTTAAAATGGAAATACAAATTCTTGCTGGATTGAAAACGCTGACAGAATTAAACGCTTCCACATTCTGAAAATGCGTCTCTTATTTCGTTGATTGCTTTTAATATATTTTTTTTCATTATTTTATTATTTAATCTTTCATTAATTTCACATGAAAAAGTCTACCTGATGTCACCATGAGTTATCTGCCCGTCGTTTCAAATTATTCTGTGTGTTCATAAAATTGCATATCTAATGTATGATGATCAAGTTAGAAGTTGTTAATTGCAGCCTTTACTTGAGTATGGTGTATATATATATATATATATATATATATATATATATACTTTTTTACCAAAGGGTCACCGCATAATAAGGTCCCGAGGCCACTCGAGAATAAGGGTTGATGTGTGTATGGTAGTCATTGAGACAGTAGCATAGTAATCATTTGTGGTGGAAATTTGGTATCATTAGATTATTTATGAGGATGTACATTAGATGGTGATGACAGAAAGCTTACAGCACTTTTGATGCACTTGTGGCGTGAGAGAAAGGATATAGTCTTTAGAAGGGTGCAGTTTCTTGTGTGTGTGTGTGTGTGTGTGTGTGTGTGTGTGTGTGTGTGGAGAGAGAGAGAGTTTAGTCTTATTACTGGTTAATAAGTTGGTATACATTCGTTTCAATAGTGGCCAATACTAAAGAAGTTATTAAAGATGGTGAATAAACATATTATAATAAAGCCAAATTTTTGTCTGTCTGTTCACATACGTCATATATGACGTCAGAGCAACTAATATATATATGCTAGCAGTTCAGCCCGACTTTGCTCGGGTCCTATGTACTGTTCATAACTTTGTGCATATGTATATATATATATCTTAAAAAGTTTGATACATGTCCAGGTAAGTTACATCTAAAATTTCAAGTGTTTAGACCCAAAATTGGTGGAGGAGTTTGGTAAAGTCTGCAATGGTCAACTCTTTCTACTTTGACCTCTTGGCAGCCAAAATTTCGCCCAAAAACTGATTTAAAAATTTGCTGCATGTCTGAATACCCTTCATGTAAAATTTCAAATTTTTAGACCTCAAATTGGCTGGATAGTTTGTCAGAGACCGCAAGGGTCAAATCTTTTGAACTTTGACCCCTTGGCAGCCAAATTATTCGGCCAAAAACCGATTCAAAAGCTTGCCCAATGTCTGAATACACTTTATGTAAGATTTCAAATGTTTAGACCAAAAATTAGCTGAGTAATTTGGTAGAGATTGCAGAGGTAAGTTTTTTAAAAAACTTTAACCCCAATTTTGACCCCATAACATTTGTTTTGAGCTCAAATCAAATTTAACCGTTTGATCCATGTCTCCAAACAGGCAGGAATACTGCTTTATTATAATAAATTTATTTTGTTTTTTTCTTAGATCGATTCATTTCAGAGTCACTAATGTCGAATTGTGTAATGGCTCTGAGGAGGTCGCATACACCGAAACCTCGACTTGCTAATGTAAGCCCCCACCCCGTCCTCTCCAAAACCCATAACAATACAGAAAGATTAAAAGTTAAATGATAAAACATATGGAAAGCAAATATCAAACAGCGTGAAAGATAAGTAAATAATTAGAGATGAGGAAGAAAAGGGCAAATATGGTCGATGAATGACAGAGGGGACATGTTTTAGAGGTTAACGCGTCCTGTAAGGAGATTGAAGAAGAGGAAAACAAAACGAATTTTTTGTGGCCCCGATATTTTGAGGGGGGAGAGGGGCGATAATTTGAATACTTGAATAATTTTTAAAAAAACTACTAAAGCAGTATTCACTTTAGACGGGTTGGACCGGCTTCCTCCAAAAGAGGAAGTTTCATAGGTGTATGAAATTCACAAGCGATGGTCAGTTGCATGTAAGGGAGATGACGATGTTAATCTTTTGCAGCTTTTGCAGGTGTTGACATACAGCGCCTAGTATTCCCAAATGGTTACTGACCAAGCCAAACTTGCTTAACTTCAGTGATCTAACGAGAACCGGTTTGTCAACGTGATTATGCAGTATATTTACTTGTCTCCTCACAAAGGCAGTTAAACACTGGGTCAGTTTTTACACAGAAACACACACACACACACACACACACCTCTTTCCTTTTATTTATTATATAGATTATATAAATTAATATTTAACTAAAACAGCATAAAACTACTGTTAATGTCTAAATCTTTATAAATGAGAAGGTAATGCCTGGGAGAACGGTATTATGATGAGCCAAAAATATTTATAAATTATTGAAGCACCATAATACTTAATTTTGGTCCCTACTTACTTGCCTCCCCACGAGGGCTGAGTTAAAGACACCGCCGATTTTTAATACAGAGAAATAGAAATCTAGCTGTCCAAATGAAGACACTCTGGGTTGGGCAAACTCCAGATCTAAAATGTAAGACTTACATCCAATCTGTTGCTAAGGTCGCTGGAAAAATGGCCGGATTTTTCTAAACGCTCTTGGAAGTGCTTGAGTATTGCTGCCAGATCTGGGGAAGTGCAGCAAATGTAACATAGCACAGATATGCGTATGTAAATGTATGCAAAATGACGTCACCGGTAAAGAGAAAAAAAAATATAGAAAAGAGAAAGAGAGCAATCATGTGAGAGACGTGGAGCAAGAAACAAGATAACGTGGGAGGCGTGGAGAACATTCTAGATCACGTGGCTGACGTCATAGCTGTAACACTCAGGAAATAAATGTTATTACAAAAAAAAAAATCGCGTTGGAGTTGTTTCCTCTTCTTGGTCTCCTTTGCAACTGAAACTGCATACAATGTGGGTTGGTTCCAAAATAATGTTACACTAAGAGCACTAATCATTGTCTAGATAGAGTTCAAAATGACTTCGAAATCTAGTGGGGAGTGATCTCTTCCATTCCTTACATCCCCTTTACAGAAGAGATGTCGTTACTTTCATGGAAGGTGCTTGGCTAAGCTCCAATCACTGGTTTTCCCTGGTAAAATATTCACACCAAGAACTTGCTTTGCTAACACAGATATTTTGGGACCCTGGTATTTTTTTCTTTTCTTTCTTTTTTTTTTTTTTTTTTGAAGTGTGGGGTGGGGAGAGAGAGGAATAATTTCTCTACACAATTTGAATATGTTAATAACTTGAACAAGCTCTGTTTCTATTTAGTTGCCTCCCCACAAAAGCAGAGTTAGACACAAGGTCGGTTTTTAATGTTAGGAAATTCCAGCTCCCCAAAAAGGGGCACTCTTGATTGGAACAAAAATAAAAATAGTCTCAGACTTCTCCTCCTGAATCGATCAAGTGTAGTATCAAAACAGATACTACACTTTGCTCTTAGCCAAGGGGTCATAGAAGGTTTTAATGAGCACTGTTATTAAGAAGGCAGATATGATTAAAACAAGAAGTAAAGAAGAGGCATCACTATTCACTGAGCAACAACTTGCGATAGGGCAATAAAAAAAAAGACATTTGAACTGTGTACAAGACATCTGCCAGAGACATTTTAGTATGGTCTGGAGTTAAAGAATTGCTCGACAGAAACACAATTCAACAATGAAAAAAAATGAATATGAGTTTGTTATGTATAATTTTAAAAACTGTTTGGCCGTGACTTATTAAGGCCAAGAGCCACTTGAGGATAATGGTTAATGGTATTGTCTGCCTAAATTGGTCAATAGAATGAGCCAAATTTTTTTATTACTTATGGGACGGTTAACGCCAAGTACTTGATATTGAATTTGAGAATGATGTTTCCACGGTGTTTTTTTACTTGGGAGTCACCATTTATCAAGGCCCGAAGGACACTCGAGGATAAGGGTTAATGAATGTAAGGTGGTAGTGTCATATCCGTTACTGGTGTAAGTTGGGTAAGATTTGATTATTTATGGGGATGGCTCAACAAGAACTTGTTTATATTGGACTTGAAGGCTACCATGTTGTATTCAACTGAGAAGCAGGCCAGCGGAACAGTTTTGGGAAAGAAGCTGCGCATTGTTTTTCTAGGCCTTCCCCTGTAAACTAACTCTGCTACGTAAACATCATATTTCGTTTAACATCAGTTTTTAATGCTGGTAAGTGTTGGGTGGTTTTTAAAAATTGCTTTCCTTCGTCTTTCTCTGTTAACTGACCCTGCTACCTCAACTGTCCTACATTTTTTTTTTTTTTTTTTTACACAGTGGTCACCACTTATCAAGGCCCGGAAGCCACTCAGGGATAAGGGTTATTGCAAGTACATTACGTTAGTGTGGAGATTTGATGAAGTGTTTACTTAAGGGGGCGGTTCATTAGGAATTTGTTAACATTGGACGTGAACACATCCAAGTTGTAGTCAGGTGGGAAGCAGGCAGACGGAACAGTTCCACAGGCGTGCACTTCTAAGAAAGAATCTTTGTTCATGGAATCCACGTTTTGATTTAGGTCTTTTGACCTACTAATCCAAGCGCTCTCATCCATCCCTTTGATGTGACCAAACCAACAAAGTTTCCTACTCTACACCCATCTCCTTATACTGTCCAGATTCAATCTTCCTCTGAGGTTATACATCTATCGCACAATTTTCATATTTCTCTCCTTGCAACGTATATCCTCAACCCTCACTGGAAAAATTCTAAACAACTCGTATACGGCAGAATCAGATTAATAAACCACTTCTCATTAGATTACCAAAGTTAAACAATGTTGAGTCTGGTCAGTACCAGATGGGTGACCATTTGGGAATACCAGGCGCTGTATGTAGAGGAACAGCAATACCTCCATGCAAGAACTGCCAAAATCTTTTTTTTTCTTTTTTTTTTACATGGAAGTCACCACTTATCAAGGCCCCGAAGCCACTTAGGGATAAGGGTTATTGCGTGTACAGTAATCAATGGGATAGTATCGTAGTAATTGTTAGTATTGGAGATCTGATTAAGTGTCTTACTTAAGGGGACGATTCATTAGGAATTTGTTTATCTTGAACTTGAAGACATCCAAGTTGTCGTAGTCAGGTGAGAAACAGGCAGACAGAAGAGAGTTCCACTGGCGTGCACTTCTAAGAATCTAATGTCGTCATCTCCCCTGACCAGGAAATACATGCAACTGAGGACCGAAGAGTAATGTTTCCTGGGAGTAATGCCTTTGTCTTCTTTGTAAAATTTACATCTAAGAATATTGTTTTCTGGAATTAATTTTTTTTTTTTTTAATGTTGAAATATATGAAATCTCCCTCTGCAAGTTATGTTTTCTAAGAGCAACAATTTCCTTTACTCTATGTCTGTGCTTAAAATTAAATGAAAGAGCTTTCTTCCCCCCCAGAACTGCTCGTCTGTGGAGCACAATTCTTTGAGGCTACTTCCCGGCTGACTATAAGAGCTGTTATAATTAATTAATTTCTATCCAATTTCCATTATCATCGATCATCACGGTGTTGTCTCAACTGCCATCTTTTAACCATTATCCTTCAATGGCGTTCAGGCCAGTTACTCTATAATAATAAAAAAAATTGTATTCTGAAAGCACCATATTCTAAGGGCAGTGTTTTCTAGGAACAATGTATTCTTAGAATATAAATAATTATACATTATATTTGACAACTTCATTCGGCATTAAATAACCAATAAATGGTTGATATGTCGTAAACCAAATAAAACCCCAGATTCTTTTAAAGAATGTTTCTATACGGGAGCAGCTGCCTTTTCCAGTGAACATAATTCATGCTAAATCGGTTAAAACTAAAATAATTGATTATAAATGAAGGCTAAACGACTTATCATTTTATATACAGCAGCTGTTTATTTAAATATTGATTGAATCTTTTCTAATTGCAATTTAAGTTTCTCATTAAAAAAAAGGATCCCCCCCCCTTGCAAAGAAGCAATAAAAGAACTTATTTTTTTTATAAAATGTGCAGACTATTTTAAAACCTGCATATAATATGAATGCACACTGTTTATTGGAATTTTTTATTTCTAAATTCGAAAATAACAAACAATACGGTAAGTAGAAAGTAGACCCTAGGTTTACTTTCGCAGCCTCGTAACTCTTGCTTTTCTTTTTTGTGACATTTAGTCCTTGCATTCTATGAGTAATCTTTCTGACAAAGGGAGAAGTATTGCTGTTTTCTAGGTCAGAATATATCCACCTGACATATATTCTTGGCTAATTTTTGACCTTGTAGTAATATATTTTTATCCCCTTGCATTAAATGGCTTCATGTCTTGTCTAGAGTGATTACCATAAAAAAAAAAAACATGATTTTTTTTATTAAAAAAGAGTTGCTGTTTTCTGGATCACAATCTTAAGTTTGTTTTTTTTTTCTAAAAATGAATGCCCCCCCCCCCAAGAAGCAACAAAAATAAAGAACTTAACTTGAATATTTTATCTCGCCATCCATACACAATTAAAAATAAAACGATCTAAAGATATAACTTTAATCAAAATTTAAATTACATTGGATGTTCGTCCGTCGGAGTGACGAGGACCATCTGATCATTCCGAAGAGATGATTTGTTAAGCAAAGGTTGTGAAGCAAAGGTTGTACAATCCCTAACCTCTTCTCTCTTGTAGCGACATTGCTTGATTCCAGTGGCAAAGAGAAGTCCAAGACAACTGGAAGCAATGCTGAGATAAGCAGAGAGACATACTGCACATGATATTTGCAAATGGTCACCCATTTAGTGCTGACCAAGCTCAACGATGCTTAACTTTGATGATCTAGCAGGAATCAGTGTATCAACGTGAATATGCCGCACTAAATTATATTACGGTTGTGATGTAGAATGAAGAACTCTGCTACCTTATAATAAGAATAATAATAAAAATGGATATTTAGCAGATTCAAAGTGTCCACAATGTCTCTCTTGTCTAGCAGCCATTTGCAAGGGGAGAAAACAGCACATGCTCAAAGTTTTTTTGTTTGTTTTTTTTTTTTTTTTTTGTAGATGTTAATAATTTGTAAACTGTATGCATTGACATGTTTTAATAGACAAAGTATGATGACAATGAAGAAGACGAAAACTCAAACTAGTTGTGAAAAGACCCGAAAGACATCTGAGCAGTCGCAAGAGCAGTTTGGTAGTTTATTTTAGTATTGTTTCGTGTCTTTTATATACTAAAGAGCCCCCACTTATCAAAGCCCCAAGGCCACTCGAGGATAACAGTTAATGAGTTTGTCAGGTGGACGGTAAGATACCATGAGGATATGTAATGATAGTTGAAACTTGGCAGAATTTTATTATTACTTTAGAAGGCAGCTCAACAAGAATTTGTGTACATTGAACTTGAAAATGAATATGTAGTAATCAGTTGGAAAGCATATCGTTATATTGTGTTTCACAGACAGCTAGTTCTTATAAAGACACTTTGCTCGTGGAAGCTTTGCTTAGTCTAAACACTACACAGAGAAAGAAAGAAAATTATGTATATTGCTTGTAGCTAGACGAGAAACTATGGATTGGAGCTCAGTCGATAACCTACTATGAATGAGCATAACGATAGAGAAAAGAAAAAGCAACGTGGAAAGTAGAAAGTGGGCCTTACTTTCGGCAGTTGTGTAACACTCGCTTACCTTTTTGTCATTTATTCTTCACATTCTGTGAGTGATGTTTCTGACAAAGGGGGAAGAATTGCTGTTTTCTGAGTCAGAATATACCTCCTCTAACACTTATCCTTGGCTAGTTTTTAACCTTGAAGTAATATTTTTAGCTCCTTACATAAAATGGCTTCATCCCTTGTCTAGAGCTATTTAAATAAAAACTTTATCAGTCCTTACATGATATATTTTTTAGCTCCTTACATCAAGTGTCTTCATGCCTTGTCTTAAGCGATTTACATCAAATTTTTTGGGATTTTTTTTTCATTAAAAAATTGCAGTTTTCTGGGTCAAATCTATCAATATAACGCTTATACTTGGCTAGTTTTTGACCTTGAAGTAATATTTTTAGCTCTTTATTTCAAGTGGCTTCATACCTTGTCTCAAATGGTGTCCATTAAAAAAATGCTTTTTTTGTAAAATAGAATTACTATTTTCTGAGTCAGAATATATCCATATAACACTTATCATTCGCTAATTTTTTACCTTGAAGTGGTATATTTTTTTTTTAGCTCCTTACATCAATTGGCTTCATGTCGTGTCTGGAGTGATTTCCATTAAAAATGTTCTAGATTGGAATCTATCTATTTTTGGCTAGGAACAAAGTGTAGTATCTGTTCTGATTCTATGCTTAGTGTATTTTGTTCTCGGCTAATGAAGGAGAAATACTTCTAGACTAAAGCAACTTATACTTTTTGTTTCGGTTCAGAGTGTCCCCTTTTGGGGAAACTGGATGTCCCCTGCAGTAAAAATCGACCTTGTGTCTAATTTTGCCATTGTGGAGAGATAAATAGGAATACTTATCGCCGGCTATTTTACTTTTAAGTGTTTTTTTTTTTTTTTTTTAGATAAAGTGGCTTAATGTCTTGGCTGGAGTAATTTCTATTTAAAAAAAAAATAAAATAAAATAAAAAACATTTTCTCCAAATTAAAAAAAAAAAATGGCTACATTTGCCTTTGGTCCTGTATTTGTGTGACACGTGATAATAAGCAACATCTGATTGGCACACATTTATTTTTGTTGACTTTTTTTTCTTCTTTGTATACATGTTTTATTATTATTTTTTTTAAATCTTTCTAAAGGTTACTCTAAGGATGATACCAAAGTCGATTCTCTCGCCCACAGCGGGGTTCACCAATTCCTGTGTTGCCGTCCTCGCAAAATATGTTTCCCTTTTTAATATTTATTCTTCTGATCGCTGACACTTGCTATCGCGAGCTTTTGCTCTCATAACTTCTGTCGTTCTTTTTCAGCAGTACAACTGGTGTGCAGTCAAGCATGGTCATATAGTCTTTACTTGGTTCACCTTCTCTGTCAGTCATTTGCAAGATATACAACACTAAGCAGGTAAGCAGTTCCCTCGTCTCTTCTTTTGGTCAGTTTTACTTGCTAAAACTTATTAAACTGGATTTCACATTAGTACTTATAACGTTACAATTTATTCTTTTAAATTAAGTGTATCCACGCATTATTTATTTATTTTTTGTACAAGGGAGTCACCACTTATCAAAGCGCAAAAACCACTCGAAGATAAAATTTAATGAATGTAAGGTGATAGTGTAGCGCACGTTAATATTGTAAATTGGGTAGAATTTTATTATTCCAGGGGACAGTTCAACAATAACTTGTTTACATTGGACTTGAAGTTGTAGTTGTCCAGGAAGCAGGCTAGTGGAACAGTGTTTCACAGGTGGGCAGTTCTAAGAAAGAAGCTTTGTTCATGGAATCTGCGTTTAGATTTAGACACAGATAGAGAGTGGGGGAAACTGTGGATAGTGGATGTAGCTAGTTGAGTGTTTTTTTGTGAAAGTTTAGCTAGGAGGGACCATAGATTGGGACAGGCTCGCAATGTCTCTTCTGTGTGAAAGAGGTTGCAGGGAAGAGAAAAGAGCATCACCTACTTTCAAAGCCGATTTTTAACTTTGACAAGGCAGGATAGGTGCGCCGTTGTAATCCGGAGTTTCTAGTTTGATTTTTTTTTTTTAACCCATTAAGTTCCAGGGTATTTAAATATTTTTTATTGAGTTGAAACTTTGTGTAATGACTAAAAATTGGTTAGACTATATAAATTGAAAAGAAAAAGGTTTTTTTCTTAAATTCAGAAAGTGAAATATTGGCTTTTCTATAAATAGGACACTGGATACATGTGATATATTTTAGAAATCAAGAAGCTACACATTCAAGATAAAATTTACATATGGTAAAGATCAAAGCAGTTCACACAAAGAGTTACACTGCACTTTTGGTAATAAGTTAGTGGAATTGCAAGACTCATTTATATAAGTTTATACATCGTTGAATTATAATAGAAAAATGTGAGCATGAAAAATAATATGTTTAGCTTAAACATGGAAAAGTAAAGGGCTAGTTGTTAAAACTGGAAAAGAAAAGGACAAGATATTCTAGTAAAAAAATATAATAAATTTATAACTTAACTTTGCAGCACTATGAATGTTATAAATTGAATTAAAAAAAAAAATCTGAATGCTGCAAAATCAGAATGCAATTTTTTCCAGCTTTCAGGGGTGTCCTTTTATTTACGAACACTGATGATAACTCCTTCAAGAAAAATAAATGCTTTATTGAACATTACATAGATATATATATTGGAGATAGGCTGAAACAATTGTATGTCAATAAAAACTGATTTGGGGTGAATTTGTAAGAAGTTGTTCTCTACATTTCATGTAGCTTTCATAATTATATATATATATATATAGAGAGAGAGTGTGTGTGTGTGTGTCTGTGTATTTTGGCAGCATTCTTTTATCTAAGCAAACATTTTTAAAAATAACAGAAGGTGCATCGACTTTAAGATTGAAAACCCAAACAGTCATATCTAAATTTGATCAGCAGTTAAGTACCTAATCCATTACGCTAACAAACTGACGGTAGAAGAAATTCTAACGCTATATACTTTATTTAACTGTGTTTGTATAAAGTTAGATAGGTTTGAACTAATTAACAGATCATTATGAATTTTAGAATACAACTGCTTTTTATAATGGATCGTCATGTGAGCTGTATGCAGTTTGATTTAGTTTAATGCAAAGGGAAGTAAAAAAGGACTAAAAATTTTAATTCATCTGCTTTTTTTGTTTGTTTGTTTATTTTTTTTTTGTCTTCACAATAAGTATCAGACATTAATTAATAAATATTTTCTAAAGTTCAGTTTCTTTGGAGTATTTTAAAGATCTTCTTTTGATAACGATTTAGAAATGCCTGAAAGAAGAATATTCAGGACTACATTATACAATCTACCAACCAAAAACAAAAAAATTGCTTGCCGTGCCGAGAAAATAACTAAGAAAATCAAAAAGACAGAAAACTCTGTCGTATTCGATCAAACCTGCTTAAATAATGACTTGCTGCTTAAACACACACACACTGTTGGAATCTTAGGGATATCAATCATACCCGTTATTATAGGTGCGACAGAGCTTATGAATAACCTGAAGTCCTACCTAACTAATATTCCTGGTCAACCAAGTGCAAGAGAAATCCAGACAATTGCACTTAAGGGAACAGCAAGGATACTAAAAAGAGCTCTCGGTTGGTTTCAATAAAAAGCAGGGGAATGTTAGCAGCTGGTTTGGCTGCTCCATACCCAGCATTACAATCTTCAAAGAAAGAAAATGAAAAAAAGTTGACAAAATATGCTTAAATATATTTTAATTCATGCAGATTTCATATTTATTATTACAGAGCAAATTCTCTATTGATTATTATATTGTACCTAATATATAGTACTGATTTTAAAAGTTTTAAAAATATGACTTGGATGCCACAATTTAGAATCAAAATCAAAACATTTAGCTCTTCAGTATTATTTGCTACCATCTGAGCTAAGTCTACATGCGTATTGAAACTTTACAAATTAACTAACTTAAACACATAAATGTGTACTTGTGCATGCGTAGAGGAGCACTTTAAGTCAACTTATGCCTACCAAGTTCCAATTTTTCAATTTAGATCCTTCAGCAGCTATTTTTACTGGCTAAAAACTAAATCAGATTTGTTCCACTTCGGATCCCCTATATATCAAATTTCAATTCTGTAAACTAAAAATTGACAGAGTAGTTTGGTAGAGACCGTTCTGCATCCAGGTAATGGTTATGTATTTTTCAGAGTGAGTGCATATACTGACATTGAAGAATTGAATAATGTACGAATGCATCTTTTTTGGATGATAACTTCTTTTCATATGTGTTTCTTTTTTTGTTTAATTAAAAGCAAATGGACACGAATTGTATAATTTCATTTTTTTTTTCCAAATTTTATTTTGTAAAATATCTTTTTAATTTATTGATGATTAGAAGGCCAGCATTCTTTGCCGAGTTCCTGTTCTCTTTGTGATCGAACTTTCTTTTAAAATCTGCAAGTTTCTTCAAAAAATTGATCACAGATACACTTCACTTATTAACCTTTAATTGCAAAGAAATTCCATCGAATTAGAATGAAACCTTCTTTCTTTGATGTTATTTCCATGTTCTTTTGTTGTTTTGTTCAAAAATATATTATTATTATTATTATTATTAGCTCACATGGAGCTTTCACACAAGTCAACAAACGATCGGCTTGGAGACCTGTGGTGTTCTCTGGAAGCTGAGTGACAACAAGTCTCCCCAGACGTCCAACTCTCTCCACCTCCTTCGATAGCATTTTCAAATAAATCTGTGTCATCGCAACAGCCTCATACCATTGATTTCTCGCTGGTAGTTGCCATTGGTTTATACTTGCATTTGAGTGGCACTAAGTCTCCCCACGATCCCAGTTCTCTTCGTGCTTGTCTAGCGGAGGTCTGGTCAGCGCTCTCTCCTTGGTCTTTACATCCTCCTTAACCCTTCTCGGTTCTTTGGTATCACTTTTCTATTGGGGGGGGGCGCGATGATGAGACAATGGGAGGATGCATGATGTTGGTATAGAACTTGTTGATAAGCAGCTTCAGCGTTCTTCTTATTATTATTAGTATTATCATTATCTATTTACTCACTAGGAGTATTCACATAAGCCATCATCAAAGATTGTAGTGTTCCCTGGCGTCTGAGTGACAACAAGTCTCCCCAGATTTCCAGCACTCTCCACCTCTTTCAATAACCTTTGCAAAAGAATTTGCATTATCGCAACAACCGCTTGCCATTGATTTCTTGTTGGTAGTCACCATTAGTCTTCACTGGAATTTGGGTGGCAATAAGCCTCCCCAAGGTTCCAGTCTTCTTTGCATTCATCCAGCAGAGGTCTGGCTAGTGGTTTCTCTCCTCAGTCTTGACTCTCATTATTTGGTGTGGTGCCTGTTTATGGGGACATTCACAGAAAAAAAGAGAGGGCGATATTTTTCAAATGTTTTAGTTTTCATGATTCTATGTGATGTTCCTTCCGTTTCTGTGTCCAGTTTTTGTATAGTTTATGCGTGCTGTTGGTCTCCACATTCAAGGGTTTTCCTTAATATTTCTGCAGTTTTCATTATTGCTATTCGTTGTATCTTCTCTGCCATCCCTCTGATTCCAATCTCTCTGATTTTTTTTTCAAAGTTTTTGGTATCGTCACTACTATCAGTAGTGTTATCTTTACTTTCTTCATTTTCCAGATCCCTTTGAGCTCTCTGGCTAATTCCGTGTATTTGCTCTGCTTTTCAGTCTCCTTGATCTTCATTCTTGTGGTCTGCTAGAACAGCAGCAAAATCTACAATCTGGCAGAATTTTCCTTTCTTGTTAACTTATTATTATTGTTATTGTTATTATTATTATTATTATTATTCAGTACCTGGTCATATATTAATGCGTAGGTAATACATTATTTGATGAAAAAAGAAATAGTTTTATGTTTCTTTTATAAGAAAAAGCTTTTGGCGCTTTTTTATAGTAAATAAAACTTTGTTTATCAGCATTTTATAAGCTTGTATTGCAAAGAACATGCATTTTAGGTTTCTATTATACGGAATATGCTTTTTTAGTTTCTATTATAGGGAATATACTTTTTTGGTTTCTATTATAGAGAATATGCTTTTTTGGTTTCTATTATAGGGAATATGCTTTTTTGGTTTCTATTATACGGAATATGCTTTTTTAGTTTCTATTATAGGGAATATGCTTTTTTGGTTTCTATTATAAGGAATATGCTTTTTTGGTTTCTATTATGGGGAATATGTTTTTTTGGTTTCTATTATAGGGAATATGCTTTTTAGGTTTCTGTTATAGGGAATATACTTTTTAGGTTTCTATTATAGGGAATATGCTTTTTTGGTTTCTATTATAGTGAATATGCTTTTTTGGTTTCTATTGTGGGGAATATGCTTTTTTGGTTTCTATTGTAGGGAATATGCTTTTTTGGTTTCTATTATAGGGAATATGCTTTTTTGGTTTCTATTATAGGGAATATGCTTTTTTGGTTTCTATTATAGGGAATATGCTTTTTAGGTTTCTATTATAGGGAATATGCTTGTTTGGTTTCTATTGTAGGGAATAGAATAGAATGAATTTTTATGTTTCCATGTTGGAAATAATTTTCTTTTGAATTTTGTATCATAAGGAATAGTGTTTTTATGTTTCTATTATAGGGAATAGTTTTTATGTTCTATTATCAGTAATAGGCCTTTTATGTTTCTCTTAGTTATAGGGACTATTATAGTAGTGCATAAACTTTTACGTTTCTGTTATAGGGAGGAATTATCGTATGGTAATTTTGATGACAAAATATTTATTTTTTCACAAAGAAAATATAATGAAAGCAAAATGTATTTATTTTTGCTTCTATGAATTTTTATTTCTTTTTATTGTTACAGCTTTTGAATCTGGCCAACTAGGTTAGGGTTAGGTTGTTTTTGTGGTTGCAGGGTTATGGTGAGAATTGC
The DNA here is from genome assembly GCF_053919585.1 of Euprymna scolopes. Classification (NCBI taxonomy): domain Eukaryota; kingdom Metazoa; phylum Mollusca; class Cephalopoda; order Sepiida; family Sepiolidae; genus Euprymna; species Euprymna scolopes. The sequence goes on from NC_136506.1 coordinate 30,816,437, forward strand.
AACTTATCTATTTACCTATAAATTTTCTTTTCTGATAAAATTCAACAATTCCTTCTGGAGACTGACTAGTGTGTCCTATGAAATTCATAATCGCTTTAGTCAATTTTCTTAATTTGTTGAATTTGACCGTATAATCAATTCACTCTTGACAATTGTCATCTTCTGCAACTTGATTGGCTAAGCATTTCATAATTTTTCAGAGGTTTACGTACATTGCTGGAAGATGCCAATGAAATATCGCAAGTTGCACCAATATTAAGTTTCTTTACTTCTCGATTATCCTTATAGATGTAAAATAACATATTATTTTGTTATTTAATTTATATAAATGTTTCTGATGTGTACAAACACGCTATGTAAATTAGATGGCAAGATAGAGAGAGTCACTCTTTCTCTAAAAATGTGATATCAATGTGATACATGGCCAAGAGAAATACATTGATAGCTAAAGAAAGAAATTAGTGACATGTTCAGTTAATTATAAGTTACTGCTACTTAGAACAATTAAAACAACAAATCAATCCCAGAACTAAAGTATATTTTCATATGTATTTTGTGTTATCTCAGTTTTGATCAAAATTAGAATAAATATTTTAGACACAAGGTTTAGTATCATAATATCATGATTTTAATTGTCATAAGGAGACATAAAAATGGTGCAAAACTGTTCTGTTTGGGAAATTAATTTTACCCATTCTTTGACGGATATATTTCTAGCAATGTATATATCTATGTGTTGTAAATGGCAGCTTCAGACATATTACAAATACAAATATTCCTGGGCGCGGCTAGGTCGGGACAGCCAGTTTGAATTATAAAACTATTATAGTAAAAGTGAATTTCAAAATACATCAATACGAAACAGAAATCAAATTTTGTTCAGTTTCAACCATCATCTCCAATCCTGAAGATGTCTCACCATCTGATGAACCAATTGATCCTTATCCTTGAATGGCTGTAGGCCTTGATAAACGGTGACTCATTAGTACAAAACACAAAAAAAACTTGTTCTCTTCTTGCGTTGGCAATTCTCTTTTTATATCCCAAACTCTTGTTCTGCGTCAAGTCCTCTTGCCAAATTCTAATTGTGCAATCAGATCCTGTAATGATCAAAATGCTTGCCATATAAAACCATCTTGGAATCGGTAGACGTTTTTTTTTTTTTTTCTTTCAGTTGGAAAGGCTGAGTAGAATTGGAAAACGAATATCTCAGACTGAAACACCTGCTATTACTTATAATAACAAGATTACCTATATAGACAGTGTGCTATCTATGCTTTACTTGTGGTGGCTCTGTCTGTCGGGGGATACAATTGTAAACAAAACCCTATCCTAAGATCAAACTGTTTTTTTTTTTTTTTTTTTTTTACACAGTGATCACCATTTATCAAGGCCCGGAAGTCACTCAGGGATGAGGGTTATTGCAAGTACATTACGTTAGTGAGGAGATTTGCTGAAGTGTTTACTTAAGGGGGCGGTTCATTAGGAATTTGTTAACATTGGACTTAAAGACATCCAAGTTGTAGTCCTGAGGGAAGCAGGCAGACGGAACAGAGTTCCACAGGCGTGCAGTTCTAAGAAAGAAGCTTTGTTCATGGAATCCGCGTTTTGATTTAGGCACAGATATAGAGTGGGGGAAATTTTTCACAGTGGATTCAGCTAGACGGGTGTTTTTCGTGAAAGATTGGCGAGGGGGAACCAGAGAGACTGTTTACTGAAACTGCGGTAAGCAGTACATAGTATGCAGGACGTTACTGCACCGTTGGCAATCTGGCGATCCCATCTAAAAAAAGGGGTGGAGGGTGATTGTTTACTATGTATGCCTGCTGATCTGAAATTTATACGTACTTAATTTCCCTAAATTCTTGTGTTAATTGCCGGTGGGCTTGATGTAAAATGCTAACTTACAAAGTCAAGGGTAACTATCTGACTGGGTTTGAATGTCCCGACCAGCAGTAATTATCATTTTTTACACTGAAGATGGCGTAAGTATGAAACACTAGTCTGTAGATAAAAAGAAAAATATTTTCATGTTCTTTGGCATCATCAGCAATTTTAAAAGATGAAATACCCCCGACTGATCGACAAAAATGCGATACAAAATAAAGCCATCTTTTCATTGTTGCGTCAAACGTGAAACTCAAAGTAAAATACAATTTTTTAGCCTATGATCAAAGTGTAATATCTGTTCTGTCCAAAGATGGTAAAATAATATCATGGGAATTGCCTTGTGTGTCTAACATCCATAAAATGGAAATATGTCAGAAACTCCTACAAAGGTTTTGGAGATAGACCATAAGTATACTCTCTTCTAGGTAAGGTACAACTAGTGTGTGTGTAAATATATATCTATCTATCTATACTCCTATAAATTCGTTTTTCTTTTGTGTGTATTGATATTCATATTAAAACCCCTCTTTTTCTATTTATTTTAAAAGAAAATACCATTTTCTTATATATGGGTCATGGAATTGAATTCATCTGCAAAAGATCTAGCTAATTTGCATATTCTTTAAAACATTCATTTTAATCAATTCCCTATTAGTTTTTTTCGGTTTTATTATGGGAGGATCATCTTTAGTTAACTATTACGTGTAATTATATTCATGCAGATATTCTACATGATTAATACTTGCATAATATTTGCATAAAATCTTTACAGTAAACAAAAAATTGTTTCCATATATATTTATGTATACGTATATATTTTTGTTTAATCTATTAGTCTATCTATCTATATATCTATAAAAGTGAACGTGTCTGTGTATCCGTCTGTCTGTGTGTCTACATTTCTCTACACGATAACTCTGTCAATTTTAAGTCTACAGACTCAAAATCTGATATTCAGGATACTGAGGTTTGGGAAAATCGATGTGATCGGTTTTCGGCCAGAAATTTGGAGATTAAGGGGGGTCAAAGTTCAACGATTTGACCTTTGAGAACTCTACAAATCTCCTCCGACAATTTTGGGTCTAAACACTTGAAATTTTAGATATAGGTTCCTTGGACATGGATCTTACTTAATAACTTGATTTGAGACCAAAACAATAAATTTTAAGGGGTCAAAATAGGGGTCAAAGTTAAAAAAATTGACTAGATAATATATATATATATATATATATATATATATAATGTGCATGAGATTAAGCAAAGTCATTTTAGTTTTTTAATTTTCATTTGTTTGTTCATAAGGTAAACAATTCCTATATTGTTAAAAGAATTCTTACACCGATCATCATCAGAGATTATTCATCGATATGAACCGGTGTAACCTGGAGTTTGGGTGACAACAAGTCTTCGTATTATTATTATTTTTTCTTCTTCTTCAATGTAAAATATGACTTATCCCCCTTGCTGGTGTTTATTTTTATGGGGATTATTTAAAAATGGTTGTTTGCCAACCTGAATGCATAGTGTGTGTGTGTGTGTGCGCGCACGCATACTATGTATATTTTTCGTGTGTGTGCGCACATATTATGCATATTTTGTGTGTGTACACTTTGTATATTTTGTGTTTTAGTGTGTGTGCACTTACTACACATATTTTGTTGTGTGTGTGTGCTTCCTATGTATATTGTTGTGTGTGTGTGTGTGTGTGCTTGCTATGTATCTATTGTGTGTGTGTGTTTGCTATTGTTATTTTGTGTGCGTGCTATACAAAATATTATTCACAAAGCTTGAGATTTGTACTTCCTGTACACATACACACTTATATATTTCACTACAACATTGATATTAAAACCTACTTTTTCTATTTTAAAATTATTAAAACAAACTTTTTATATACTGTCATGGATATGCGAGCGACTACATGAAGGTTTAGTAATTTGCATATTCTTGTAAAAAAACGACCGTTAAGGAATTACTTATTCATTTTTTTTTTTTTTTTGTTTCTTGATGATTGGTTTCATTTATCATGCTGCCTTCTATTCATGAATAGTTTCTATATTCTCGCGCACAGAAATATTTTTTTATATATATTGATCGGTGTGTGTGCGAAAAGTCTTTACCAAACTCCTCTCTGAATATTTTGTCTAGAGTTGAAATTTGACATATAGGACCTATAGCTCACTTTCGATTTCGTTTTACCTTGTAAAATAGTTGCTAAGGCATCAAAATAAAAAAAAATTGACCTTGGTCTCAAGTTGACGATACCTGTTTTTTCCCCCTAACCCTAACTCGTTTTTTTTTTTTCTGCATATGTGCTAATTTAAAGTTATAGGTTAAACAACATTATTTTTTTGTTGCCAGTTTTTGTATTCAGATATTGTCCAAACACCCAAAGTCAAGGTCACTTTCATATATACCTTGTCGGTGTGTGTGTGAAAAGTCTCCACCAAACTCCACTTTGAATATTTTGTCTACAAAGTTGAAATTTAATATATAGGGTATTTGGATCTGTAGCTCACTATCGATTTGATTTTTAGCTGGCAAAAATTGCTGCTAAAGGGTCAAAATTGTAAACATAACAGTTGACCTTGGCAGGGTAAGTCGAATAAAGTTGTTACTCCTGCTGTTATTTTTGCACATGCGCAAAATTAAACATCCGTAGCTCAAATTCACTTGATTTTTAACTTTTTATATCCATCTGTCAGTAGCTCAGATGGTAACGATGTTGGAGAAATAAATAATGACTATAGCTGGAGCGCTAAATATTCTAGTTTTGATTGTAGTGGATGGTACTCAAGTGATATATTTTTTTTATTACTTGTAAAATCATTACTATATAGTGGAGAGAATTAGTTCTATAATATTAAATAAGGAATTTGCATATTGACATGTAATATTTAGGCATATTTTACGACCGGGCTATGCCGGGCAGCCTGCTAGTATATATATATATATATATAAAATTCAAAATGGCGTAATGGAAACATATTAAAGCTATTTGCGGCTTCTTTTCCAATTTTCAGATTTTAATCATGTCAAATCATACTTTATTTTTTTTTGACAGATTGATTGTTGCTATTTCTTCTGATGAGTTAAGGGTAAAATAGATTCACCAATTGATATAATAATTAAGTGATTGATTTTGTGCTAAGAAACAGATACTGTCGAGAATTGTAAATGTCAACTGATTCAAAGAAATAGATTCTAAGATGGTCAACATCATGAATTTTGGAGTATAGTTTTTTGTCATTTATTCACTATATATATATATATATATATATATATATATATATATATACTAGCAGGCTGCCCGGCATAGCCCGGGGGTAAAATATGTAAAATAGATTCACTGATTGATATAATAATGAAGTGATTGATTTTGTGCTACGAAACAGATTCTGTCAAGAATTGTACGTATCAACTGAATGAAAGGAATAAATTGTAAGATGGTCAATATCATGAAATTTGGAATATAGACTTTTATTCATATATATATATATATATATATATATGTTCACTAATGGAGTACGATAACAAGTGGACAAAATCTACCCTGAATGAACCTCTACAGAAACCCACCAACGTCGACCTTGACCTTCTATCTTTTCTATTAATAGAAAAACTATTTCTCTTTTGCCATTTTGCATGTGAATAGCTAATTAATTTCTGGCTATGCATGTTTTCAATTTCAAACAAAGTCTGTAAACATGCTATTGTGCAAAGGTCTTTGTGTCCGTTCGAAAGAAAAAAAAAAACTCTTTTCATCAGACCTAATTATAATCTGCCACTCTTGAAAGACTTGCTCATGTCTCTCTTCATACAAGTCAAGAATTACAACTGTTTTTGACTTCATTAGTGACTTGGCCACAACAGCGTTTACACAAATTGTACAAATTATTCAATATGGTCAAAGCAGCATCCAATGAATATTTTAATGAGAAATTATAAAGAAAATTAATGAATCGAATCAAATGTTTAACTTACAGTTAGTGATGAGACGATTCCAAAATTCTTCCCGATTCAAATACAATTACCGATTCCGAACTAGATTCCCGCTTTCGATTCTTTATAAAACTCTAAATATTTAACTATAGAGTTGTTATTTGTACTGATTACTATAAAAAGTATATGTAAAAAAAAAAAAAATGTGCAAACATTTTATAAAATGTAAAAATACATTTGTGGAGTATCGTCTATCAATTTTAGTTTGTTGATAGCTTAAAATCAATAGATATTTACTATTTTATCATTATTGCCTGCAGTGGAAGAAATTTTAAATAAAATCAAATAAAAAAAAGAAGATTTTTAAAGGAATCGTTTTTGGCATCGGAAAATAGGAACAATTTTTTTCCGATCCCGATTATCATCCCAACTTTAATTACAGTCTACTCATTAAAAAGTCAGTAATGAATTAAGTATTTTAAAAAACATGGTTGTAGCTATGCATGTTTTATTCAGTTTTATTCAACCTATTTGACCTAATAGTAAGAGTTTTCGCTAATGAACTAGGAGGTCAGGGTTCAATCTTCGGTCAAGTCAAAGACTTTATAAATGGTACTTGATGCCTTTTTGTGAAACATTCAGCATTATAAGATTAGTAGTAAGGTCAAGTAGACTAATCCTGGGAATGGAGTGGTGTCCTCCCCTACATCACAGTGTAACAGCTAATTAAAAGGAAGCTTTTGGTCACATAGTTTATCTTATTCACCTATTTCTAAGTATAGTTAGAATATGGTGCTAGATAGAGATATAGTTTGAGATATATCAAAGATTTCAGAATTTTTAGAGATGAGGATAGATAAATTTTATCATTTGGAATATTACCGTTCTCATCTTGTATATGGTATGATCACGTTGACACACAGGTTCTCATTAGATCTGAAAACTTAAACGATGTGGAGTCTGGTCAGTACCAGTGTGGTGACCATTTGAAAATGCTAGACACTATATGTCATCTTCCCGTGACTGGGATATACATATAGCTGGGGATCCCTAATGAATTTCATGTTCCCTGTTAACTTTCTTCTTTGGAGGAAGTCAGCATACCCCATGTAGGGTTAATATTACACAAGGTATTACTAGTTCGTTTTTTTATTCTTATCCTGACTGTTATTTATATAGCGTTTGGGCCGATATGTGACCTTCTTTTTCAACTTGGGAACCTAATAATTGAACTTGTAGAGCTTAATGTCGAACTCCATAACCTTTATGAAATTTCAAACAGAACCTGCTATTCACGGCATGGAAGTATATTGTTCTCATCCTGTCAGTTTATTAACTCGTTACATAAATCTAGTCATGAAGACACGTCCGTTTATCTAAACCGCTATCTTTGTTTTCCAAAAACAGTAACAAGCAAGGGAGATCACTCTAAAAACCCTGTCGCAAAGGAATAGAACTCTTATATCTCAATATAAAGGGAGATAACTTTATATTTTTTATGTCTCTTTTTTTAGAAGACTACATCTATAATATAAATCTCACCTGTCTGTTTAAATGTATGTATGTTTGTATGTCTGCCTAAAACTTTCGACAGAGGATTTTCACGAGATCTGTATTGTTTTGAAGCTCAACCCTTCGGACGACAAATATTGAAAAATTGGCTGAAAACATTAATTCCTTCATCCTCAACTGAGCACTTTTTTACAGGGAGGGGGGTCGTTTTTTTTTTTCGCCAATATTTTCGAAAGTCATCCCCTCTTTTTTCGATTGTCTAGCCTTAATTTAAACCTTTGCCACTTCCAGTTTGGCGATGGACACAACAGCAAAGACGTCACTTTTTTGTTGTTGTTTTTTTTACATTCTTTTCCTCCTTCGCAGTACGGGTTCAAGCCTGCTTGCCTACTACCACTTTTTTTTTTTTTTTTGCTCACCTCCCCCCCCCCCAACACCCAGGCAACGCTGGGCACCCAGGCTAGTGCCTTACATAAGATGATATAAAGGGTTCTGTTCAAAATTCCATGCAGATTCCCGAGTTTGCCAGAAAGATTCCAGAGTTCGACAAGATACACCTGAAGAAGTCATATTGACCAAAATGTTGTGAAAATGGCACTCAAGATGAGAAAAGTAGTCCAAAGAATCCAAGTAAATAAAATTCATAACTTACTCTTTTAGATTAAGTAGCATCTACGTTGATACTACAAAATATATCCTTCCATAATAAAAAGTGGTGGCAGCAGCATCGGTTACTGCCACAGAAAATGGTCATGAAAGATCAGGGAGGATGGAAATGACAAAGAACAAAAGCACCATCCAGACCTCCACTGGAAGTGTATAAAGAATACTGGAAGCTTATTGCCACTCAAATTCTAGGGGAAAAAAAATCAATAACCGGTATAAGCAAGAAATCAATGGTAAACGGCTGTTGCAAGGACACAGTGTGAAAAGCTGAGATTACTGGATATCTGGGGAAACCTGAAAATACCACCTTTTGTTGTCAAAAAGTGATCACTAGTAATAATTTGTGCAAGAACTCCTGCTGAGTAAAATAATAAAAACTAAATGGAAAACTTGTTTGTGCCAAGATTGGTTGCTCTCACAGAAAATGATTGTGAAGAGTATCAGAGGAGGAAAAGCACTATCTCGGCATGTATGTTCCCATATGGGAACATGGGGTGAAGTAGACATAGATTCCATGATCAAAGCTTCTTTCTTAGAATTGCACGCCTGTGGAATTGTCTTCCGTTTTCCTGCTTTCCAGCTGTCTATAATATGGTTGTCTTCAAGTCCAACGTGAACAAATTTCTGATGAGCCGTTCCACTTAAGTTAACAAATTTACCGAACTTCCATTACTATCGATTACTATATTGTCCTTTTGACTACTCTACACTCTTTAACCCTTATCCTTGAGTGGCCTATCGGCCTTGATAAGTGGTGATGCCTATGTAAAAAAAAAGTAGTTTAATGTAAAATGTGGTTTTAAACGAACCAGTGATACTTGATTTTGTATTAGATCTGGGTAGGCTATGCCAGTTCCTATGAAGGGGGAAATTTACAAGAAACATCAAACTCACAAGCGATCTCCAGCTGCAGGAATAATCCGATTAGGAGAAGATGACATACAGTACCTAGCATTTCCAAATGGTCACCCATTTTGTATTGGCCAGGCTCTGTCACTTAACTTTGGTTGTCTAGCAAGAACCATTGTGTCAAAACGATCATGTAATTTTGCTGTTGCATTAGTTTTTTTCTACTTTTTCGGAAACGATTTCTTAAAAGTCTAATGGAATCTGCAAATGGATTTCCAATCCAAAATTGTCATTTCTTTCTCAGTTTCAGCTGAAAAAAAAAAAACAACAAAAAAAAAACAGCTATTTAATGTGACAAATTTTGTTAAATTGAAATTGTTACATTTTTAAAGTAGGTAAATTTCACTCAATACTTTAAAAAAAAAATACAAGATGTGTATTCTTAAAAATGCATCCGTTTGTATACATTTAACAATGAAGCAATATTTAATCTTGGCTGTGTTAAAAAGTGGAATTTTATTGGAAATTCGTCAATGTTAGTCAGGTTTTTAATACTGTGAAGACTACACCAGCTATATGAAGAGTTGCCTCTCCTTGTCTGGTTTATGTGACATGTAATTTAAACTGTTCAGTAACTCGGAATTATCTCCCCTTTGATTGTTTATATAAACGAGTGATTATGTGTACTTTGTCTCTTCGTATTTCATCTTGTAAATAAAGCAAGCATGTCTTCGCTTGTTTGTAAAAACTAAAAACTAAAAACGTTATGTTTTAATTGATTTGTTTCTTTTTGTCAACCGTTGATATAACTTCTAATTTGAATTTTATTTGAAACCAGCAAGGTATGTGTTTTATTTAATTTGTAATTAACTATCAAAGGTAATTAACTAACTAATTAATTAACCTGCAAATTTTTATTAGAAGTTCAGTTAGGTGTTCGGAATGCTGTGTCACAGAAAGGAATTCTCTAGTGAAACATACCAGACAAATCGTCCTCTTGTTTCTGAACTGCGAAAGAAAATGGACAGTTTTGGGAACAACATTCTCTTCTATATGAGGTATGGGTTGGGAAGACTCACGGTGTATTATGTATGTATTATCGTAAAATGCATTTTCTAGAACCACCAAGGATGGTTTTCAGTGATGCACTGTCTTCACTACCAATTTCATGTTCCACATCATAGCGGCTTAGATAGATAGACCTGACTTATAGAGTTACAGGTGTTGTATGTGCTCTCCACTTATCTCTGCATTGTTTCCAGTCATCTAGCACTTCTCTTTGCCACTGAACTCAAGCAGTGTTGATTCAGGAAAGATTCGGTTAGGGATTGTGCAACCCTTTTTTCACAATTACTCTTTGAGGAGGTATCCATTGTTTCTTGAGACTGAACGGAAATATCGCATAAGATATATTGCCACTTGGATGTAAGTGGCTACTATTATATTTAGGACCATGCTTACATAGGGACACTATGCAGGGTGCTGAGCAGTGAGATGTCTGTTTTAATTTCTGCATGTTAGTAAAGTTAGAGAAGAAAAAAAAAACAGAAAGAGAATTCTAAACTTTTTAAGTTCGAGGAAAGAAAATTTCCAGCATCTAGTGCTCTCTACGGTAAAAGGGTGGGATTTTGCTGCTTGTTGGGTTAATCGAGGTGGAGCACATGTGTTAAGAGTTCATCAGAGCATATTCCATTAAAATACTTGTAAAACAAGTACAATGTTATTATACCATCTTTATTCGAACTAAAACTCATTTATTCATTTACAGACTGCTATCCTTATCTTCATAGTTGTTGTTTCACTACGTTTCGGCCAACTATTCGTCTGGCCTTCTTCAGAAAAAAGTAATCTATAATATAAATCTCACCTGTCTGTTTAAATGTATATATGTATGTTTGTATGTCTCGCAAAAACTTCTGACAGAGGCGACGAATCTTGACAAGATCAGTATCATTTTGAAGATCAACGTCTCGGCCGACAAATATAAAAAAAATTAGCCCCAAACATTAATTCTTTCAACCTCAACTCAACCGTTTTCTACAAGGAGGGGTCGACTTTTTTCGCCGACATTTTAGCAAGCCATCGTCACCGTTGGATTGACTTCGATTAATTTCAACGCTTTTGACTTCCGGTGCGTCATGGAGACATCGGCTAAGATTGATGCCTTAGATGTTTATAAAACTTTCTGAAAAGTTGTAACTAACTGATTTCTATATAATTTTGTTTGTCTATACTTCGCGATAACTTTTAGGGCTAATAAAAATACTCCATTTTTGGGACTATTTTACTGTATTTGTTCAAAAATTTATGTGTATGTCTATTTAGCAGTTTTGCATGGTGCTGAACTTAAATTTAAATATGTTAAGGCCTTGGGGACTTTTGGGGCTAAATGGGGGTGAGGGGCGGCTAATGATGGACTTAGTCATTTCTTTTTTTGCATGGTGCAGAACTCAATTTTACATATCTGCACCGTTTGTTTATTTTCACCAGGATTTGATGTCCCCTGGGGACTTTGGGGGCTAAATGGTGGGGTGGGGGAGAAATGCTAAACTTAGTCATTTTTATTGTGCGTCGTTCAATGTTCACTCGCAGGGGATCATGCATGCTACAAATTCTCTTCTTGTTTACTGCGTTCATCCTACCTATAGCTTTATGGTCAGTTTAAGACTAGGCTAATAAGCATCTCCTATTTTTGCAATAATTATCTTTTGTTTGTTAGATCATGCGGCGTCATTTCTTGTTTGAGTGATTTCCATAAAAATTACTTTTGGGTATTATATTCAATATTATATGCAATATATGAATATTGAATTATTATAATCAATATATGAATATTGAATATAATATTGAATATTGGTAATATAATTAGCATTGGGTATTGAATATAATACTGAGTATTGGGTATTATGATATAAATGTAATTGAATTAAATAGGTTCAATAGTAAACTGTTCAGTTTGAAACAACTTTGAGCAAGAAATATGAAATTTAGGTGATTTTTCAAAATAGCTAACAGAGCCAAAAAAGGGGTGAAAAAATAAATACACAAAAAATAAATATTACCAAAGGCAAGATAAGTTATTCTTCTACCTACCCAGATAAGTTTTTTTTTTGTGCTTTAATTTATTTTAAAGTGTTCCTTTAACTTAAAAATAAAGGTAGTGCAAAGCCTGTCGTGTTAGAACAAAAATCAAAATGCACCTTAAAAATATTTTAAACATTTTTATTTACATCTTACATATTTTAAATGCACCTTAAAAATATTTTAAACATTTTTATTTACATCTTACATATTTTAAATGCACCTTAAAAATATTTTAAACATTTTTATTTACATCTTACATATTTTAAATGCACCTTAAAAATATTTTAAACATTTTTATTTACATTTTACATATTTTTAAATGCACCTTAAAAATATTTTAAACATTTTTATTTACATCTTACATATTTTTTTTCAAATTATCTTAAAATTTATTATCTTTTATTCGTTTTGTTATTGTAATATATCTCATTCATTATATTTACTTGTATTTATTTTAAAATCATACTAGCAGTTTATTGCTGAAAATCAAAAGCCATAGTGTAAACTTGATAATCGCAAAAACTCGAAAATTAAACAAAATACTGATAGAGCATTACATTTTCGCATGATTGGTAACATTTACTGGATGTGTTTCTGTTAGTATTTTGTTTAATTTTCGATTTTTTAGCGATTATCGAGGCCTGACTATGGTTCGAATTTGGCCACTATCTTGTTTTTTTATTTTAACTCGACAGGTTTTACACTACCTTTATTTTTAATTTAAAAAAAAAAAAAAAAATGCTTATTTTAATAAGTTAAACAAAAAAAGTTATCCAGGTAGATAGAAGAGTAATTTTGCTGGCCTTTGGTAGCAGTTATCTGTTGTGTATTTATTTATTTCACCCTTCTTATTGCTGTGTTGGCTATTCTACAAATTCAGCAAAATCCACTTGCAAAACAAAAAAAAAAAAATGAAAAAGGAATATTGTATTTCACAGAATCGCGTTGCATTTATTTATAAACACAGTTTCGGGTAACATTTCTGTTCTGAAGTTTGCGAATGTAATGATAGTTTGCGCTTAATGACCCTCATGAGACAACTAAGCCAGTACGTATGCACTAAACTTGTTATTTACCTATGTAAACAAAGAGTGCATAATAATGGTGACAGGATCTGTGTTAAATGCACACAAGGGATTCATGGTGTTAGCATATTTCATGCGACATTTGCTTAATGCTCATATTATGTAAATAAGTCTGTTATTCAGCTTTCATATTAAACTAGCATTTCCTCCTCCTTCTCCTCTTCACCCTACTTTTTTTCATAAGAACATGGTACAAGGATTAAAAAATGGCTAGTCAGAATCAAAAATTGATTTCTCAAAATAAAAGAGATTGATAAAAAAAAATCAACAAACTTTAAAAAAAAAAATACGTTTTTGAATATTTTGAAATGAGGATTAATAATTTGCATTATTTATATTTGATTCGTTATTCTCACAACTTACAAGGTAACAAAAGTAATAAGTAAAATTAACTTCTAAGTGACACCTTTCTGGAGGTTGAAGGTTCAATCCTCAGTGCGAGGTGATACTCATCATACAATTGTGAATTACTTAAGACTTGTACCCGGTTATGGCTGACAGAATGAGAGCATGCTAACCCTGTGAATTAAATATAGGGTTCCATTTTAAAATTATGTGCAGAAAGATTCCTGATATCAACAAAATAAACCTGAAGAAGGTAGAAGATTATATCCGTCAAAACATTGTGAAAATAACAGTAATCCAAAGAATTTAAATAACACAGAATAAGATGCTCCTAAAATTTTTGTTTCCTGAAAAAATTTTTTTTTATATATTTCAAAACCTCTTTTGTTTTGTAGACGGATGCTATGGCTCAAGCCGAGCAATTGTGAAGTACAAATCCCACATAATGACAAAGTCAGTGCAGAGTTCCCGTATGGAGACGGAGGCGGTGCGAGATCTTGGTTCTTTTGTAAGCAGCCACACGACAAGTGATGCAGATATTCAAGGTTTCTATCAATTCTACATCTTTATGATTTATCTTTGATTTATTTTCAGAGTCAGTCCCTTATGATTCCAGTATTGCTCTAATTTTCTTATTACTATCAGAAATTACTCTACTGTAGGTTAGGTTGATTTTGGAACTATGGAACCTAGGATAAAGTAAAGAATCACACAGAAACTGTATTACTTACAAAAATTCATTAAATCAATTTAAAATCATGCTTTTCGCTGCTGTCTGCCATCATCAAATTTTTTTTTTTTTTTTTATTACATGGAAGTCACCACTTATCAAGGCCCGGAGGCCACTCGGGGATAAGGATCATTGTGTGTACAGTAATCAATGGGACAATATTGTAGTAATCGTTAATAATGGAGATCTGATAAAGTGTCATACTTAAGGGGGCGATTCATCAGGAACTTGTTTATGCTAGACTTGGAGACATCCAAGTTGTAGTCAGGTGGGAAACAGGCAAACGGAAGAGAGTTCCATAGGCGTGCACTTGTAAGAAAGAAGCTTTGTTCATGGAATCTACGTTTTGATTTAGACACAGATAAAGAATGGGGAAAATTACTGACAGTGGTTTTAGCTAGACTGGTGTTTTTTGTGAAAGATTGGCGAGGGGGACCAGAGATTGAAGCTCAGACGAGCACTTTCCATGGAAATAACGTGTTGTGCCGCTGATGACCGAGATTATATTATTAGTTGAATGAAAGACCGTAGTGTACTTCTTACATAAATCACAATTATTCAAACAATAATCTCTTCTTAGATGAATGATTTATTCACATTTATTGACAGTTGATCGTCCAGTGGCTGAAAAGTAAAAATGGCAGAGAGTGAAAGAGACAGTGACTTTAGTTGTTTATTTTTGGTAAACCATTTATTTAGGCTAAACAACGTTTTGTTAAACCCCCCTTCAAAACACATTAGCAATGCAGTTGCTCTATCCAAACATTAAAAATTAGCACTTACCATTGTCTTCGTTTCGTCATATATCTGACATCATATCCTCCTACTTTTTAGTGACTTCCTTTTCTCACGAATCTTTGCTTATTTCCAGACAGAATCAACCTAGTGATCTCTTCATGATCATGTTTATAATAAAATACCAAATTTATCTGAGAAAACGTGATTA
This sequence comes from Euprymna scolopes, assembly GCF_053919585.1. NCBI lineage: Eukaryota > Metazoa > Mollusca > Cephalopoda > Sepiida > Sepiolidae > Euprymna > Euprymna scolopes. The sequence goes on from NC_136506.1 coordinate 30,831,486, forward strand.
GTTAATATTTATGCTAGCAAATGTACCCACCAATATTTAAAAACTACGTTTACCATCAATTGATGGAATTAATTTTAAGATTTAGACTTTCCAATTCTTGAATATTATTGCAGTTTTACTTAAAATAATAGCTGTCTAACCACACACCCATTGTCTCACGTATCCATATAATGAATAGTTGTCGTAAACTTTGGATAATCTTTTTCATTTTGTGTTTTTACAAGGGAGTCACTACTTATCAAGGCCCAAAAGCTACCCAAGGATACGGGTTAATGAGTGTATAGAGGTCATCGTGACAGCAGTGTAGTAATCATTAGTTGTGGCAGTTTGTTGTTGGTTGGTTGATTGATTTTGTTTTACGGCATATCAACCCTTTTTAGGTTATTTTATGCCGAATCCAGTGATTTTGAAGAACAATTTTTTAATAGAATATATTTGTTTTTTTTTAAGTCGGTTTCTATTTAACCCATAGTTGGGACCCGTGCAGGTACTACCACTCCTGGTCAGAGTGGACCTGGAAGAAATGTCAATTAAAGGGTGCTCCACACTCTCTAAAACCCCCAAGCTGCAGCCTCACCATCGGATATAGTTTAAGGTCATATCCAGGACCGCGGTTGGGTAGAATTTGATTATTTAAGGGGACAGCTCAACAAGAACTTGTTTGCATTTGACTTGAAGATGACCATATTGCAGTCACCTGGAAAACAGGTCAGCATAACTGAGTTCCATAGGCGGGCAGCTCTAGGAAATAAGCTTTGTTCATGGAATTTGTGTTTTGATTAAGGCACACATAGGAAATAAGGGAAATTGTTGATAATGGTTGTAGCTAGACGAGTGATTTTCTTTTCTTTTTTTTGTGAAGGTTTGGTAGGGTGGGAGCATAGATTGAAGTTCGGATGAGCACTTAACATGAAAATGCTGATACAATAGCGACAGGCTTGCAACGTCTCTTCTGTGGAAAAGAGATTGCATCTTCTACTAGGTTTTGAAGCCAGTTTTAAACTCTGTCAAGGCATGGTAGAGTGCTCCAAGCAGCTCCTGTCCAGATGTGTCAACAATACTCCATTTTGGAACGTAGGTTACTATTCAGTTGAGATTGCAATCGTCTGGTGATAGAACTAGTATTCATTAAATGGAATCTTGTTGAGATGAGTAATTTGTATCATTCATTCATTTATTGCGGACTATTTTTCTTTTTTGCCACTTTGATGTAGACATAAGCTACAGGGGTACTATGTGGGGAGTTGAGCAGCAAGATGTCGGTTCACGTTACACTTGAACTTCTGCATGTCCGTACAGTATTCATTATGTTTTTATTTCATGGGAATCGCTCCAGACTATGCATGAAGCTAGTTGATGTAAGAAGCTAAAAAAATCTACAACTTCAATGTCAAAAATTTGCCAACGATGTGTAAGATGGAATAGATTCTGATCCAGAAAACAGCAACTCTTCCTTCTTTGTCAGAGACATCGATCATGGAATGTGAGGACTAAATGACAAAGATAAGAAAAGTAAGAGTACTATGTGAATAATTGTACTTGTTTAAAGACCTGTGATAACGTCAGCTTATTTCCGATGGAACTTTTCACTCTCTACGTAATTTTACCCTCACGTAGTGAATAGAAAACAGTTGAATCTCTCTCTCTCTTTCTCTCTCTCTCTTTCTCTCTCTCTCTCTCTCTCTTTCTCTCTCTCTCTCTTTCTCTCTCTCTCTCTCTCTCACACACCTAATAGCGACATTCTCGACCTTGATGACATTAGTAATCGCAGAAATTTTTCTTTTTTCTTCTCTTGGTGTCTCAACTAAAAGAAGCAACAACAAATAACTCCATTGATTACTCTGGATCCTATTTACTTTTATAGTAATTTGTAGAAAGTAAATCTAGATGACCTGCGTCTTTTCTCTTGCTAACCCATAACGCAACTACAGGTTTATGTCGACTTAACTGCATATGGAATTTTCCACTTTTTTAAAAACTTAATTTTAACCTTAGATGGAAATTTCTGGTGAATCCTTTATTTTCCATCCATAATATCCATATGATGATGCACTTTAATGTTTGTCTTTCTTTTTGTTTCCTCCTTGTAGATCATCGTTCTCAAGAGACTGTCTATATTGGACTTCATGTACCAAGGTATCGGAGACATCGCAAAAGACATCATAGACATCATCGAAAAGATGACGTCAAAGAACCATTCAAATCGCGTATGTATGATTTTTAACATGACCTCTCCCTCTCCCCACCCCCGCGTATTTTTAAAAATCTTTTTTTGTTATTAATATTTTACTTTCGTTTATTATATTTTTTGTTTCATTTTTATATTCTTTCGTTTTACTTATTTTTTTAATATTTTTTCATTCTTTTATTGCTTCCATTTTTTTTTTCGTTTCTATTTGTATTTTTCGATTTTATTTTCATTTTTTTCTCTTTCATTTTGTATTTTTCGATTTTTTTTTTCATTTTTTTTTTCGTTTCTATTTGTATTTTTCGATTTTTTTTTCATTTTATATTTTTCAATTTTTCTTTTCATTTTTTTTTCGTTTCTATTTGTATTTTTCGATTTTTTACATTTTTTCTCTTTCATTTTCTCGTTTCTATTTCTATTTTTCTTTTTCTTTTAGATTTTCTTTTTTGTTGTTTGCCTTATTTTATTTTTATTTTTTTCTGTTTCTCTTAATTTTTTCTCCTTTTCATTTTTTTTTTTTTTTAAATCTTTTATGATTCACGTTTCTTTTGATTCTTTTTCTTTTTTAAATGCATTTCTATTCTGTCCTATTCTTTTATGTCTATTTTTTTATTATTCATTTAAATAGTCCAAATCTTTCGAACAGCACTTTTTATTTCTTATTCTCTCTCCTACTTTCTTGTTTAATTTTCTTTTTATAAAACTGTGATTCACCGTTTGTCTAGAATTTCTTCACACAAAACACTCAACATAACAGAAAATAGTTAAACGCACACTAATTGACAAGGTCCTTCAATTATAAAACAATAAATCTTTCATAGTTGGCAAACGTATTCATGCACTCAAATTCTTCACACTATACATGCCTATGTATGTATGTATATATATATATGTATATATATATATTCATATAGATACATACACATAAATATATTAATATATTTATATGTATATATATATTCATATAGATACATACACATAAATATATTAATATATTTATATGTATATATATATTCATATAGATACATACACATAAATATATTCATATATACAGATATATATGTATATATTATACATATATGATATATATTAATATATTATTATTATATTATTAGTATATACATATCTGTTTATATATTAACACATTTATATATAGATATATACATATAAATATATTAATATATACATATATAGATGTACCTATAAATATATTAATATATGCATATATATATGTATATATATTAATATATACATATAAATATATTAATACACACATATTAATATACACACACACACACATATATATATATATTTATATATATACACACATATATTAATATATATGCACATATTAATATATATACATAGATATTAATATATACATACATATATATATTAATATACATACATATATATTAATTAATATATATACACACACATATATTAATATATATATATACACACATATATAAATATATATATACACACATATTAATAAATATATATACACACATATCTATTAATATATATATACACACATATCTATTAATATATATATACACACATATCTATTAATATATATGCACATATGTATTGATATATATACACGCATATATATTAATATATATATACACGCATATATATTAATATATATACACGCATATATATTAATATATATACACACATATATATTAATATATATATACACACTTATATTAATATATATATACACACTTATATTAATATATATACACGCATATATATTAATATATATACACGCATATGTATTAATATATATACACGCATATGTATTAATATATATGCACGCATATGTATTAATATATATACACGCATATGTATTAATATATATACACACGCATATGTATTAATATATATACACGCATATATATTAATATATATACACGCATATGTATTAATATATATACACGCATATATATTAATATATATACACGCATATGTATTAATATATATACACGCATATGTATTAATATATATACACGCATATGTATTAATATATATATACACATATATATTAATATATATACACGCCTATATATTAATATATATATACACGCATATATATTAATATATATATACACGCATATGTATTAATATATATGCGCATATGTATTAATATATATATACGCATATATATTAATATATATATATACATATGTATATTAATATATCTATATACACATGTATTTATATATATATATATATATAGATATTAATATAAAAATATTTATATATATATACATGTACGTCAATATATATACATATCAGTATATACCCATGTACATAGTATATATATATATATATATATATATATATATATATATATATATATATATATATATAATGCTTGTGTAGTCCAGACGTATGACGCATGCGTAGAAGCGAACTTGTCATGAGAGGACGGTTTTTGCTGACTCCTCCCTGTAGAAAACTGATGATTTCAGGGTGAAGAAATTAACGTTTTTAGCTAATTTTTCGATATTTGTCGGGCGAAGGTTGGAAGTTTAAAATGATACTCAAGAGTTCAAACTCAATAAATATCAAAGCATCCTAGTGATCTCTGTAATCTGAGAGCAATTATAAAATGAAATAATAAAGATGGCTCTTTGTTTATGGTTACTTTTCTAAAAGCAGTCCATTTCCAAGCTTAATTCTTTTGTAGTCGATTTCTCCCTCATATCTTCAATCCTGTTCATATTCATTAACCTCCATTCAGCCTCTTGTATTCTGTTATCTACAGTAAGAAGATACAACGTTCACAGGATGCAGATCCTCCACCCCATATCTGTTGCCGATCATGATTCGTAGATATAGATTTGGATATTTGTTGTTACATTTTTTTTTATTAATATGGTCCTGTCAGAGCGATAATATTTATATGTAGAAATAGCAATATATTATTGAACGCATTGTAGACGGTAGATGCCTATAATAAAAATGTTTATCTGTAATTTTTAATGGCTTATAACTTGAAAATCGTAATTCACATTGACATATGTACAAATTTTATCATCTGTTACGAGCAGAATCCCACGAAATATCCATAATTGTTTACCTTATGCGTGTAAAAGCATAATAACTAAGAATTGCCACATCCGGTTAATCATTTCCGCTTTATTACATTTCAGCGGAGGGGGGGGGGCTTTGTTAACTATTCCTATTATTGGAAAAAATCATATTTTTTTTTTGTTTCTTTTTTTTTTAATTTTTAGGTGAAATTTCAGAATAGTTAGCAAAACCCTTTTCCTCATGTTAAGAATAACTTTCTAAATAATAATGTTATAATTTAGAATAAAAACAAAACATTTTTTACATAGGGGTAAAGTTCAAAATATTTCTTTTAAATATTTGCAAAAAATAATAAAATAAATAAAACCTCTCACTCATAATAAAAACTCTCTACTTATATATAAAAGGTAAAAGACACTGTGTGTGTGTGTGTGTGTGTGTGTGTGTGTGTGTGTGTGAGTTCGATTTCTATGGACTCCAAAATGGCTGTACCGATTTTTTTTAACTTGCGGGGGGTACCCGGCGTTGCCAGGGTGTTTCGAGGTGTGTGTGCTCCGGCGGGTGTTAATCAAAACATAAGAATAAGCCAAGTAAATATTTAAAAAAAAAACAAAAAAAAACTAGCGTAAGGCAAACGAACGATGTTAAATGTAAAAATCGGAAAAAAAAGAAAATGCGAAGAAGAAAACAGAAAACCGAACGTTAAAACGTCTTTAAAAAATCTGAAAAATAGAAATAAAACAAAAAAAACATGTAAAAAATGGCCTCAATAACCCCGGAGGGTACCCGGCGTTGCCCGGGTGTTTTTGGGTGTGTGTGGTCGGGCGGGGGTGGGGGGTGTTAATGAAAACCTAAGAATAAGCGAAGTAAAAAAAACAAAAAAAACGAATGTTAAAAAATCTGAAAAACATGTGGAAATGGCTTAAATAACCCTACCTCAATATTAAAATTTAAAAAATCAAAGAAAAAAGACATCTCACGATTCGAACCCAAAAGCTTTAAATAATGAGGCCACGCTCTAAGCAACTGAGCCAAAATTGTGTCAGTTTTTCAAATATTTAAACTAAATCAGGTTACGACGTCGTATGACGCATGCGTAGAAGCGAACTTATCATGAGAGGACGGGTTTTGCTGACTCCTCCCTGTAGAAAACTGATGATTTCAGGGTGAAGAAATTAACGTTTTTAGCCAATTTTTCGATATTTGTCGGGCGAAGGTTGGAAGTTTAAAATGATACTGATCTGGCAAAAATCCGTGACTCGTGTTGAAAGTTTTTGCGAGACATACAAACAGACATACATACATACATACATACAAACATTTTTGCTTTTATATATATAGAGACTAGCAGGGGGTACCGGCGTTGCCCGGGTGTTTAGAGGTGTGTGTGCTTGGGCGGGGGTGGGGGTGGGGTGTTAATCAAAACATAAGAATAAGCGAAGTAAATATTTTTAAATATTAAAATGTTAAAACTTAAAAATATCGAAAAAAATCACCCCAAAGTAAGGCAAACGAACGATGTTAAATGTAAAAATCGGAAAAACAAAAAAAGAAAGCGTGAAAAAGAAAACAGAAAAACGAACGTTAAAACGTCTTTAAAAAATCTTAAAAATAAAAACAAAAAAAAATGGCTTAAATAACCCTGTTTCAATATTAAAATTTAAAAAATCGAAAAAAAAAAAAGAAGACATCTCTCACCACAATTCGAACCCAAAACCTTTAGATAATGAGGCTACGCTCTAAGCAACTGAGCTAAGATGACGTCTACGAAATTGTTGGTTTTTCAAATATTTAAAGTAAATCATGTTCCGACATCGTATGACACATGCGTAGAAGCGAACTTGTCATGAGAGGACGGTTTTTGCTGATTCCTCCCTGTAGAAAACTGATGATTTTAGGGTGAAGAAATTAATGTTTTTGGCCAATTTTTCGATATTTGTCGGGTGAAGGTTGGAACTTTAAAATGATACCAATCTTGTGAAAATCCGTGTCAAAAGTTTTTTGAGACATACAAACACACATACATACATACATACATACAAACAAACATACATACACAAATTTTCGCTTTTATATATATAGATGTACTTTATGTGTTTGGGAGTGTTCTTAGATAAGTTTTGTATTAGAATGCCACCGATAAATATAAAAAATCGCTAGTTGAAAAAATTTGATTAAAGAAAAAAAAACAGTCTGATTTGCACAAAAGTTTACATTCCGATACACCCTAATATCACAAGTGCATTTAACAAGTGTTATCACCAGACAAGCAGAAGGACCCAGCGTATAAAATCAACAGTAGGTTGTTTTATAAGACAATGCTTTCGAAATCAATGTTTTTGTTTAGAGCACAATTGAACCATAATACTTAACCTTTGCATTTTAAGCTTTCATTCAAGCAATTATAAACAGAAATAATTTTGATAAAATCACCGGTATGTTGTCTATAGTGCAATCTAGATTACAATGTATTGTAGACTAAGTGACTGTGGGGAGGCCTGTGAAGCTTCCTCCTGGTGCACTGTGATGGGTCCCTGAGTTGAGCAGGCAATTAATCAATTTATTTTTTAAAAATCGGTAATGTCATTGATTTTTTTTTTTTTTTTTTTTTTTACAGAGGCATCCCCACTTATCAAGGCCAAGAGGCCACTCGAGGATAAGGGATTTCAATGATAATAAAAGTATTGAAAGTGCTGAACATTCGTTGGTCCTAATTCAATCCCGGATAACATCGGGTCTTCCTGCTAGTTTGTAACAAAAATTTTAAAAATTGCTAATGAAAGAAACCACTCTTCACAATTTATGTGTTGACCTAAATTTTTGTATGCGTAAAAATACACAGGAAACTGAGACTACTGAACACATTCTTAGCCGGAAGTGGCAATTCTCGGTCATTTTCCGTTATACCATCTCACGTTTTCCCTGTCTTCTTAGTGTAGAAACACTTGTCAGCTAAATATTTAATAAAACGGACGTTTATTTATTTTATGACAATTTAAATGTTTTTTAAATAGTCTTTTTCTTAACATGAAAAATAATCGATAGTTAAATAACTGAATAAGCAAATAAATAAAACGAATCCAACTTGAGATCATTTTATTATGACGCGTTATTCGATTTTGGAACAATTCATTTTGAAATGAGTAAAATGTAATTCTAAAGCAACAACTTTTTTTTTTTTTGCATTTCCTCTTTGGTAATTTTTTAATGGGTGTGGAAGGTCATTTTTTATTGGGTGTGGAAGGTCATCTTTTATTGAGTGTGGAAGGTCATCTTTTATTATGTGTGGAAGGTCATCTTTTATTACGTGTGGAAGGTCATCTTTTATTACGTGTGGAAGGTCATCTTTTATTGGGTGTGGAAGGTCATCTTTTATTATGTGTGGAAGGTCATCTTTTATTGGGTGTGGAAGGTCATCTTTTAATGGGAGTGGAAGGTCATCTTTTAATGGGAGTGGAAGGTCATCTTTTAATGGGTGTGGAAGGTCATCTTTTAATGGGTGTAAAAGGTAATTTTTTATTGGGTGTGGAAAGTCATTTTTTATTGGGTAGTGGAAGATTATTTTGTTATGGGTGTGGAAATTTATTTTGTCATAGGTGTGGAAGGTCATTTTTAATAGGTGTGAAAGGACATTTTTAATAGGTGTGGTATGAAAGGTCATTGTTAATGGACGTGGAAAGTAATTTTAATGGATGTGGAAGGTAATTTTTAATGATTGTAAAAGGTAATTTTTAATAGATGTGAAAAGTTCAATTTAATAGTTTTAAAAGTAATTCTTAATTGATGTGGAAAATAATTTTAAAGGTAACTTTTTTAATGAGTGCTTACAGGTAACTTTTCAATGAGTGTGAAAGGTAATTTTTAATGAGTGTGAAAAGTAATCTTTAATGGGCGTGAAAGGTAATTTTTAGTGAGTTTGAAAAGTAATTTAATATGGGAGAAAGTTAGTTTTAATGCATGTAGAAGATAATATTTTAATGGATGTGAAAGTAATAAAATACATTTTAAAAAAGTGCATGCATATCATTACACAAATATTTTATGAGTTAATGTTTTGGAAAAACTTTATTGAAAAAAATTAACCACATTTAATTCAGTTGTGTTTAAGATTCTTATAAGTTTTTCACATTGTATTTGATAATTCATGATAGTCATGTTTATTGATCATGGTAATCAGTACATATAATGGAGAAGCATTAACTTTTCTACATGGGGTGAGCCACTCCCCCTACAAAATGACATGGAAGTGTACATGAAATTCACAATTTGTTTTTCATTTACACCATTGTTAGTAAAAATGCACTTAAATCAATGAGTGACTTCCTTTTTTTTTTTTTTACTTGGGGGTCATCACTTGTCAAGGTCCAGAGGTCACACTAGGATAAAGGTTAATGAGTATCATATACACGATGATGGTCAGTAATGATGGATCTTGAAGAGGATTTAATTATTTAAGAGGACATTAAACTTGAAAACGACCATGTTATAGTCAACTGGGAAGCAGCCCTACATTATTGTGTTCCACAGACGGACAGTTCTAGGAAATAACTGTTTCAATCATGAAAATCCCACCACTTAATGATATGGGGAGATACTTTAATAACGGTTTAACAGTAGGAGACATGATCAAGAATGGACTTCACACTCACCGGAACCTCAACCCCGGATCTTTATCTGTGAGATTATCTCAAAGATAATACCTATCAAAGCAAACCCCCCCAGCCTATTCCAGAAACTAAAGAGAGTAAACATGGACCAAATTAGGGAAGTGCCAAGAGATGAGTGTGTCCCAAATATATAACAATGGAAATTATATTAATGAATTCATGGTTCCTATTTTCGGCAAAGAGGTTCATCTATACTCATGTTTTGAAATGTAAACCGTTTCAAATTTTATTGGAGATTTTGACTTTTGCATCTGTTAATCAATCTTGCCTTGCCTTCACAAAATCCATCATTGTTAATTAATAGTTCTAAAATGCAACAAAGACTGGAAGAATTGATCTGATCTGATCTGATCTGATCTGATCTAACCTGCAGTCATGGCTTTATGTGTGGACAGTCAAAACTAATATAAACTGATTTGATCCAATAAATAACCCAAAGGGCCTGATATCATTTAATGAATGATCCATTCAGCCTGACATAATTTGATAAATGATCCAAAGAGCCTAACACAGTCCAGTGTATGATCCATTTAGTTTGACATGATTCAATGAATGATCCATTGAGATTGACATGCTTTGATAAATGATCCAAAGAGCCTTACCTAGTTCAATGTATGATCCATTGAGTCTGGCATGATTCAATGAATGATCCATTGAGCTTGACATGATTTGATAAATGATCCAAAAAGCATAACATAGTTCAGTGTATGATGCATTGAGCCTGACATGATTCAATAAATGATTCATTGAGTCTGGCATGGTTAAATAAATGATCCATTGAGGTTGATATGATTTGATAAATGATCAAAAGACCTTAACATAGTTCAGTGTCTGATTCATTGAGCCTGACATGATTCAATAAATTATCCATTGAGCCTGATATAATTCAATAAATAGTCCATTGAGTCTGGCATGATTCAATGAATGATCCATTGAGCTTGACATGATTTGATAAATGATCCAAAGAGCCTAACATAGTTCAGTGTATGATCCATTTAGTCTGGCATGATTCAATGAATGATCCATTTAGACTGGTATGATTCAATAAACGATCCACTGAGTCTGGCATGATTTGATGAATTATCCAAAGAGCTTAATATAGTGGAATGTATTATCCATTGAGCCTGACATGATTCAATAAATGAGCCATTGAGTTTTATATGATTTGATAAATGATCCAAAGGGCTTAACATAGTTCAGTGTATGATCCACTGAGTCTGGCATAATTCAATGAATGATCTATTGAGCTATAATCATCATTATGAATTGACTGATTCAACTTTATCATGAAGATATTTGCATATATATATATATATATATATATATAATCAGAATGTGAGAGATTATATATAATAAATTCCACAGCCAAACAACGTCGCAGCCCACAAGACCCATGAAAGTCAATGAACCGGAAATCCAAGACTCGAGTTTCACCCTCATTTGGGCTCATTAGTTAGGCACATCCAAAATCAGGATTCGAAACCAGAGCCTCTTGCATGCGAGGCAAGCACTCTATCAACTGAGAAAACGCCCTGCACAAAAGAATTTCTATTAACCAACACAAATCAAGCAAACTCGCATGCAAGAGGCTCAGTTTCGAATCCTGAGTTTGGATGTGTTTAACTGATGAGCCCAAATGATGGCAAAACTCGAGCCTTGGACTTCTGGTTCGTTGACTATCATGGGTCTTGTGGGCTGTGACGTTGTTTGGCTGTGGAATTTATTATATATATATATAAATATATATATTCACATCTGTATATATATATGTGTGTGTATATACATATATGTATATATGTGCACGTATACTTATGCATGTGTCTATATATGTGTGTATGTATCTCTGTATATTTGTGTGTGTATATATGTGTATTGGGGTGGAGAGGGCTCCCATAAGCCGTGGTGAAGGCAACCTTTCTAGGAGAAGCAAATCTCTGATTTAAAAAACCAAAAAGCGGAAGACCATTACCCGCATTAAGCTGGTCTGCAGTTTAATTTGTTGCTGGCTATCTTGCTCTTGCTTGTTGCTGGATCTCAACATTTTGAACCGAGAGAGAGACTTAGCTGTCGTACAAAGCTAAGACTCTGTAACATCATATTTGTATAGATACTCCCTCAGGCATTTGGGCTCATGGATTTTAAATGTCTGAGGGAGTGGCACTCGTCTGACAAGACGTTGCAATCATCTTATGTAGATATATATAAGTGTGGTGATCTTCTGGTTCAGTTAGATGGTCGCTGGCAAAACCTGGCTGTGGCAGCAGGACTCTGTGCCGGTTCACAAGTCCAAAGAGAACCAGGCTTGGCTTCAGCAGTGCTACAACTTTGTACCCTCCTCTCACTGGTCACCCTTTTCCCCCCGACTTGAACCCGCTGAACTACTTTGTTTAGTCATACATTGAGAACCAATATGACCTCCCACGTATTGGCCAAGTATTTGCCGAGCTTCTGTCGGCGCTTGTGCAGAAGGCATGCTGCCAGTTCCAGACCCGTATCTAGGCTGTGATTGAGGCTGAAGGCAGCTACATTGATTAAATGTCAGCTCTACTACATACTAAAGTTACTTGAATTGATTTTTCAATAAAAGTTTTAAAATAAAGCTGTAGTGTTGTTTTCTTTAGAGCGACACTTTTATCGTTCCACCCTGTATATGCATATGTGCAAATGTTCATGTATATCACATATATGCATATATATATATATATATATATATATATATATATATATGCATATATGTGTGTATATACATATGTATATGAATATGTGCATGTACATATCTGTATATGCATATATACATATATGTTTTGTATATGCATATATATATCTATATATATGACTACTTCATTTAATCACAAATTAATATACGAAAGTGTAGATTTATGCGCAAACTTTAAGTATTTACTTCAGCAGTGCTTAATATGTAGGTAGAGCTAGGTAGTAAGTTATAAAATATATATGGCGATTAACTTACACAGAATATTCCACGTTTCATCCACGCTAGAATTCATCAGGCCTATGTGTAACTTATTACTACTACTATATATATATATATATATATATATATATATACACACATATATGTGCATATTTGTGTGTGTGTGTGTATATATATATATACACGTATATGTGCATATTTGTGTGTGTGTATATATATACGTATATGTGCATATATTTGTGTGTGTGTATATATATACACGTATATGTGCATATATTTGTGTGTGTGTATATATATATATACGTGCATATATTTGTGTGTGTGTATATATATATATATATATACGTATATGTGCATATATTTGTGTGTGTATGTATATATATATTTATAATCTTATAATAAAAGAAAATTATGAAAATAATGTAATTGAAAATATCTATGTCTTTTGTAATATGTCATTTTCTGCAAATGATATTGTTCAAATAGATATCGTGTGAAACTGATTGCTTTCAATATTGACTGTCTTTACTGCGAGACAACAATAAAATGTTAGAATATCTTAAACAATTCTTGCCTTTGAATTTGTTGTATTTTTACCTTTTCTTAAAGACAGCTGACGTTTGAAACATGCAATCGGTAACAATGTCCATTTAAATAATTGCATTAACAAATCCTTATGGACCAAATGGATGTATTTAAATAACACGTTTCAACAATACTTTTCCAAATCACCTTTTTATATTAACGCGCTTATATGCATCGGCAGAAGAATGTGACGTCATATCACTAAGGTAGAATAAATTGTTCTGATTGGTCAGTGAAATAATGCAGGAAGCTCAAATAGGTAACAAGAAATTCCATGCTGATTTCCGAGGCTGGCCGAAAGATTCCCAGATTAGATAAGATACACCTAAGGTCGTTGGTAGCATCAACCGAACCGTTGTGAAAATATCACTCAAGTTGAGAACAGTAGTTTGAATAATACAAATAACTAGCAGGGTGACCCGACGTTGCCTGGGATTGATGATTAACAAATCTTGCACGCTCCCACATCGTAGTCTACATTGCACTATTGAGAGTGTACTGTTGATTTTATATGTCGAGCCTTTCGGCTTGTGTGGTACTAAAGCTTCTCAAATGCACTTGTGATGTTAGGCTTTGCAGTGTGTTAACTTTGGTCAAGATCGTTCCTTTATACATCAGATTATTTCAATTATCGATATTTATTGTATACATTCCGGTACAAAACCTATCTAAGAACACTGCCAGGCACATAAAGTACCTTCGTGTGAAATTTCATGAAACTCGGCCCAACCATTTTGGAGTCCATAGGGAACAAACTCACACACATACAGGCAAAATTCCTTTTCTATAATAGTAGAGATAATAGGATACTCGTGCAGTTTGCGACGCATGCTAAAGCTGATGTTTTGTCATTTGAAAGTTCATGTAAATAACCGGGAAAAGCTGAATGAAAATTTTGTGACCTCAAAATTGAATGAAGGCGATGCTACCAAACAGGAAAAATTAAGTCAGCAAGATTTAAATCAAGAGAGAAAGAAAGAAAAAAAAAAACAGTCACTGCCTGGTGATTTCAATGCAAAAGATGGCTAATTTTTGTGAATATGCTATCAAACAGAAACAAATTTAGGCGAGATCTCTGTTCACATTACATTAAAACTTCCGCAGGCTAGTACAGTCAGAGAAGTAGGAGACAGGGAGGGAGTTCCAACGTCTATTAGTCAGAAGAAACTAACAAATGAAATGACATCAAAAGCAAAAAACATGTTAAACCAAACACCAACCAAAGCAAACCCAATTCGCTACCTCCCTTGAGGCACTTTTTTTTTTTGTTTTGTTTTTTTTTTTTTAGTTAGCTGCCAAACATTTACAAATAATTTTTTTTAACTTCATAAATTTGTATGTCATAAAAAATAAAAGGAAGACAATATAATAGTGGTTTTATGTCTGTAACCGAAACTATGTCGCAGTTCAACTCTGCAACTTGACATTTAATTATATTAATTTTATTGTGAGTTCATGTGTCATTTGTATTATTTTTATCTATCATGGGAAGAACCGCATAACCTTGTTAATTATATCAAAGGGTTTTCTGAGGAAGCATAAAACCCCTTTAAGAGGGGTTAAGGTTAGGGATGTGAAGAAATTCGTCATTTTGTACCGATGTAATATTTTAAATTATATTAAAAACATATGTGCATTAATTTTCATGAATATTTATTTATTTGCGGACTTCATAGTTGTTATTTCACAACGTTTCGGCTAATTATTCCTCTGGCCTTCCTCAGGTGGCTAATCCAACGGGATAGGAATGCTGAGTCTTAACTATATCCTCAGTAATCACTGACTTCTATAGTTGTTATCATCTCACCATGTTTTGACCAACTAATCCTCTGGCTTTGGGTAGGATTGAAACAGCCCGCAAATAAATAAATAAATATATAAATTACTCATCTCAAATGATTCCTATAATAAAATAATAATTTTCATGAAGTCTGTAAGCAACCGAAGATGTAAAGGTGCTTAGTGAACAAATAATGCCTCCATACAAAAAAAAAAGAATGTATCGAACTGGATGGACTAATAGTTATTTGAAAAATCTAGAGATAAATACACATTTGTATTATATATAAAAAATTTTTTTAAAAAACATGCTCCAAGATGGGAGTAAAAAAGAAAGGGAAAAAAACTTGGCTAGTCCAAGTCAAATATTGATTCATCAGATTAAATGCCATCGATGATAAAAACAAGTCACATATTTTAAGAATATTCTCATGCTCTACAAAAAAAAAAAGAAAAAGTAATAAAATAAAAATAAAAATTGCTTTTAAATATCATTAAAATTCGCTTACAAGATTAGTTTTATTTGTTGCGCAAGAACTCATGGTACAATGGATAAAAGTGATAAGTTAATCTGTTTTAAGTGACAATCTCTTGGGCCTTGATAGTTCAATCCTCAGTACGGGTGATACTAATAATTATTAACAATTAATGAATTACTTGAGACTTATATACGATCATGGCTAACAGAATGGCAAATAGCTATATTCATGGATTAAATAAATGGTTCCATACACATTTCTGAGTTTGGCATAAATATTCCCAAATTCAACAAAAGGTACTTGAAGAAGGTCGAGGGTCACATCGATTAATGTTGTTGGAATAACATCAATGATAATAATAATAATAATAATGATAATAATAATAATAATAATAATAATAATGATAATAATAATAATGATAATTCTAATAATACAAGACTTTCAATCTTTATGATGTTTGAGTATTCTATATCTCTCCTTCATATATACAAAATCCATGAGAAAAAAAGATGCTTCCATATTATGGAAGGCAGTATTACAAATGAATAAGGAAAGATAATAGACAGTGGGGGAAAAAAGAAAAGGTATAAATGGGGAGATTTTTATTTTTGATGACAGATGTAGAGGGAGGGGGAACGTCTATAGTATCACATATGAAGAGAATGGAGAAATTTAATGATGCGGTTGGTGCTTATGTTAAATTCCTGACAAAAACGAGAAGAGAGGAGGTATCTAGTTTACAGAGGAAGGGAAGTCAGATAATAAATATTGAAGAATTATATCTAACTTAACATTCGGTTGAAATGGCATGTCGATTTTGAAGTCATTGTTTTTGTAGGCTGTTTAAGAGGCAAAAAGGTCAATAAGTTGTGATCAAATGTAGCTTAAAATTTTCCATCGAAATGACCTTCACATTTTGTGGAAATACATTAGAAATTTACGTCTGAAATGTCAAGGCACCAGAAATGTGAGAAACTGAAGTAGAGGAATTATATTATAGTCATAGTGGATTTACCCATTCACTTATAAGGGACTCTTCCAACTAGTATAAAAATCTCAAGAGTTGATAATCTTGTGAGGGAACTACAAACTGTGCTACTTAACAGTCGGAAATACAGACAACCTTTCTTTGTAATCACTTTCTTGTACAATATATTCTTTCTACCTTTCCTAGTGTTACAACAACTACGAATCAGAAGATAGAATTGAATATCAAAATAATTATGTGAAAAGTTCTTAGATTGAAAGAAAAATGACTTGGCTGTCATCTTTGGGTACATCAGAGATGAGGAGCTGTTATAATTAGCATGATACAAATGTCATCATCTTCGCGGTTATTATATTCGCAATTTTTTGTCATAGTCGTTTAAAAAGTCTGTGAATGAAACATTAGCCAAAAACTATCTTTTTTTCTCAATCCACAAACAGAATCCTCCAATCAGTCTACTAAGTGAACCACAAATTATATATATATATATATATATATATATATATATATATACTTCCACAGTTAAGCAATATCGCAGCTAAAAAAACCCATGAAAGCCAACTAACCGGAAGCCCAACACCCCAGTTTCACCCTCATTTGAACTCATCAGTTAGACACATTTGAACTTGGGATTCGAAACCTGAATCTCTTGAATGCCAAGCAAGTATTCTACCACTTGAGCAAACAATGTTGTTTGTACGCTCTGAAAATTATATATATATATATATATATATATATATATATATATATATATATATATATATATATACTGTTTTAACAAAAACGTAGACTTCAAAGAATGGGTTGATAGCAACAAATAGTCTATTTCATTGTAAATTACAATTGTTTCAAGACCATTTGGACAAATTCAAACATTATATCATTTGAAAATTTTCACAAGAACAGCCTTTCTTCAGACTTATTGAATAAAAAAAAAACTTTTACAATAAAACATTATGGAAAACATTTCCCTGATGACTAAAATCGATAAATCATACTCAACAAGTGTATTTTGACATTTAGGAAAATATCTGCATATTTAACATGTGTTTTTACGGAAATCGGGGGAAAATAACAATAACAGTTAAATAATTAGAGATTTATAAAGAATAAGAATTGGTAGTTGAATTGGAATTGGAAATTTTGCACCGAATCAGCAATTGTATCGGAATCTAGAAAAATATTAGAATTGTCCCATCACTAATATATATATATATATATATATATATATATATATATATATATATATATGACAAAATGATTAAAAATGATGAACTGGACATGCTCAGGTCTTGAGTTCAAATCGTTTGACTGGCAGTACAGTTATATAAGCCACACTGATGATAGCTAGTATATGTGAAACATATACGTCTGTGGATAATGATTATTTATTTATAAGAAACAATTATTAAAGTTGGTTCAAGTTGAGCAATTTGAGAGAAATACGAAAAGTTTCTAATCAAGCAAGAATTCAAAAGTTCTGCCCCTTTGCAAATCGAACACTTTCTGTAACTTAGTATGTTTGTAAATAAAACATTGGGTTTGTTTCTCTCGCATTTAAATAGGACTGTCCCCGTGTCTGAATGGTTACTCAGGTCCAACCAAATCTTTTAACTGGTGGTACCGTGATATATGTCATACTGATGATTGTTAGTGATCATGAAACATATATACCTATTGATAATAAATATTTATTTATGAAAAATAAAAAATCTTCTCAAAATTACCTCAGCAAATGCATACCATTCTTTATTAAATTCAGTTCCACATCAAAATCACACAAACGTAGATCAAAACCCGTATACTGTGTGTGGAGAGGGGATCAGCAGATCAAATCCAAGTGGATTAGATGTAAGATAATCCCCACGGAATCCTTTGTAGTTGGTTGGTTCGTTGTTTTTATTTTACGGCATATCAACCCTTTTCGGGTTATTTAATGCCGAATCCAAAGATTTTGAAGAAAATTTTTTTTAATAGAGTATATTTGTTGTTTTCACGTCAGTTTCTATTTAACCCATAGTTAGGACCCTAATAGGTACTACCACTCCGGGTCAGAGTGGACCTGGGAGCAATGGTAATTAAAGGGTGGCTCCACACTCCCCAAAGCCCACAAGCTGGGGCCTCACCACTGGATATAGTTTAAGGTCATATCCAGGGCCCCCATTGAGGGACTTTTACCCTCTGCAGGGGGGCAGTCGGCGTATTCTAATGCCCCACCGACAAGGCCGGAATCCTTTGTAGTGTTAGTTGAAGTGGACAGCTCAAGTACAGAACAATATTATTATGGATGTATGAGAAAAAAGTCAATGAAAATGATTCAATACAAAAGGTTAAAATGATTCAGTATAAAATAGGAGCCTCCCCACACACCCACACATAAATTTGTGATACTTT
The DNA here is from genome assembly GCF_053919585.1 of Euprymna scolopes. Classification (NCBI taxonomy): domain Eukaryota; kingdom Metazoa; phylum Mollusca; class Cephalopoda; order Sepiida; family Sepiolidae; genus Euprymna; species Euprymna scolopes. The sequence continues at coordinate 30,850,549 of NC_136506.1, forward strand.
TTCCCAGTATGTGCTGGACTGTACTTGAGGATATCATATTTTTTGGGTGGCCTGAAGAAGCTTCTGTGTATGGTTGAACTAAATTATCAAAAACTGCACTGGATTGTTAAGTCTTTAACAATCATGTTTTTTACCCACATTCACCCCTAACATCCCTAAGGGGCTACCATTTGGGATCATGCCTAGGAAAGATTAACAAGATGTTGGTTTACATTACATTTAAACTTCTGCATTTCAGTGCAGTCAGGGAAGCAGGTAGCAGAAAAAGAATGTCAAAGTCTAGCTGTTCAAGGGAAGAAACTATTAGAATAGAAAGCTTTCTGGCATTTAGGGACCTCAACAGTGAAGGGGCACAGTGCAAAAAGTTCATCAAATCACATTCCATTAAAATATTTGTAAAACAGGCACAGAGATGCAACATTGTGGCGATGGGACAGGCGTTTGAGCTTAGTTGATAAAGTGGGACCTATTAGATTGAAAACTCTTTTATGAACCCTATCCAAGAGGGAGAGGCTGGTGGTAAATGCACCATCCCAGATGTGGCAACAATATTCCACGCATGGATACATGGTGGCCTTGTAGAGGTACAAGATACTCTCAGGTTTAAGTCGTCTTCTAGCACGATAGAGGGAGCCCACCTTCCTTGCAACAGCCTTCACAATGTCCTCAGTGTATTTGTTCTAGTTCATATTGCCCGTGAATGTTAAGCCGACGAGTTTGAAGGAAGAATTCTCAGGTAGGATGTTATTTGTCATGGATACCAGTGGTTGGAAAAGCATCTCGTAATTGTTAAAGGAGAGGAGCTTAGTGTTACTAGCATTAAATGTTACCATTCATTTGCGGCCCCATGCCACTACGGTCTGGAAGTCATTTTCTAATGATTCTGCCATTGACTTAGATTTATGTACATCTGTTCTTCCCTCGTGCATGTTATAGAGCGTTGTATCATCAGCAAATATATCTATATATATATTTGCGTGTGTCTGTGTGTGTGTGTCTGTGTGTGTGTGTGTGAGCATGGTAGTTTGCTGGAAACATTGCTTAGGTATTTATGAATAATAATAGCAATGCAGGAAGCTGCTGGAATAGTGAAAGAGAAAGTCAACAAAAACGAACAATCAAAGACAATATTTTCTGTATTAATCATCACAATTATTTATTTTCCAATAGATCTTTCATATGTTATATCAGTAAATATGAAACTTACTGTTAAAATCTGTGGTGGTGGTGGTGGTGGTGGTGGTGGTGGAATATCTTTTAATATTTCGGAAGAAAGATCTCTTTCTAAAAAAAAGAAAAAAAAAAAAAGTGAAATCCATCTACAAGAAAGAAAGCATTACACACTGAACTATTGTTTTCGATTCTATTGTTTTTCTCTCAAAGATTAACACCTCAAATATTGTTTTCAATTGTTTTTTTTTTTCTCATTATCTCTTACACCTTTTCAGTTTTTTGTATTAATATCAGTCTACGTAAATACCCACATATTTATATATATACATATACACATACATCAGTTCCAAGAAAAGAGAAACTAGATCCCTGCCAAAAAGAACAAAGAAACTGGTGAATTAGAGATCAAATTATCCTTGCCCATTGGCTATGGTAAATGGGTTTGTGAATAACAAGGAATTTGATTGGCTGACTAGCAAACCTAGTACCCCGGGAACATATAAAAACATATGGCAACATCAATTTCATTCAGGAGCTTCACTAATCCTTGCAAGAATGAAATGTGGAAAATTCTGTGTAGCTTAATTGCCATATATATTTTCAAAACTTACTATAAATATATGTGTCATTTATTTATTTATTTTGCTTGTAATAAGTTTTGAACAGAAAGCACTACATAAATATTAATTGAGAATAATTTTTCCCCACCAATGTGATGTCCCAGAGGGGAGGTAGCATATATATATTTTTTTAAATATAATTACATACAGGTACATATGTCACTGTTATATGACTTATTAGTGTAACTTAATCTAGCGAGATTTGAAACCAGGAATCCCGGCTTCAGACTCTAAGTTGCTGGCTTCAAATCTTGCTAGTGATGAGTCATATAATGACGAAACATATGTCTGTAGATAATTATATTTTGATATATAATAAAAATAAATCAAAACCTTTGTTGACTGCCAGCAACCTCTCAGCCATTTTTTTTTTTTTTTTTTTTTTTGTGAAATCACAAGATTATGCATGATTTTTCTGCTGGCGGTTTAGTGTTTTAATCTGACATTTTTTTTTATTATTATTGCCTAGCTGTCCGGGAATACGGTACATTTTCTCCTACATCAGGCCAGTAACCTGTTATTACTATTATTATCATCGTTGTTATTCAAGCTGAAATATTTAGATTAGTCACGTGGGTTGCTCTTTTCTGAATCACATGAATTGTTGTAAAGTAATGTCCATTCATGTAAATAAGAAAAGTTAATTTCTTTTGTGTTTTGACAATCTTTATATATATATATATATATATATATAAAAATAAAAATTACAATTAAATTTAACAAAATGATCCAAGATGGTAAAACTAAAGTATATTATAAATATTAAAGAATTAATATTTGTAAAGTAATCTCAACCAGATATAAAAGCTTGATAAAACCAAATAGGAGGTAGAGCTTATAATAAGAGCAAACAGTTAATAAAACATGTTAAAAAACACTTTGAAAAAGAGTAAAAAAACATATTTAATCTGAAAAGGAAACACTTAATCCGCGGAGTTTCGAAGAAATACTTTCCTTCTCATCAGAGGGTAGGAATTAGCAAAATGCGGAATCGGATTTTGCATACAAAAGTATTTGATGAAACTGCAAGTAATTCAAAGATCTTACTTGATAAAAAAAGTGAAGCAGAGGGAATTTGGTGAAGAAAAAGCTGATTATACGTGAATGGATAGTCTGGTGAACGGTAAATAATCCAATTATGGTAAAATCCAAAAATATAACTCCAAGACTATCCACTTATCAAGTGTTTCCTTTTCAGATTAAATATGTTTTTTACTCTTTTTTCAAAGTGTTTTTAACATGTTTTATTAACTGTTTGCTCTTATATATACAGGATGAACCAAAAAGAGGTGGACAATAAATATACGTACTATGTAATAAGGCAATCATATTAATGAAAATTAAATGTTTTACACAGCTTTGAAATCTGCCTCTTACACTTCGACTTTTGGCTCACCCTATATATATATATATATATATATATATATATATATATATATATATATATATATATATATATATAAACTCCTTTATCTCTGATTCTTATTCTTTTTTTTTTTTTTTAATATATAAAGAACATACATTACAAACTAGAATTAGATTTCGTAGATTTGTACATCATTTAGACACACACAAGAGCTGCCTCAAGAATTTTATAGCTCTGGTAGTGAAGGGTTGAAGTTATTATTTTTATTTTATCAGTTTTTACTCCGAGCTTTCACCTTAATTTATTAAAACATTTATTGATAATAATTATTAGGATTAGTATCAGTAGTAATATTAAAGCAGTTTAATGATAACATTTAATGATAACATTTATCAAAAGCAAAAATGGGCAGAACTTTATTTATTTATTTATTTATTTAAAATTATTTATTTATTTATTTATAATTTATTTATTTACGATTTATTTATTTACAATTTATTTATTTATTTACAATTTATTTATTTATTTATTTAAAATTATTTATTTATTTATTTACAAATTATTTATTTATTTACAATTTATTTATTTATTTATTTAACTGTATCCACCCGGCATCGCCCGTGATGAAGTGAAGTTATTTTAGGTTTTAATTTTTATTTGTTTGTACCTTTTCAACTCAGAGTAGACAACTCTCATTATATTCTTCAATTTAAGAAAGGTTGATATCATTTGCTAATTTTTTATTTATTTTTATGTTTTTAAAAAAAAAATTCATATTAGCAGTCATCTAGGCCAGGCTAAGTAATTTTAAAATAAATTGCAACTAAGTTATATTGCCAATAACACAGTACAACAATAACAAATGAGAATTGCTGAGTCAGAAGCAAAATTTGATTCCTCAACTTAAATGCTATATAAGTCTGATTTTGAAAATTCGACCACATAACTGTGTATGTTAGATAAAACATTTTGGTTAATAGTACAGGGTGGTCCATTTAAATAATTGCTACTTTTATATAATATATTTGCATTTTTTGGGGGCAATGGACAACATTATCCCTCTGTCTGTTCTAGTCATATAGAAAAATGTATATATATTAATACGATTATTAGATGCTACAGCTGGTATAACAGTTCAATTTTTGCTGTATACTCCACATGGCTTTCCATATATATATATATATATATATATATATATATATATATATAGCAAAATTCTAGTTCACAAGGTGAATGTTATAGTTAATATATTATCTGAAAAAATATATTACTGACCATAATGATTTTATATTTCTTGGCTTTTTTAAAACATACATATATATATATATATATATATATATATATATATATATATATATATATATATATATATATATATATAATAAAATCAGTTAGTTTATATAGTTCAGATAGTTTCATCTGATAACAGAAGTTTTTTATTTACTATTTAAAATTATTTTAAATATGTTTTTTAGAAACGCGTTAGCTTTACTTTACTTCGATATTGACATTAGATCACAGTATGACATAGATTTCTTTTCTATATATATATATATATATATATATATATATATATATATATATATATATATATATATATATTAGTGATGAGACGATTCCAATATTTTTCCCGATTCCTACACAGTTACTAATCCCGGTTCTGATTCTTGATAAATCTCTAAATATTTACCTATAAAATGGTTATTTATTCCTGATTATCATAAAAACACACCTGTATAGATTTTTGTTTACTCATGGTTTAAAATCAATATTTATTATTTTATCACTACCAGTAGTGTAAGGTTTTGTTTTTAATAAAACCAAATCAAAATCGATATTTAAAAGAACCGCTTTGGTCATCAGGAAATGGACACAAAGTTTTCCAATACCCATAAAAGTTCAGATTTTTCCAATTCCCTATTCCGATTAATCGTCCAAACACTAATATATATATATATATATATATATATATATATATATATATATATATATATATATATATATATATATATATGAGAGAGAGAGAGAGATTTTGATCATTCAAAACATTTTTCAAATCAAGTTCCAAATAAAAAGCATACACAAGGGTAGCATAGTTCTTTACAGCCGTTTCGGGGCAGTTTTTATTTTCAGTCACACAACGAATCATAAATGTTGACTCTCTTCAAAGCATAACTTTTCAAATTATAATATATGTGTGTGTGTGTGAGTATGTTATTATTTTTCATATAACAATTTTGTATGGGGGGGGAGTATAGAAATCAATTTTTCTCTATCTTCAAAATTGTTTAGCAACTTCTGATTGGACGAAAAAACATACAAACCATTCATGTAATTTAAGGGTTCGTCGCTTGACCTGCTCTCACTGTGTTTTCGTTCGTAGTTTGTTTTACTGTTGTTTAGCGCTAGCTGGCTTTTCTTGGTGGCACTTGGCTTATCCTAGTACGCTTTTATTTGATGGACAGCGCATAGTGACCCGTGTGTGTCCGCTTAATGTCTCGACGTGTGTTTGTAGCGATATCCCATAAGCGTATGCACAGAACGCACGTTGTTGATGACCTAAAATTGCCAGCCAGTAACAAAACAATGGAATTATGTATATTTGTCTGCATCTATGTCTATACTAGTTGCACCTATCCGGCGTTTCTCAGATTACAGGAAAGCCGTTTGAATTTTTTTTTTTATTTGTTTGCACATTTTAAAAATTATACAGGAAAATAAAAATAAAATAAGTTGTAAGTTAGACAACTCTTGTTATATTATTCAAATATGTATATGGATTATCTTCCCCTATTTTTATTCCTATTTGTTAGTGATTCTTTTCATATTATCAGTTTTCTGAGCTGCTTTAAAATGGAGCAGATACATCAAATCCATTTTTAAAGTTGCTGGGAAAATGGTTGGCTCATTCTACTGCTCCAGAAACTACTCGAATTTTGATGCAATCCTCTACCTGTGTAAGAGTCAGATTCGACTTCACAATCTAGTGGTAGATGATTAAAAGCTATTTAAATCTAACTTGGAACATCTGACAAGATAATTTTATTATCTCAACTTGGCCTTTTTGGTCAAGATCAAAGTGTAGTATCTGTTCCGGCAGATACTGCAAGCTATGACTAGCAAAGACCAGATGTGGGGGCAACCCCACATGCCTGACCTTTAACCAGCTCCCATTTCCCACCTCTCGGGAGCTGGACCCCTTTTTCCCTTCCCCCTCCCTTCACTCCTCACATTAAAAATTGGCCTTGTGCATAATTTGCTCGGTGGGGGAGCAAATAAATACCATCTGTTCCGGCAGATGCTGCACTTAAGATAATTTGTACCAGTCAATGGAGGGGAAACCCTCTATACTGGGACAATTATTATTTTTGGTAACCAGAGTGCCCCCTTTTAGGGGAGCTGGTTTTTACCTCACATTAAAAACGGCCTTGTGCCTAATTTGCTCAGTGGGGGAGCAAATAAATACCATCTGTTCCGGCAGATACTGCAGCTATGACTAGCTATGACTAGCTATGACTAGCAAAGACCAGATGTGGGGGCAACCCCACATGCCTGACCATTAACCAGCTCCCATTTCCCACCTCTCGGGAGCTGGTCCCCTTTTTCCCTTCCCCCTCCCTTCACTCCTCACATTAAAAATCGGCCTTGTGCCTAATTTGCTCGGTGGGGGAGCAAATAAATACCATCTGTTCTTCAGATGCTGCACTTCCATTTCTTGTTCTCTTTCGAAGGAGGATTAGTCCTTCACGACTGAGACAATTTTTTTATTTTTGTACCTTTTCTCCATGTTAAAAAACGACCCTGGTGTCTAACTCTGTCTCGTGGGGAGGCATTGTAAGTAGGTACAACCGTTCACTACCTGATCTTATAACACAAGTTGCATATTGGTCACTGACAGTAAAAATAAATTAAATAATTTTTCTATTATCTAACACCAAACGTGAGTTTTTGACCAAATTATTAGCCATCTTCCAATAAATAATACTGCTAATAAAGTCCATGATATAATAATCAATAATAGGAAATGATAGTAAACTTGTAATGTTTTTGTGAAGTTAACTTCCAATTCGAGAGTGAAAAAAGTGTAATTGTTTATTTGATAGCTAAACTATTAATAGATAGAAACAATTGTTCATTGCAAGAATTCAAGACAAAAGTTGAATTTGTCTATCGGCATATTGACCAGCAACCACACATTATAACAATAACCAATTTATATATATTTATTTTATATAATTTATACTGACGACTAGCTGGGCCTGTGGAAATTCCACAGTGAACTCTTTCATATGTAATATATTGATGTTGGCATTCTGTGAATGTTCAGCGTAAATGGAAACGCCCTGATATTATTGTAGCTCTTTTGTTAAAACTGCAAAAGTATTTATCTAAGCTAGCAGGGATATCCTGGTCACAAAATATGCATAAATATGATATTTTAATTTATACAGATTTCATATATATCACTATAGCGTCAATCTTCTATCGTTCTTATATATTATAAAGCTGTAATTTCAAAAATAAAAATATATATTCATATGACTTGGGTGCATCAGCTTGAATCGAAACAAAAACCAAAACTTGTGAAGAATATATATATATATATATCATTTTAGTTCCTTCAGCTAGAATCGAAATTGAAACCGAAACTTATGAAGAATTCTTAGTAAAATTATTCATAAAAAAAATAGATGATTTGAGTGCAATCAACTACAATCGAAACTAATACTTATGAAGAATTCTTGGTAAAATTATTTATTACAAGAAATAGAAGGTCATAACAATTAAACGACAGTCACTCAGAAGAAAAAAGATGTCAGCATGGCACACAAAATAACACACATGCTATCGTATTAATATATAGATAATTACAAATGGAGAAAGAAACAGAGTAGTTACCAGTAGGACTGAGGGTTTGTGGTAGGGTTTAATGAGTTTGTTGTTTTTTTTTATTTGTGACTGAAATCATTGTTTGCAAATATTAGAAAGAATATTATTTGAAAAATAAATCCACAAAATTAATACAAACTATTAATAAGGTTCACTATTTTTCCCAGTCACCGTAACCTATTATTATTAGTCTTATTATTATCATTTTTAGTAGTGATAATATTTAATACTTACAGGTTGGGGCATGGAATTTCTTCACTTATTCTAATTTCCCGGATAACGCCGGCATACAGGTTGGCTAGTTTCATTTATATTCATGAAAAATCATCTTTTTTTTATTTATTTATTTTTATTTATTTATTTTTATTTATTTATTTATTTTTTTTTTTTTTTGTAAAAACAAGATAGATTCGTTTTTTAACACAGTGTATACAATACTTCTTTTCAAACACGGAAATTCTTGAAACTATACAGAATTTTGAACTGGATTATTTATTCAATCCACAGGAGTAGATTTGTTCTGCTATCTACTCAACATCTTTGTTCATTACCCCACGAGTCCATGTTGTCAAAACAACAAAGATGAGAATTGTAGTCCGACTAATCCAAATAAATCAATCCTTAACTTAAAAATCCCATAACAAAACACCAAACGTGTTAATAAGTTCAGAATCTGTATGATGCATATCTAACTTGTGATGCATGAAAATCAATTAACGCTGCTGAAATTACCTCCCTTATGCACATCTGAGTGTCCAAGAGTTGCAATGAAGAATATGTAAGATTAAAAAATAAAAATAGAAAAGTCCTCCCCAAAAACGTAAATATTGATTGATTACGTTTGCATTGAATTAATGTTATCATGGTTATCTCCCTTGATGTCAAAGAATTGTTTGAATGAAAGATTAAAACGCACTTGCAAATACATGAATGAAATCTTAATGAAGTAATAGTAGTCGTAATTTGTATTTCATTTGATGATACATCAATAGTTCTACTTCTTCTAACTGCTTATACTAATATTAATCAAGCAAATTTAAAAAAAAAAAAAATAGGACAAGCAGTTTGTTCCAGTTAGGGTGTGTAGGACTGGCTTAATGGATAATTTTACTAGGTCATATTGAGTATGAAATGCAATTACATCTGATTCTGAGGCTCTCAATTTGAGAGATGTCAGAAGTGTGGGATCACTTTTTAGATACAATTACTCCCAGGTTTACTCTGATGTGGAGTAGTAGAGCCTGTCATTGTCAAGATCTTATTGATGAATTAAATAAAATGTAAAATTTACAGACTATTCATTCACAAAATATACATTCACGAATCTAATTAATTTACAAGACAAACCAAATTCAAGAAATTCTGGAAGGCTGTGTGGAAGTCCTCTTGTGTGAACATGTCAGTGGCCCTCGTCACAGCCTTTTTCATCTCCGCAATTATCTCATAACAACAACCTCTAAGGTTTTCCTAGAGCTTAAAGAATAAACAAAAGTCACAGGGAGCAAAGTCTTGACAATAGGGAGGGTGAGGAACTGTCTTGATGCCCATCTTGGTCAAATATTCTGTGACAAAAATGAGGTATCCTCATGACAAACTTGGGGTAAATCTTCCGCCATCCCTCACAAAATCCTTGCCTTTCTTGAATCTCTTATGTCACTCAAATTCTGATGCTTGATTTATGCAAAATGGCGCAAAAGCAATCCGAAGTATTCCATACCTTTTTCCAAGTTTAAAACAAAATTTTATTGTATATCGTTCTTCTAAAGTGTCATCACGTCCAAATTTGTATTTTTGAAATTCACCAGATGTGACAATCAGGCTTTAGTAGTGTGTGTTCCAGATCCTGCTGTAGCTGTCCATTTGAATCTGAAATCATAAAAATTGATCAGTCATCTCATACGATGTATAGCAATAACATACTGAATTTTCAAGAGTCTATGATAATTTTAAATGCCTTTACAAAAGAAGACTGGAAACTTATTGAAGGCACATCATGTGTGTGTGTGTGTGTGTGTGTATATATATATATATATATATATATATATATGTATATCATTATTATTATTATTAATGTTGTTATTATTATTATTATTATTATTATTTTCTGTATTTACATAAAACTTTATCTTATTTTCAGTATTTACTTTGACAGTAATCGATACGTAAGTAGACCTAGGTAATAAGTTTGGAAAATATATATAGCAATTAAGCTACATAGAATTTTCTGTGTTTCATTCTTGTTAGGATTTGTCAGGCTATTGCATTGAAAATATATATATATATATGTATATATATATATATGTGTGTGTGTGTGTAAAAGGCACTTTGTGTGTGTGGGTGTAAATCTAATCCCTATAGGCTTGGAAACGGCTGGGCAGATTTTTTTGAAATTTCATATAAATGTACTTTGTGTCTGGCAGTGTTCTTATATAGGTTTAGTATCGGAATACCTCTGAAAAATATCAAAAATCGATAATCGAAAAAATTTAATTAAAGAAGGAACAACCCGATTTTGACAAAAGTTAACACTCTAATACAGCCTAATATCACAAGTGCATTTTAAAAGTTTTATCACCGCACAAGCAGAAAGGTCCAGCATATAAACTCCAGAGTATGTTTTTTGATAAGCCATTATATAACAATATTTTTAATAAAATCAACAGTAGGCTCTCTACAGTGCAATGTAAACTATAGTGTCTTGTGGACTAATCACTGTATGGAAATATTTGAAGTTTCATTCCGGTGCATCGTGGTGGGTCCCCGACTAGAGTAGGAAATCAATCGATTGAAAAATGTGCAATTCCACCGATTTTGATGACAATAAATGTATTGAAAGTATGGAACATTCATTGATCCTAATTCAATCCCAGCCAACGTTGGGTCTCCTTGCTAGTATATATATATATATATATATATATATATATATATATATATATATATATATATATATATATACAATTGCTTTGAGCTGTATAAAATCTTACTTCATCTGAATAAGGTTTTCTTGCCATGAAAAATATATTCATTATACTTTTAAATTTTATTTTTATCTTAACTCATTCTTTTAAGTTTCTCGTCTATTCATCAATATATATATATATATATATATATATATATATATATATATATATAATACTCTATTCATAAAATATATATAATTGTTTATGTATATATTATATATAATCGTCTATTCATCAATATATATATAATCGTCTATTCATAAAATATATATATATATATATATATATTATATATATAATCGTCTGTTCATAAATATATATAATTGTGTTTATTTATATATATAAATATAATCGTCTATTCATGAAAAAATATATAATTGTTAATCTGATGGCTAAAAAAATCATAATGAATGTTTATTAATATGCTAAGCTGATCTTTGCTTATTAAGTAATAACTGAAAAAATGTCTTCGTTTTATGTATATATTGAAATCAGTTGATTTTTTTTATGCTAATGCCGATTGGATCAAATGTGCACGTGTTTAAACACTCAAAACGTTTTTATTTTTAAACACGACTTTGTCAAACGGTTATGAGATTTCCTATGAACTATCATGAACGTTATGGCAAAGAATGAACACTGCCTAAAGATAAAATTTCCAGTATTCTCAACGGTTTTCATTTTGATTAAGTTCGCTACATTTTGTGACCAAGAGGGAAGCACCGCTCGAAATATCAAAATAAAGTATAACAAATTAGACACATCCCTTTTTTTTACTTCCTACCCTAATTATAACCCTGAATACAATATATTATTTATACCATATATATATATATATATATATATATATATATATATATATATATATATGGTATATATTATATATCGTATATATTATATATGGTATATATTATATATGGTATATATTATATATATGGTATATATTATATATATGGTATATATTATATATTATTATATATATTATATATATGGTATATATTATATATATATTATTATATATATATTATGTATATGGTATATATTATATATATTATGTATATGGTATATATTATATATATGGTATATATTATATATATATTATTATATATATTATGTATATGGTATATATATATGGTATATATTATATATATATTATTATATATATTATATATATGGTATATATTATATATTATTATATATATTATATATATGGTATATATTATATATTATTATATATATTATATATATGGTATATATTATATATATATTATTATATATATTATATATATGGTATATATTATATATTATTATATATATTATATATATGGTATATATTATATATTATTATATATATTATATATATGGTATATATTATATATATATATTATATATATGGTATATATTATATATATTATTATATATATTATATATATGGTATATATTATATATATATCATATATATGGTATATATTATATATATATTATATATATGGTATATATTATATATATATATTATATATATGGTATATATTATATATATGGTATATTATATATATATAGTATATATTATATATATATTATATATATATTATATATATGGTATATATTATATATTATTATATATATTATATATATGGTATATATTATATATTATTATATATATTATATATATGGTATATATTATATATATATTATTATATATATTATATATATGGTATATATTATATATTATTATATATATTATATATATGGTATATATTATATATTATTATATATATTATATATATGGTATATATTATATATATATATTATATATATGGTATATATTATATATATTATTATATATATTATATATATGGTATATATTATATATATATCATATATATGGTATATATTATATATATATTATATATATGGTATATATTATATATATATATTATATATATGGTATATATTATATATATGGTATATATTATATATATATTATATATATGGTATATATTATATATATATTATTATATATATTATATATATGGTATATATTATATATATATTATTATATATATGTTATATATTATATATATATTATTATACATATTATATATATGTTATATATTATATATATATTATTATACATATTATATATATGGTATATTTTATATATATATTATTATATATATTATATATATGTTATATATTATATATATATTATTATATATATTATATATATGGTATATATTATATATATATTATTATATATATTATATATATGTTATATATTATATATATTATTATATATATTATATATGTTATATATTATATATATTATTATATATATTATATATATGTTATATATTATATATATTATTATATATATTATATATATGGTATATATTGTATATATATTATTATATATATTATATATATGGTATATATTATATATATTATATATATATTATATATATGGTATATATTATATATATTATATATATATTATATATATGGTATATATTATATATATTATATATATATATTATATATATGGTGTATATTATATATATGGTATATATTATTATATATATTATATATTATTATTTATATTATATATATGGTATATATATTATGTATATATTAATATATATTTCAAATATATGGTATACATTATATATATATTATATATATATATATTATATATATATATCATATATTATATATATATATTATTATATATATATTATATATGGTAAATATTATATGTATTATATATATATATATTATATATGGTATATATTATATATATTATATATCTATATTATATATGGTATATATTATATGTATTATTATATATATATATTACATATGGTATATTATATATATATATATATATATTATTATATATATATATTATGTACGGTATATATTATATATATTATATATACATATTATGTATGGTATATATTATATATATTATTATATATACATATTATATATGGTATATATTACATATATTATATATGGTATATATTATATATATATTATTATATATGGTATATATTATATATATATTGTATGTGGTATATATTATATATATTATATATATATATTATATATGGTATATTATATATATATATTATATATGGTATATATTATATATCATAATATATTATATACATATTATTATGTATATTATATATATTATATATATATATTATGCATATTATATATATGATATATATATATTATGCATATTATATATATGATATATATATATTATATGTAAATTATGGAATTAATAACATAACATTGAAAACTGAAAATTTTTATATGTTTACTGACGTTCCGTCTCTATGCAAAGACTTTTTCAAGATGACTATGATTTTTTTTTTTTTCAAATCGTTCGTCTTGGGAAAATCTTAGCATAAAGACGGAATATCAATGAATATATAAACAATTTTCCGGGGGGGGGGGGTTCAAAACCAACACAGAACTCTTTCAGATAATTTTCTTCACAGTATTTTGTGTACTTAAAATGATTTTCTGTTTTTTTGATCAATTAACGAAAATCCTCAATTAATGTTGTTTGACGTTTATTGTCACTTGTCTGCGAGTTTTGCACCTAGTCATTTCAAAGAAATAATGCTGATGATATTCACGATATAATATTGATAATAGCTAGTGATATTTAAATTGTAATGTTAGTTTGTGAAGCTAACATCCATAATACAGTCAATTTAAAGGTGAAAATATATATAATTGTTAATCTGATGGCTAAAAAAGAACCATAATGAATTTTTATTAATATGCTAAGCTGATTTTTGCTTATTAAGTAATAACTGAAAAAATGTCTTCGTTTTACAAATCTTCCAGGCTTGAATAAGTATATTTTGAGAGAAATAGAAGCAAAATACGTTTCTTCTTGTTCTTACAAAAACATTTGGATGCTGTATTGCTAATAATGTGTGATTTTAATTTTATTCAAAAGAGTTTCATAGTATTGTTGTGTATGGAATTACAATTTGTTCAGTTCTTGTGTTATCAAGAATTTGAATAACTTAATAATAAAGCGATTATATTATGGGTATTTATGTAGCGCTGAATAGCTTTTTCGTCTTTTTCAGGGGCGAATAACTGTGGTGACATAAACATTGTCCTTAATTATATTTCCTGCAATTGACATATCTTGTATTATTTGGATTACCATTCTTATCTTAGATATTATTCTCACAATATTTCTCCCGATGTAATCTACAAACTTCAGAGGTATCTTACCGAACTCAAAAATCTTTATGGAATTTCAAACTGAACCTCTTTATTTAATCCACAAGGGGAGATTGTCCTTGCTCTGTCAGCCATGACCGGTAAAAGTATTAATTCTATTTTATCTTATTCTTAATTATTATCGTCTGTGGTAAGGATTGAATCGACAATCTCCAACTTTTTAACCAATGTCTTTAACCATTATTTTAACAAAACTTGAAACAATCGGTTTTTTTTTTGGTTTTTTTTTATATTTGCCAAAGAGGAAGAAGGAGGAGAGGCAATCGATCTTAATTTACTATTTTCATTATATATTTTATGAATCAGATTTTTCATTAAACTATGGCGTGGTCCCTAGCCTTTGTAGAGTCATTTTTGGAGGACAAAGATGTTTACTGCATGGCTCTTGGCAATACCCAAAGACGCTAGCGTTGTCCAAAAATGGTTCTATCAGAGGGATTGAATATTAACGCATTTAGCTGTTTTGCATTGGAATCGATTGATGGATTTTACAGCATATCAATCTCAAAGAGTTATTTAATGAAAAAAAAAATTATCAAAAAAAATTGATAAAAAAAAAAAAAATTATTAAAATGATGCTGCCTTTTCTTTTTTTCAGAATTAATTTGTTTTATGAACGTGATAATTTTTTGCTGTTGTTGTTTTGAGGTTAGCCAACACTCTTCTTTGCGATTCATATCTTTTCATCAATTAACTAAAAAGTTGTGTTTTTTATATAATAAAACGGTTGATAAAACTAAAAAAAAAAAACAGATTTAGATTAAAGAGGTTCTTCTTGTGATTCTTTTTTTGTTTCGTTTTTTTTTTTTTTTTTGTAAAATGAGTTCTTATATCTTTTCTCTGTAAAAGACGAATAACGTATTACTATATTTTCTCTTAAGAAAATACAGATGGGACTGACGCTGGAATGGCTCGGGCAGGTAAACATATCCCCTTACACCACAAAAAAAAAAAAGAAATTAATTAATTAATTAAAAAGAAAAAGGTTAATAATAAAAGAAACGTTTTTAAAAAAACAAAAAAAAAACAATTAAAACAAGGTTTTGAATTTTTAAAGATAATTAATTAATTAATTAATTAATTAAAAAAAGAAAACCTGCATCTTGTTTTGTCCCTTTATTTATAATTTTATTACTTTTATTTTTTTTGTTCAGTGACTTGTGTGTCTAGTGGTCACCTTTTTGTTTTTTTATCCATTAATGTTGCCTGCATCGTCCTTCCTTAAAGATTTTCTTTCTTTTTTTTGTTTAAAGTTCAAATAAATTTTGTTTTTTACATATATATATATATATATATATATATATATATATATATATATATATATATATATCTTTTTTTAATTTACATTATTATTATTATTATTATTTTTTTTTTTTTTTTTTTTTTTTTTTTTTTTTTTGTTAGCGTTCTTCAGCATGTGAAATGGCATTATTTTTTCTGACCACCTGTGTTGGCCATGTATTTGTGATTTTGAACCGTGTTGCCACTAACGGATTTTTGTTTTTTTTTACATTCACCGTCATCTTTTTAAAAAAAATGTTTTTTGACTGTTAGTATCATGACTATCACTCCAATCGTATATCATTTGCACACTACAGGATCCACTAGTACCACTATTATTGATGTTAATATTGCTGCTGCTCCTGCTTGTGTGTTTTTAGTTAATTCATAATTGTTTGCACTTGGTCATTTATCATGTTTGCATTATAATTATAATATATTATAATAATTATAATTCTGTGTTCCATTCAGTATTGAAATGTCATGGAACAATCAATATTACTAATATACTAGCAGTGTAAAGTTACGCAAATTTACACATGGGACCCAAAACGTTATAGCAAAGTACGTCACAAAAGAACATAGGACAAGTAATAACTCAACTCCTTTTTTTTTTTTTTTTGTAACAATGACAACATTTATCTCCTCATTCTCCTGCCACGCATAACTTCTCATTATGGTTATTAAGTCACCCACGTCTCTAAGGGATCACCACACTCTTCAGCAAGAACAATTTGGTGTTGACTTTCAAGCCGACTTCGCAGATGTGAGGTAGCATGATGTGGCGTTCACTTGAAACCACACCAAAGACCATAACCGTGTCGCGAAACTTTGTTTTCATCATGCTGGGCACGTTCTTGTTATTGGTGGCAATCTAGCGATGAAGGTTTTGAAGGTGCTAGCAACGGCCATGTTGTCATAACTTGGATTGGTTGAGAGCATGAGTTGTACAGCAGCGCATCTCCAATCTCACTCGTTGAACATTGTGTCACTTTCAGACATGATAGAAGTCTCCTATCGCTCTTGGAATTTGTACACAACTGACCAACTAGAAGTGAAAACCTCGGTTTTCATCAAACAGAAATGGAATCATGTCGTCTTTTCTATGACAACAATTTAACGTTCCACTTTGTATTTTAGCTTACTGGTGGGTTTATAACAGTTTATACACCTGTGTCGTCATTTGTGTATTCATTCTTTTTGTGGAATGTTAGCTGTTTCACCACATTTCGGCCAACTCCTCCTTTGGCCTTCTTCAGGTTATTAACCTTGATGGGATAGGAATGTTCAGTCTCTTTCTTAACTGTATCCCCAGTAATTATTGCCTTCCACGGTTGTTGTCTCACCACATTTCGGACAACTAATCCTCTGGCCTGCTTTAGGTAGGATTGAAACTGCTGTCTTCAGACAATACTTACCTGAAACCGTAGAGACTCAACGTCTCTATCTACTGTGCCACAGGCCTCAGGGTCATCCGTATCTCAAAGGATTCCAAAATTAAATTAATTAAAAATAAATGTATGATTTTTAAAAAATAAAAAAATAAAAATTATATATCATACCTGTGTTGTCGTTGTGAACCCAGGTTCTTTTCATTTGCTAACAAACTCACTCACACACTGATGTTTATGTAAAAGGCTTAGGGTTAGGTACTACCGAAAAATAATAGCTATTTCCCTCGGAACAGAAGGGAGAGTTATCAGCCTTGAGAAACAGGGGATCTATCATGACAGTCTTGGAAGGTAAACAGAAATCACAGACTTTAATCCTCCTGCATCCAGTGGTTTCTACCTTACAATCTTGCTCTGTAAGTTGTAGAATAAATCTTTTAAAAGGTTATATTTTGTCATCTGCTCATTGTTGAGGGTATTTAGTTCTCTCCCACTGCAAGAACTGTGACATCAGGGTCGGAAAGTGGGATTGAGAAGCCAGCGCCCCAGAGGAGAGGTACTCTGACCTGCAAAAGGTGCCTGGGAAACCCCCGTCGGCATTCCCCGGTGAGGGCGCCTCAGGCGATTAGCAATAAAGTAACCCTTTCTTAAAGATAGAA
>NC_136506.1:30879166-30921666 GCF_053919585.1 Euprymna scolopes
TCACCCATCTGGTATTAGATAGGCTCAACGTTGCTTAACTTAAACACAGGTATATTATTTATCTAAACGGATAGTGAGTCCTTCATACGTCTTGATTCAGATCGGTTTTTGAATTTGTATCTAAACGATTGCTTTTGCAAAGTTGGTTTTCATCTATAAAGTAGATGTATGTATGTCTGTGTGAAAATATTTAACCGATAAACTCTTAAACTACTAGTCACATGATACTGAAATTTACAGGAAATCATAATCACATATCAAGGAATATTTATAATGAGTAAAATCTTTGTTTGGATGAAATAGCGCATACAGATGTCGGCAAGTTGAAATGCAAAATGTTCATTTTAACTTGCCGACATGTTTGCATTAGTTTGCACATGTGTAAAACTAATTATAATTAAAAGTCGTTTAATTTTAAAACATTTTTATCTGTGTGTCAGGTTAGCTCAAATGGTAGGGGAAATGGCTGGAGTGCTAAATATTTTGGTTTTGATTCTAGCCAATGGCACCATAGTATTTTTTTTACTTACTATATCATATTTAATAGAGAATTGGCTCTGTAATAATAAATAAAAACTTTTTTTGTGTATTTGTTTATGATGTCAGGTTTTCTAGTTCGTGTCAATACAAATCAAGGGAGGCAACCTACTTTCATCTCATTCTATAAGGATCTCATATGTTTTCAGTATTGGGCTTTGATTATGAGTATAATGAAACATATTTCGTCATGAAATGAAGAGTAGTTTAAGTGACATAAAAAACATCAATACTTGTTTTTAACTAAAAACATACTTGATATTAATATATATTTATTACGTAATAAATATTGAAAATTTCCTTATGCTCAGTTAATTCTGATTTTTTTTTTTTTTTTGGGGGGGGGGCCTTTTTTAATTTGAAATATTCAGTTTTTTTTTTGTTTAAATTAAATATGTCCCCAAACACATTTTCTATTCGCACTTTCGGGGTATTATCACTTTTTAAAGATGGTTACTTACTTTTGATTATGGTACGATGAGACATATTTCATTTTTGAAATAAATAGTAATTAAAATGAAATTTTTAAAAAAAAAATCTATAATTATTTTTGATAAGAAAAACTACTTAATATTAACATTCGTTTATTAAATAACTAGCAGGGTAACCCGGCGTTGCCCGGGATTGAATGATGATCAACGAATGTTTCACACTCTCATATTTTTATTGTCATCGAAATCTGTGAAATCGTCCATTTTTTAATCAAATCCATTGATTGTCTGTTCTTGTTAGGAACCCATCGTAGTGGACCAAGAGGAAGCTTCACATGCCTTCTCGCAGTGACTTAGTTCATAACACATTATAGTCTAAATTGCACTGTAGAGAATCTACTGTTGATTTTATAAAATTATTTTTATATATAATGGCTTGAATTACAGGTTAAATTGCAAAAGTCAAGTGTCATGCTTGAATATATTCATTTCGAAGGCACCTCTCATATCAAAGGACCTACTGTTGATTTTATATGTCAAGCCTTTCGGTTTGTGTGGTAATAAAACTTCTCAAATGCATTTGTGATGTTAGGCTGTGTAAGGTGGTTAAAATCGCCTGTTTCTTCTTTCATCAGATTATTTCGCTTATTGATTATTGATACTTGTCGAAGACATTCTGATGCAATACCTATCCAAGAACACTAAGAAGGCATATAAAATACTGTAATGTGAAATTTTAAAAAAAAATCGGTCCAGCCGTTTTGGGGTCCATAGGGAGCGAACTCACAGACAAAGTTCCTTTTATATAATAGTAGAAGATAGATAGATAGATAGATGGATAGATAGATGGATATTGCAAATTGCATTAAGATCGTATATTTCTCAGGTTTTTAATAGATTGCAAACAACAAAATATTTTCACTTGCGTGTTCATATTTATCATTAATTTTTTTTATTTTTCTGCTTTTGTAGCTTTTTGTTTCAGGTTTTGCTTTAATTAATTGACTGCTGCAGTTTTAAAAAAAATATGCTTTTGATGTACATTTTAGATGAAGAAATAATTTAAAACAGTTTTAAAAAAAAAAACTTTTTTTCGGAATTAATTCTGCTGCTTAATTTACTTTTATTTATTTATTTATTTTTTAATGTCAGATCTAAAGATCTTTAAGAAAAATATTTGTTTGCATTTTTATTAAATTAAACTTTGAAAATTTATTTTAATTTTCACTTTTTTCGCTTTAGCAAATCTTTTTCTTGTTAGTAAAATTTAAAAATAAAATTACAGTTGTTTTTTATTTAAAATATTTTGAATTTTCTTTTTGATTTTGTGATCGGACTTTACTATTTCATGATTCGGTTTCTTTTTTTTTTTTCAATATTTATTTCATTTGTATGATTTTTATTCTTTATTTCATTGGATTTTTTTTTTTGCATTTTTCATTCTTTCCTTCTCATAATTTGTTCCCTATTTTTACTGGTTTAGCAATCATCTTGTTTATTTTTTCATTCATATGATTTTTATTCTGTCATTCTTGTTTTTATTTTACATTTTTATTTTTTTTTTCATTGTCATATTTTTTCTTGTTTTCTCTGTTTTTACGGATCTTTTCTTCTTTTTGGTTTCTTTATTTTTTCATTCATATGACTTTCTTTTTTTTTTTTCATAATTTATTTCATCCTCTTTTTACCGTTATTTTTTTTATTTCTTTATTTTTTCATTCGTATAATTTTCATTCATTTTTTCATTCTCCCAATTTATTTCACCCTTTTTTTACTGGTATTATAGTTTTTAATTTCTTTTTTCATTCATTCTTTCTTTTTTCATTCCCATAATTTGCTTCCTCCCATTTTTTTACTGGCACTTTTCAGGAGGTTAGACATAAGATCAAGTGTGATTTTAAAAAGTCAACACACAAAGATGAGCACGCTCTGGCTTACAAAATATGCCTGAGTAATCCTGCCGGCACTCCCTGATAGGAACACTTCAAGCAATTAGCATTAACTAAACCCTCTTCTCAAACAAGATAAAGCGTGTGAAGGTGGACCCCCTAAGCTGAACAAATCATACTTTGACCTGACAGCAACAACGCCACTGTCAGACGGATTGACGAGAACGTATCCACAGCTGGTACGAACACCTACTCAGTTGTGTCAGAAAGTCTTTCTTTCTTTGACATTTCATGGTTGATATCACAAAAATCAGAGATCAAGATATCTTATGACAACAGCATATTCTTTTCATTGTTTTGACTCTCGGGTGTGTATTCCTTAATATCTTATATGCTTTTATATAGAGTAATGTGGTTCTCGGTTGACTAACTGTGTCTGGTATATACTCGAGAGTCAAAACAATTAAAAGAATATTCTGTTGTCATAGCCGTACTTATGACGTCATACAAGTATCAGCTCATTTCCCAATAAATTATGGTTGGAAATTGTAACATCATGCTGAGAAATTATTCAAAACTCAACAGATGACTCATCGTCGTCTCATTAACAGGAAACAGCTGAGGCTTTTCGTTGGTTCAATGGGTAGAGAAGCTCTTCTATTTTTTTTTTTTTTTTCTCTTCTTTCACATTATCATTAAACTGTTATCATAGTTATACCTATTTACTATGCCTCCCCACGGGACAGAGTTAGACACCAGGGTCGTTTTTTAACGTGGAGAAAAGGTACAAAAATAAAAAATTGTCTCAGTCGTGAAGGATTGATCCTCCACTGAAAGAGACCAAGAAATGGAAGTGCAGCATCTGAAGAACAGATACTACACTTTGATCTTGGCCAAAAGTTATAGTGAAGCAGAAGTTTATGTCTGTTTTTCCTTTGCTCCTATTATAATAAATAAAAAGCAGAAATGCCAACAATATACTTTCTCAATGATGTGCAGCCCCCCCCCCCCCCCGTTCATATAAAACTGATGTTTTACTTATTGACACATTGTAATTAGACAGTCCAATCGATAGTGGTTCTCTTTCAGTTCTTGTTCTTATTTATTAATCAATCAGAACTTATCAAGGCTAAAAATCCACTCATTAGCTCAATAGGTAGTGATGTCTCTCTCTTTCTTTCTCTTATTTTCTATGGTTATTACACTGTCATCATAATAATAGTGATAATAAAGACATCCTTTACTGTTAACAGCTGTAACTTATTTTCCATTATAAAAGTAGCATCATCAGCATCAGCATCCATTTTATCATCTTATTTCCCTTGATCAAGAGGCTGACGTTTTGTGGCAGCCTACGACCTCAGTATCCAAGCTTGACGGTCTTCAGAATTGATTCCACTTCTTACCATCGTCATTGATGGTTTGCTTGGATCATCCAACTTTCCTCTGGCCTTGCATCTCTGTAGGTTTCTGCGTTTTCTTATCCAACAGTCACTCCATTCAACATGACTAAACCAACATAGCAGTTCTTTTTTTTTGTTTGTTTTTTGTTTTTGTATTTGGGAGTCACCACTTATCGAGGCCCGAAGGCCACTCAAGGATAAGGGTTACTGAATATAAGGTGGTTGTATCATAATCGTTAATTGTGTAAATTGGGTAGAATTTGATTATTCATGGGGACGGCTCAACAAGACCTTGTTTACATTGGACTTGAAGGCCACAATGTTGTACTCAATCGGGAAGCAGGCCAGTGGAACAGTGTTCCAAAGGCTGGCAGTTCTGGGAAAGAAGCTTTGTCCATGGAATCAGCTAGAGAGTGGTTCAACAAGTGTTGGTATATTCTAAATGGTATAGCTGATATGCCATATGCGATCTCAGCAAAAATATACCAGCTCTGAACGGTTTGTTATTTTCTTGTTTGTAAATAATTGGTTCAATGAGTACAGACGTCCCCCTCTTTTCTTTCTCTTATTTCCTATTGATGTTAAACCGTCATCATAGTCGTAGTGAAGACATAGCAGAAATTTCTGTCTTCCTTCTTTTGCCCTTGTTTCTGTAATAAGATAGAAAAAAAAAACGCAAACTACAACATTCTTGCTTAATGGCGTTATGCTTTTAGACATTTTATTCTTTTACAGGGTTTCAAAGTTACATATTAGGTAAACTTCTTTGCTACTTCCACAGAAGCGGAAGAGGGTGGGGGGAATGAAGGCAGGACTTCAAAAAAAGACATCCGCATCCAATTCAGCTTTTTCTCTTCTTAGTTACATGTCACTCCGGACTTCTTCTCCATGGCATTATATCCTTACACATCGTCCTTATGCTAATGCTTTAACGGCTAATGAAAATTTCCACCTCTCTGCTTACTCTAACCTTATGTGGAAAATAACCTTTTAAGCATTTTTATTAGACCTAAGTTCAAGAAATTCAGCCATGTTTAGTTTCAGAGCAGTTTCCGATGATTCGTTGTTCTACACAAGTTCTGGGAGGTGACTGGTTCGCAGTAGACAGTTCTCGAGTTGGAATCCACAGAGCAAAAGATTCTTCCCGTGTTGACACGAAGAAAACATATGCGAAATTGCTACAGAAAGGTTTAATATTTATGGATCAATTCTGGTTTCTGATTAGTTTGTAGCAGAACGTAAATTAATTCGATTCGTCAGTTCCTTCGTTTATAAATAGAATCTTCCGACTGTGCGGGATCATACCCCATTATAGTGCAAATACCCCCATTAGTCCTCTGATGGGGAAGGTCTCCTAGTGGCTTTGGCTGCAGGGAGATAGGGTAGAAGTACTCGTCAAGGAACCGGCCCAGCACCTGTCGGACTGAGGTACGTCGCCTGGGTAATACCTAGGAGGTCCACCCTCCCAGGCCTTGCCACTGAGCTTTCCGGTGGAGTAAGTTTATCGCTTACTGCTTGAGGCGCCCCAACCGGGGAATGCCGACGGGGTTACTCAGGCAATTTTTATAATTGCAGGAGTGCTTTGGAGCCTGCTGGGTCCCCACTTTCCGGCCTTGTGCCACATTTTGCTGAGGTGGGCAGCAAATAAATCCTCTACCCCATTATATTTCCAAAAATATAGTAATAATAGCTACAATCGAACCTTCCCTGTAAACTACGGAAATTATTTAAACAATGTTATATATAATTGTGATCTTTAACGCCTAATGAATAATAAACTAAAGAAATATGTTAAAGGAGGGGGGGGGCACAGTTCCACTTTCGTTTTTTTTTTTTCACACATTTCTTTAATTCTTTATTTCAGTGTTTCATCTTTGTCTTCCTTTTGTGCTTTTAAATTCTTTTAAAATTCGTTTAACAATTTTTTTTTCATCTTTTCAATAATCGAAAATCCAATTCCGTTGCAATCTTGAAAAAAAAATTTGTTGTTCCTATTTTTAGTTTCTTTGCACAATTTTGAAAAGCATCCTTTTCAGCTCCAGTGATGGTATTATTATTTTTATTTATTTATTTTTTGCTGCTAATTGCCTCTTTTGTTTTACTCCAAGAACAACGACTTTTAGGAATGAAAAAAAAAAAAAAAAAAAGAGAAAAATATGTTTTTGCACAAGACACTTTTTTTGTGTGTGAATTCTTGTAAAAGCAACAAATAATAGATTTTCGTTTCTCGTTCTTTTCTTTTCTTTCTTTTTTTATTTATTTATTTTTTTTTCAAGAATTAATAAATCCGATGCTTTTAAATGCTGTCCTTATTCTTTAAAAGTCTAAATATTGATTTCGTTATTTCCAAACAAAATGTGTAAAGATCTCCAACAAAGCAGATAAAAATTCTACTAAATTGACAACATGAATGGATCTGTGTAACAAAGTTCATATCAATAAATAATTTACAAGAAAATTTTAAAAATCTCTTTATCATCTCTAAAATATTCTGACCACTACACGTTAAAAAACATACTACACAATACTATTGCAAATAACGTACACTTGATGATCTATAATATAAATCTCACCTGTCTGCTTAAATGTATGTATGGATGGATGTACATATGTATGTATTTTTGTATGTCTGCCTAAAACTTTCGACAGAGGCGACGGATTTTCACGAGATCAGTACCGTTTTGAAGCTCAACTCTTCGGATGACAAATATCGAAAAATTTGGCCAAAAGCATTAATTCCTTCACCCTCAACTGGGCACATTTCTACAAGAAGGGGTCACTTTTTTCACCGATATTTTCGAAAATCATCCCCTCTTTGCGATTGACTTGCCTTAATTTAAACATTCGTCACTTCCGGTTTGGCAATAGGGCGCAACAGCAAAGACGTCACGTTTTTTTTTTTTTTTTTTTTCACGTTCTTTTTCTCCTTCGCAGTACAGGTTCGAGCCTGGCTGCCTAATACCACATTTTTTTTTTTTTTTTTTTGCTTAACACACACCTCCAAACACCCAGGCAATGCTGGGCACCCAGGTTAGTCTACAATAAATAAAATTTCATGGCATTAAATGACTTAGCAGGATCTATATGCTGTTAAAAACAACCGTGCGTGTGTATGAAAAAGACAAAAGAAAAAAATAATTTGAATACGGGGGGGGGGAAAAAACCCCATCAAAATCAGATTTACCAGTTTCTTTCAGATCAATAAATATCTTCAGATCCTCCTCCTCCTCCTCATCATCATCATCACCATCATCATCACCATCATCATCATCATCACCACCATCACCATCATCGTATGAATCCGAATATTCTATTGTTGGAATTGGTTTTCCCAATATTTGTCTAGTCAGAATTCTTTCTAGAGAGACCACATGAAAGTTGCAAACGTCCTAAGTGAAAATGAGTTTTGTGGAACGAACTGCATTTGAACCTGGGACACCCAGGCTGTTAGTGCATGTCGTTAGCTATTGAACCACCATCATCTCCTCAGATCCAAATGAAATCTGTAAATTTCTCGTTTTGATGATTTCTTTCTGTGAAATTCTTTTGTCTTTTTCATACATCCTGTCTTTACAGCATTTTATTTTATAATATTATGATATATAGTGCCTATGTGTGTGTGTGTGTGTGTGTGTGTGTGTGTGTGTGTGTGTGTGTGTGTGCGTGTGTGTGTGTGTGCGTGCGTGCGTGTGTGTGTTTATACAGGGTGGAATGATAAAAGTGTCGCTTTAAAGAAATCAAAACTACAGCTTAAAACTGATTGAAAAAAATCACTTCAGGTAACTTGATTAGAGCTGACATCTATTCAATGTAGCCGCCTTCAGCCTCAATCACCACCTTAATACGGGTCCAAAACTAAGAGCATGCTTTTTCCACAAGCGTCGGCGGAAGCTCAGCAGATGGCAGCGATCAGGCTGGCTCTGGTGTTGTGGGAGGTCATGTTGGTGATGTTCTCAACATATGATCAAACGAAGTAGTCCAGCAGGTTCAGGTCGGCGGCGGAGGGGGTGCAGTAAAAGATGGGCACAAAATCATATCACTCTTTCTGAAACCAAGCCTGGGTCTCTTTGGACTTGTGGGTTGGCACCAAATCCTGTTGCTACACTCAGGGTCTGCCGGCGACCACCTGATTGCACCAGGGGATCACTACACTCTTCAGCACATCCAGGTGTTGACTTTCTAGCTGACTTCAAAGATGCGAGGTGGCATGATGTGGCCTTCACCTGACACCACATCAAAGCCAATTACTTGTGGTCAGAAACTTTGTTTTCATCACTCTGGGCACATCCCTGTTATTCGTCACACTTCAGCAATGCATTTTGAGGGTGCTGGCAATGGTCCTGTTGTCATAACTTGAATCGGTAGAGAGCATGAGTTGTAGAGCGGTGCATCTCCGATCTCACTCATTGAACATTGTGTCTCTTTCAGACATTAAAGAAAGTTCCTATCGCTCTTGGGATTTATACACAACTGGCCAATTAGTAGATGGTCTGCAACAAAAAAAGAAAATCGAGTGTCATCAAACGGAAATGGAATCATGTCATCTTTTCTAGGATGATAATTTTATCGTTCTACCCTAAATATACATTTCTCTCTCTCTCTTAAATGATAAGTGTTTACCATTGTAAATAGCCTGATCATAATCTGATTTAGCTTTACTTTGTTTCTTGAGGGGGGGAAAAAATGCTTTCCTGAGCAGAAGTTAAGTTTCGTAATGCTACGCTGGTTTTTACTGATGCATCGAGCAGACGTGGATAAAGACAAAATAAAACAATCTTCTTTCAGAATTGGTAAGAACTCCGGTGTATTTAAATGATGAAAATAGAAAGGATTATTTCGAAAGCGTTTGTTGCAAAAAGCAAAAGAAGAGGATATGGCAGATAAATAGATATTTTATATCGGAAATACTGTCGCATACAGGTAAGATTCTTCTGGGGTAGAGATGATAGTGATGGTCTGAAGTTCTTCAAAAGATAAAAAAAACTTATTTGGTCATGTTTAAGATTTTGTTCCGGTGGAACTAGTTGTGGTTCTTAAGGGATCGTTTGTCTATCAGGATCATAGTTGCTGTTTAGTTCTCTCCTATTACAAAAACTTAGACGCCAGGGGCAGAAATTAGGATTGAGCAGTGAGCACCCCCGAGGAGGGACACTCTAATCTGCGAAAAGTGTCTGGGAAGCAACGTCAGCATTCCTCGGTATGGGTGCCTCGGGCGATTAGCAATAAACTAACTCAAAGAGAGAAAGTAAGGCCTGGGAGGGTGGAACTCCTAGAACTGCACAGAACTAAACTCCCACTGCAAAATCAACAGGGACTGGATCATTACAGGAATGGTCTAATCTCTGTTGATTTGAGAGGGGGGGGGCGAGGATAAAAAAATCCCTTGCCAAGTTTTGTAGTTTAACATAAAAAAAATTTTAAAAAGTGTACAAAAAAAACAAAAAGAAACAGGAAATAACGCTTTTTGGGTTTGTACAACGACATTTATTTCTTTGTCACAGTTGTGACGTCACCCACAGGATGTAGAACGTTCTCCACGTCTCTCCTGGAATTTCAAACACTATCTCGGCTCTGTTGAAATCTTTGTCTTTCTTTTTATATTGCATCTCACCAACATAAGCAGACCATTTATTTTTTATGAATCTACAAATTTTGTGACAATATGCTCTACATATTAAGAAACAAAGATCCAACAGAATTTAAACCTTTCTGTACATATGATTCTATAGTCTGTGCCGGTATCCATTAAGCCAATCACCCCTTCCCTCAATTATAAATAAAAAGAAAAGATGATACATTACGTAGCAATGCAGCATCAACATAGAAATTTGATTACATTATGAAAATTCTTCTGCCGACGAAATTGCATTATTTCTTGATAACATAATTTCATCTTGCAATTAGCCACCGATACAATATTTCTGCAGTTTGGCCAGACTTTTAAACTTAATTATTTTTCTTGCTGCAATGAAGCAATAAACTTCGTTGTTTGCACTTCTTTATGTATTGGCCCGTTTAAGAAAAATGGTGTGAAGTGGCCTATTTCTCCGTACCGAGTGGTTCATTCAAGCGTGTAGAAAGGCCCAATTGAAAATGATCTACAGCAAGGTTTCCCAAAGTGGGCTCCAAGGAGTCCTGGGGCTCTGTGAGTGAAACAGGGGGGGGGGGGGGCTCCGGAAGCCCTTTCTTAAAATACTTAATATGAAAAAATTAAATGGCTGCAGACATTTGATTATTGATCTTTTTTTACTGGAAAGATATCTGATCCATAGCTACAGGTATAAAGAGTTTCAGGATGGTCCATGAAAAAGAAAAAGAAAAGAAAAAATAAATTTATAAAAAATGCAACAATTTTTGATTCATCAAAAACAAAAAATGGTTGTAAGCACGAAAATACATCAAAATCACGAACAGGAACAGGTAATAAATAAGTATAAGTTAAAATTTGAAAGTAATTTTTTTCATATTTATTTTAGAAATTATCTTGCTAGTGCTCCGTGAAAAACCTCTACCCCTGCACAGGGGCTTCATGGTGTCCTGAAGTTTAGGAAACCCTGATCTACAGAGTGGCCCATGTAAAAAAACAAAAACAAAAAAAAAAAAGTTAGACAGCATGGCCCATTTAAGTGCACAAAGCAGTCTATTTATAAAATAATTTATGTAGATTAGCCCATTTAAAAATGGTGTGTAGAGTAGTATACTTGATAAATGGTGTACAAGGTAATCTCTTTAAGTATACAAAAGGGCCCATTTAAAAACAGAGTACAGAGCGACCCATTTGAAAAACGGTCTATAGAGTGACCCATTTCAGTGTGCTGAGAGGCTCATTTAAGTATATCCTGATCCGTACCAGATAGGTGACTATTTGGGAATACCAGCCACTGTATGTGGAAGGATATTGACATCTCCTTGCAATAACTGTAAAAACCTAATGCCGTCATCTCCCCTGACCAGGATATACATGCTCATGGGGGTACCGCTTGTGAATTTAACATTCTCATGAAACAGTGTGAGATATTTTCTCACCTCGGTTTTGCCCTTGGCAGAATGAAAGAAAACAATCAGAAAGTACAACAAAACTTCAACGTAAATTTTATTAAAGTAAAAAGATCCAAATTGCAAAAGAAGTGTCATCTTTAGCTATTTGCCTATCAGGGCTGGTAACACCCAGAAAGGGTAATAGTTCATAGTTTATGTTCGCGTAATGTTGCAGCTTTTCTTCGACAGCTGAGTATTGCCTATCAGGGCTGGTAACACCCAGAAAGGGTTCATAGTTTATGTTCGCGTAATGCTGGAGCATTACGCAAACATAAACTATGAACTATTACCCTTTCTGGGTGTTACCAGCCCTGATAGGCAATACTCAGCTGTCGAAGAAAAGCTGCAACAAGTCGATGAGTTAAGTGATGAATGCTGCTAATCCGGTAGTCCTCATGGAGTTCACTGTGCATAACCGTCCGAATGGCGGACAAAGGACAGGTCAAACTCAATTTCGTCTCTGGGAGACATAATGAGTAATAATGAAAATCAAAGTTCTCAGAGCACAACAGTGTGCGATGAATATAATATTCCACCCAACATAAGGGCATTGTTGTTTGCAAATGATAATAACATTTTACTCCACATTAGGGAATTAATGCGTCTCAATGAGACAAGCCTCGAGTGAGTTTTCGTACGTCCATTCCGACCTGTTGTCTCTGGGAAAACTGCCAGGCTGAAAAGATAAATTTAACAGCAAGAATAGCCTCAGCAGTTAGTAAGAACAAACAATCTGATAGGTTCAAACAAAATCATGGGCAGACGAACCGACCAATGAGGAGCCTGCTTATTTCTGCAGAATTTCTTACACCAGTTCAGCCCGTTTAGAGTGACTGACACTCACACATGCACACACACTACGATCTCTTTGTGTATGAGAAAACACTCCAACCATTATATCAAAGGGACCAGCGTTATTCAATAAAAATTAATTTAATGAAATCGTTTTTTTAAGCAATTTTTGGTAATTCTTTATAGAACTGAGGCTCTGGTTTTAGATAATTTTCAATGGGGATGGTAAGAGTTACTTTTAGTCTTTTTTATGAGCTTCAATATGATTGGCATTAGTTTAATGGAAATACTTTGCTTTTTCTTTCGATGCGAGATTCGTATTGAATATCGACTGTAACTGCTTTCAAAGATGTATTGTTTGTTTTACATTATGTAAAAAGTTGCTGAACAATTGTTAAGCTGATTCACATTAAGTTCGATTTTTTTTTTTTTTGTTTCAATTGATTTAGATTAAAAATGATCAGGGTGATTTCAAAATTTTTCTTTTTTTGGCATATCAAGTCCTCAACAAAAGCAAGCATAATTGTAATGTGAACCTCTCTAAAATCTTTTTCTTTTCTTTTTTTTTTTTGATAAAGAGTTATCAATTATCACGGCTAAAAGCCACTCAAGTATAAGGGTTAATGAGATGTATCGATCGTCAGTTGAATTATGATGAATATTACGAGAGGATTTTAAATATTAAATGGAAATTTACTTACTTATGGAGATGGTTTATAAGTATTTGTTGACATTGGATTTGAAGACGTTGTAGCACGAAGGAAAACAATCCAGTGATAACGAGTTCCACAGATGAGAAGCAATTGCTGCCATTACTGAGACTTCTATAGCATAAAAGAGTTATAGAGAAAAGAACAGGGGAGAGTAAAACGTCTCAAACAAGCAGCAGATATGTTGGGAAACACTGGTTTTCTAAGCAGACCTAGTATGTAATTTAACACAATATGGAAACTATTAATTAATTATCATTAATAATCTACTAATAGATTAAAACATCCTTAATATACATTAGTGATGAGATGATTCCAATATTTTTCCCGATTCCGATACAATTAGCGATTCTGTATTAAATCTCTAGATTTTTAACTATAAAGCAGTTATTTATTCCTGATCACGGTTTAAAAGTAACATGTAAAAATACACTTGTGGGGAATGATTTATAGATTTTAAATTTGTTGATAGTTTAAAATCAATAAATATTTATTATTTCATCATTACTACCAGCAGTGGAAGATTTTTTTTTTTTTTTTTTTTTTTTGCAAAATCAAATAAAAAAGGATCATTTTTGGCATCTAAAAATAAGCACAAATTTTTCTGATTCTGATACCTCGAGAAGACCAATTTTTTGATTCTGATTAATCATCTCAACACTAATATATATATATATATATATATATATATATATATATATATAACTACTTAATTTACTCATGTAAAATTAATATACGAAAGTATAGATTTATGCGTAAACTTTAAGTATTTACTTCAAAAGTGCTCAATACGTAGGTAGAGCTAGTTAGTAATTTATAAAATATATATATATATATGGCGATTAAGCTACACTGAATATTCCGCGTTTCATCCACTCTAGGACTCTTCAGGCTTATGCGCATAAGCCTGAAGAGTCCTAGAGTGGATGAAACGTGGAATATTCAGTGTAGCTTAATCGCCATATATATTTTATAAATTACTATATTATATATATATTTTAGGAGTCTTAAATCTATTCTTGTTTTAAATGTGTGCTGTTACTAATATATATATATATATATATATATATATATATATATATATATATATATATTAGGAGTCTTAAATCTATTCTTGCTTTAAATGTGTGCTGTTACTAATATATATATATATATATATATATATATATATATATATATATATTTTAGGAGTCTTAAATCTATTCTTGCTTTAAATGTGTGCTGTTGCTAATATATATATACCAATCGTCAGATGTTGTTTCCATTTGATGTTACCAACAAAAACTTGATTTTTTACATGATAAACCTGGTGTTTGGGGAAAAGAAATTCCATCGCCATGTTGCTACATGTCAGCCTCTTGGTTGTTATGCTAAAATAAGTTTCTGTTTTAAACCATAATTTCGCATTTTTTATTTTTGTTTGGAAACAACATCTGACGAGTTGGTGACGACTGGATATTTTTATGGACACATAAAATCATAAAATTACCATCTCATTAACGAAACGGCTGTAATAAAGAAATCCCTGATGAAATAAACAAAAGTTATAAAAAAGAAAAAATGAAAGTCTTTGAATTTCAACAAACTTTTTGCACTATATATGCTCTGCACCTATTAAATAGATACATTGAGCTTAACTCGAAATTAACAGTGATTGTGTTTTTAACATAACGATCTAAACCCGTTAAATGAAAACGGTATACATTGAAATTAACCATATTTCAAAAATGAACATTTGAAAAAGTATATATAGTAGTAACAGTACACATTTAAAACAAAAATAGATTCAAGACTCCTAATATTTATACTAGATTTTAATAGAAAAAACGGCGCTTCTACACTACTGGGACGAGATTTTCTAGTCGATAAATGGAGTTTTCAAATAAAAAATAATGGTTTCAACTGATTTTTTTGTCAATTCTAATAAGTTACAATGGTAGTTTCCAAATTATGCAATCAGAATTACCTGATTATGACTGAATTGTATATTAAAAAAAAAAAAATTTAATCGTGGTAGCAGGTGAAAAATTGCTGCCATCTTGTTTAAATCGAAACGGAAAATTACCTCCCTTTTGAACTCTCCTGTTTCTTACGATCGTTTTCATCAAATTTTATTTATTTATTTTTTTTTTAATAAATACTTTTCTACCTCATCGATTTTCGTAATTTTTGGATATAGTCATCTTAAAAATACAAGGAATACGTAGATACAACTATTTTCATGTGGAATTCAGTATTACTCTTGAGTTGGAAGCCATGTTTAGTTTTAGAACAGTTTCCAATGGTTAGTTGTTCTATACAAGTCCTGGAGATGACTGGTCCTCAGTAGAGAGTTGTGGGTACAGATCCCTGACTTTATAATTTTGAAAAGAGCAAAAGATTCTTCTCGTGTTGACACGAACAAAGCATATGCAAGGTTGCTAAAAAAAAAAAAAAGGTTTAATTTTTATCAAGCATTTTTAGTTTTTGATTAGCTGGTAGCAGAACGTGAATTACTTTGATTCGTCCGTTCCAAGCAGCATTGTTTATAAATAGAATCTCCCAACTGTGAAGTACCATGCCCCCATTTTGAATTTTAAAAATTGCAACAATTATAATTTCCAAAATTTCGTCCCAATAGTGTAGAAGCATCGATAAAACTACTAATAACCAGTTTTAGGTGACAGTCGTCAGGCGTTTGAAGGTTTAATCTTCAGTATGATGAATATTAATAATACTATTAAGAATTACTTAAGACTTCTACCTAATCATGACTGATGAAATGAAAGTAAGCTACCCTCATAAATTAAATAAAGGACTCTATTGGAAATTCCGGACAGATTCTCGATTTTGACAAGACAAACCTAAAGAAGGTCAGAGATCACATAAATCAAAGAGTAATGTTCAAGATGAGAACAGTTGTCCAAACGATACTAATTATCAAACATTTTAAAGTATAAAAGGACTGATATACCGTAAAAAAAAAAAAAAGCAAAGCAACCATTTTATGTTGCTTATTTATCTGTGATGGCGGCTCTCAGCGACAGATCTCGTAAACATTTACAGCTTAAACAATAAATTGGATTTCACGCGTCATAAAATACTGACGGAAGCTCTCTGAAATATTCTTTAATTATTAATAATTCGTAATGCAATAATACGCAATGTTGCTACTCACTTTTATTGCATTTCTGCAGATGCAGTGCATGTAAATCAGTTGCAGTGTGTTGAATTGCATTGTTCTGTTTTACTAGCATTGTTTTCCGCGATAAATCATGTAGATGCTTGTCTGTTAAAATGACGAGGACGATCTGATCATCCTGAAGAGATGATGGATGACACATGCTGAATTGTGAAGCAAAGGTTGATCATTCCCTAACCTCTTTTCTCCGGAGTCGGCACTGCTTGAATCTAATGGCAAGTAAAAGTCCGGAACAACTGGAAATAGTGAAATAAGCAGAAAGCATATACAACACCTGGTATTCTCAAATGGTCACCTATTTAAGTGTTGACCAGGCTCAATGATGCTTAAATTCGGTCATTTAATCAAGTACTCACGGGAGGAAGAACATGAAGATTGTCGATGAAAATCATGCCATGTACCAGACACGCTACCAGATTTTCCATGACTACCACCACCTTTTTTATGACAGTGGATGAAAATCTTCTTATTGTCTCCCAAAAAAAAAATAATAATAATAATAATAATCAGTTATTGTATTTGCAAAAAGCAGGGGGGGGGGGCGAATATGACAATTGGTTCTTGCTGTTTTAGTAAACATGGGTGTCAGGTATTTGTTTTTATTTTTTCTTCTTTGGATTCACTCTCTCTGTGATATGTTTGATCCCTCGGGTCTTTACAAGGGTCCACATGAGAAGTTCTAATGTTCCTCAACTAATTATGCGTGACATTGCTTCTTATGATAATGTGTCTCTGTATCAGCAGATGGACGTTATGCTTCCGATCAATTGGGTGTTACTGAGTTAATCAGCTGGATGTTATTTCTTCTGGCCAGGTGTTATGTCTCAGGCCTGATATTCAACACTGTTATTTTCATCTTCTGGACTATCATTTTTAGCTTGTTTGCTGCTACTTTTTCACAATGTTTCAGTTATTGTAATCTCCATTCTTTTTTTAAGTAACTTTTGTCATACTTAGTGACATTCAAGAAATTTCGGACAGATTAATTGTTTAGCATATTGTTGTAAGTCATAATCAAAAAAATTGAATAAAGTTATCCATTTAAAAAAAAAAAAAAAAATTTAAGTCTTGCTTGTCTTCCAACACTGATTATCAATTTAAAAAAAAATTCTGTAATAAATTAAATATTTTGATGGAGTAAATAAATTTTTACTTTTAGCTTTTATAGACTTAAAAAGAACCCATTGAATCTCCTTTGTTGATTTTTTTTTTTTATTTTTATTCACTTCAAAACACAGTGCCACTAGGATGTAAAGGGGCTACTATTTGGGACCATATCTACAGGGACACTATGTAGGGAGTTGAGCAGCGAGATGTCTGTTCACATTACATTTAAACTTCTGCATGTCAGTATAGTCAGGAAAGCAGGAAACAGCGAGGAAATTCCAAAGTCTAGCAGTTTAAGAGAAGAAACTATTAGCGTAGAAGGCTTTCCAGTATCTAGGGACCTCTACAGTGCAAGGGTGGGATTTTGCTGTTTGTCAGATTAGTCAGGGGGTATTTACATTAAGCAGGCACAAGTGCTCTGAGTTCATCAAAGCACATTCCATTAAAATACTTGTAAAACAGGCAATATTTCTGCGATGGGACAGAGATTGGCGTTTGATTGATAGTGCAGGACATGTTAGGTTGGAGATTCTTTTCTGGGACACTGTCTAAGAGGGAGAAATTAGTGGTAGATGTACCAGCCCAGATGTGGCAACACTATTCCATGCATGAGTGAATGGTGGCTTTGTAGAGATACAGAATATTGACATGTGTGAGCAATTTTCTAGTATGGTATAGAGAGCCCACCTTCTTTGCAGCAGTCTTGACAATGTCTTCAATGTATTTGTTCCAATTAGAAATAAGCATCAAAGATTTAAAGATGAAAATTTTAATTTTAGTTGAAAAAATGATATTAGAGAGAAGAGAAATAGAGATACGTAATAAAGCAGATACGGTGTCGAAAAGGTAGATTACTGACTGGAAAGAAAGAGGGAGCAGATTGGAGTGCAGATTAACAAGGCGAGAGATAGGAATAGAAGAATCGGAAGGTTTGTTATAGTCACGGTTTGTCAGCCGTTGCATTTATTTTTTTTTAGTCTTTTTCCTCTTGCATTTGGTAAATTTCCAGAAACCTAAAGTTGCACCATTTATTCAGTTCAAGAGAATTAGTGCTAAGTGAAAGCAAATAGTCTTGGATAGAATTTCAGCTTTCCGCTTCCATCGTCTGTGCCAATAACCATTATACTATGTGCACTTCTACGTGTATATATCTCTAGTATGGATAAAGCAGGGGACGGGTGGAAAGAAAATGAACATCCCAAACCAATCTTGTCCAAGTATGGGCAATCGGTTTTTCAGAAGCTGACCAAATTTTTTTTTTTGTTTGTTTGTTTTTGACTTATATTCATCCCCAAACAAGGCACATTATCACTGAGAACATAAGGGCCTACTGGGAATTCGGGGTCAGATTTATAGGAGCGTCTTAAATGGGGAGTTGTGCACTCAGATGCCTGTTCATATTACATTTAAATTTTTTAATTGTTGGTACAGTCTGGGAAGCTGGGAGGGAATTCTAAAGGCAAGCAGTTTAAGGAGAGAAGCTTTTCAGCATCTGGGAAGCTCTTAAGTAAAGAGGTGGAATTTTGTTGATTGTTGGTCTGCGTTATTTACATTGAGGGAGAAGGCACAGGTGCAACAAGTTTGTTAGAGTACATTCCATTGAAGTTTTTTTTTTTTTTTACAAAGGAGTCAGCACTTATCAAGGTTCAGAGGCCATTCGAGGATATGAGCTAATTAGTGTACAGTAGTCAATGGGAAAATGTCGTAGTAATCATTAGTAGTAGAAATTTGGTAAATTGGATTACTTAAAGGGAACGGCTCATCAAGAACTTGTTTACATTGGACTTGAAGACGACCATATTGTAGTCAGTTGGAAAGCAGGGAAACGGGAGAGAGTTCCACAAGCATGCAGTTCTAAGAAAGAAACTTTTTTCATGGAATCTATGTTTAGGTTTAGGCCTAGATAAAGTGTGGGGAAAATTATTGATAGTGTTTCCAGCTAGACATAAAACAAGCACAGAAATATAAAATTGTAGCGATGGGGCAGAGGCTGAAGCTTGTTAGACAGCGTGGGATTTATTTGATTAGAGACTCTTTTTTCGACCTTGTCTAAGAGGAAGTGATTAGTAGTTGGTGCATCAAATTTGGCAACAATCTATGCATGGCCTTGTAGAGACATAGGATACTGGCAGCTATGTGAGTTTTTCTAGCCTGATAGAGGAAGCTTACCTTTTTTACAGCAGATTTGACAGTATCTTCTATGACAAACGGCTCATCAGGGCAGTCTCTGCATTACTAAAATGATCGTTTTTTTTATGAAAGCACCCAAAATATTTCCATAACAAAATACCAAACATATAAGAATCAGGTTGAGAAATAAATAAAATTTATACTTTTTCTCTTCCATAAAAAAAAAAAAAAATTATCCCTCCCCATATAAAATTATGTGTGTGTTTATCTATCCATAAACTATTTTAAAAAATGATGGTGATTTGGAGTTTGTCTACTTGTACAAGAAATAAAAACGTCACTGGTTGACAAGAAAAGAATGGGCAGAGTACACATTAAGCAGTAATATCCCAGTTTAGAACTCGTCTATACCTAAAGGATTTTTGTTAACTGGATTCATGTTTTTACTTTTATAATTATGTAAAAAAAATTTACATAGCATAATATAAAATAATATTAAAAAATAATTAAAAATATATATATATAACAGCCCTTCGCTGTTGAGTTCCTTAAATGCCAGAAAACTTTCTACTCTTATAGTTTCTTCCCTCGAACAGCTAGACTTTGGAATTCCCTTCCTGCTACATGCTTCCCTAAATGTACTGATATGCAGAAGTTTAAATGTAACGTAAACCAACATCTTGTTCATCTTCAATAGTAGCCCCTTACATCCAAATGGTGATATGCCTTGTGTGGAGTGAACGTGAGAAAAAAAAAATTAATGAATACATACATACATACATACATACATACATACATACATACATACATATTATAAACTAACTGACCAAACATTTTTTTTTTTTTAGAATCTGCAAAAAAGTACACATATAATAGTTTCTTCCCTCGAACAGCTAGACTTTGGAATTCCCTTCCTGCTACCTACTTCCCTGACTGTACTGATATGCAGAAGTTTAAATGTAACGTAAAGGGTATTTTAAAGCAAATTATTTTTGCTTAGCATATTTTGTTGTTTTTTGTCAATAAAAACAATACATTCATCATAGTTAATAAATCTCACATGCAAATATAAAGTAGCATTTTTTTTTTACACAAAATTTAACAGATATTTTCCTTCGTAATAGCTATAAAAGAGCAGAAGTTAGGTAAAGATAGACATTGATATATCTGGTACTATATTAAAACCGCTGAAGGAGCAGGTATAAACTAGTGTTTATAT
Organism: Euprymna scolopes; assembly: GCF_053919585.1. Taxonomy (NCBI): domain Eukaryota; kingdom Metazoa; phylum Mollusca; class Cephalopoda; order Sepiida; family Sepiolidae; genus Euprymna; species Euprymna scolopes. The sequence continues at coordinate 30,899,604 of NC_136506.1, forward strand.
GTACTTCTATGTATAGGATTCATTCTTAAACTAATGAACCTATAATCATGACACTTCTGAATTTTTTGAGATGGGGAATAGTTTATTGGGTTCTTTAGACTACTGCTCTCATTTCTTTAGTGTCCGGATGGACTTGAAATAATACAAAAATGGAAATATACCTAAACGTTGTGAAAATGACACTCGAGATGAGAACAGTAGCTCGAAGAATCCAAATAATACGATCATCATGAATTATGGAATATATATTCTAGGTAACACGGGAAGTAATTAGTGCATATTATTATTCTGTAAATGTTCCAAGAAAAATCTTTTAAAATCAACAAGATACAAATTATTTTATAGAGATAAGAATTTCTCTACATCAAATTTTGATTTACATTAAATAATTATTTTTTTTATTAGGCTGGCGTGTGCATACGTATGAGTGTCCATTATATGTATGTGTAGGATAAACTCTTAAACAAATGTACAAATTATGAGATATATATTCTAGGCAAAATAGTGAGTAATATGGGCAGGTTTCTCATAGTTACATTAAAGAGATAGGTTACTTTCGTTTGCATGAGAGAGAAAGAGAGAAAAGAACAGGTAGACGGATAGCTCGTCCTGTTACACCTAGTTGTCGATGTATGCTGGACATATCTTTTCTGTCTGAAGTTTTCTTCTTTGCGTGTCTAAAGTCTGTTGTCATACAACAGTTTCCTACTATTTACACAGTCCTTGGAAGCCGTTATTATGCAAAGGACTGTAAGAAGTGAGAAACTGTTATATGACCGTACACTTTAAAAACATGAAATGTTGTATTCTACAAAACCTTTTAATCTGTTGTGTCTGTTGGGCAATAGACGTCAGACAAGACAGTGTTACATCATATGATCTTACTCTTCACATTCACAGATTGTTGGGTCAGTTTTGTAGCCCATCCAGTCATAGAAACTTTTGATCACCCCATTCCTGGTTTCAGAGTGTTTGGGACTGCAGCCAGAACACTTCTGAACTGAGACTCACCAGTGGAGTTTTTCATGTTAGTAGGAAAGGGGCATTCTATAGCCACCTGGCCCACAGTTGTAGACTGGTCTCTCCTTGAAATATAGTAATGTTCTGCCTGAAATCCCATCAGTCAAAGGACAGAAAATCTCTGTTCAGAAGTCACATGATTCCAGTGATTTCCATTCTGGGATCACCTTTGACCCTTTTTTTTTTTTTTTTTACATGGGGGTCACCACTTATCAAGGCCTGAAGGCCACTCAGGGATAAGGGTTATGGCGTGTACAGTAATCAATGAGATAGTATTGTAGTAATCATTTGTATTGGGGGTTTTGATAGAGTGTCTTACTTAAGGGGGCGGTTTGTCAGGAGTTTGTTTATGTTGGACTTGGAGACGTCCAAGTTGTAGTCAGATGGGAAACAGGTAAACGGTCATTCAAACTTTTCAAACAAAAGTCTTCATTATGTACCATTTCTAGTAATAAATGTGCATTCTTGGTTTCTATTTTCCTGCAGAAGGAAGGTAATTTTCTAGAATTTAGCCATTGCCTTACTACTCTCATAGCAACCAAATTATTATAGTTGAACTGTTACCTAGCCGAGGTGGGTAATTCAACTGGTATTTATAACTTTTTCTTACTTTGTTAAAGTGCAGCATTCCTTGTCATTTTGCTTCCAGTTTGAATTTCAGTTTTTATTAATGCTTTATTTTTACTTTGAACGGCTGGCTTTCATTTTTGCTTGCTGAAACTGAAAACTGCCATTTTGCATAGCGACCATTCTTTTTTTTTTTTTCAACTGTAATGCACTCCAAATAAGACACAGTGCCACTTGGACGTAAGGGGTTACTATTTGGGATCAAATCTATAGAAGCACTATGTAGATAAATTGAGCAGCAAGATGTTTGTTCACATTATACTTGAACTTCTGCATGTCAGTACAGTAAAGAAAGCAGGGAACAGGGATGGAATTTCCAAGTTTAGCAGTTCAAGAGAAGAAACTATTAGTGTAACATGATAGTTACATATTAACACAGACCCGGCGCTGTCTCGAAAAGAAACAAAGGAAAGAAATAAAAGGCATTTATTTATGGTACTTTACAAACTATGTCCGTATCTTGGTTTTACAAGTCTTTTCGTTCGGTTTGTGGTTAACAAAACACTGTGATGTCAGACACATGCCTTTTCTTCTCCTATCGGCACGTCTGCTCAAATCCAGTCGCCACCACGCAGGTTTTTTCAAATCTCTCTTGTTGGCATGTGCTTTGACTCGCTGTCGCCACTCACGTTTTTTTTTTGTTTTTTTTTTTGTTTTTTTTTTAATCTTTGCTTTTCTTTCCATTGCTATCTCTGCAGCTCGCCCCATAGCACACAGTCGTCCGACCATTGTTTTGTTCAAAGTTCGGATTGCATCTTGTTTTAAAGGTTCCTTCCGCACTCATGTGTGCTCCTCAGTTGCTCTTATCTCCCACGTTGTTCCTTTTTTTCTCTCTGCTTGTTTTTTTCTTCTCTTCCTTCGCTGTGATGTCAACTCGTGCCACAGCCTGGTCACTGGAAACCTTTCAGCAGCTAATCTTTTTCTTTGGTCAGAACACATTAGTTCTTATGTTTAATACGATGACTACCACTTAAATTTGCCCATGAAGTCATAATTAGGATTAAGTTTAAATTATGATAGAAATTGAAACCAAACATTTATTAAATTTTAAAATTAATTTTTAAAAAAAGTATTTTATTAACTAGCAAAATAAAAGTACAATACTTGTAACTCCTTGGAATAAGGAAAATCTTTGAACTTTGGATAAATTTAATAATAAATAATGTCAATTTTTATTTTATCATTTTATTTTGTCTTAAATTAATGCCCTATTTTTAATATTGAGCATTCATTTATCAAAATAAGATATAAATTATCTAGATTTATATTCAATGCCTCCATTCAGTCTCGAAAGACAAAGAATACCCCCTGTAGGAGCAGCTGTGCATATAATTGTGAGGCAATCCTCACCCATGCTTTTCCTGAATCGGTACTGTTTGAGTCCAGGTGCAAGGAGAAGTCCAGGATGACTGGAAACAATGCTGAGATAAGCGAAGAACACATACAGCACCTGGATGTTCCAAATGGTCACCCATTTACTACTGACCAGGTTCAATGTTGCTTAACTTCAGTGATCCAGCGTGATTATGCCATACATATTTATATTATTGATTCATATATATATGTTATTCATCAACATACCCTTACTCCAATAACTATGCATCTATCATGTCTCAAAACAACCAGGAATATCTAGAAATTTAAGCAAGTATTAAATGTAATTCAATTTTTTCTTTAATAAAAATATACTATTGTTTACCTTTTAACACCTTGCTACCACTTTTGTCTCTGAAGCCATAAATTTTGTTAAATTTAAGCAAAATAAAATATTATCTTAAAATAAAGGGAGACAACTATTAGGTGCAGTGCAAACAAAGAAATTGATGCGTTGGCTGTCTAGTAACGTAGTTTGGCCAACAATGGAATTATCAAATTTCTTTTCATGATTTTGTCCGAAATAAAAAAGATTGCTGGAAAATCAGTATCGTACTTGTATTAAAATCATATTAAAAATATAAAGAACACAAAGACTATGTTTGCAAAACTGGTTAAGTCGACAGAATGACAGAATTTGATTTCAGAACAATTTGTTTTAAAATGAACAAATTCATAATTTTTACTTTCAAAACGCTGGCTGAATTTTAATAGTATATTTCACATCTAGCTATAAGACCGTCTCATCTATTTTAATGGGCGTGGAAGATGATAACATAATTACAATTTTAGAACAAGTTAAGCATGCATGGTTCCCCATGAGTGCACAGTGAACGAGGCATAAAAGAAAATGACTAAGTTCAGTATTTGCCCCATTTCTCATTTAGCCCCAAAAGTCCCCAAGGCCTTAACATATTTAAATTTGAGTTCAACATCATGCAAAACTGCTAAATAAACATACACAGAAAATTTTGGACAAATATGGTAAAATAATCCCAAAAATGGAGTGTTTTTATTAGCCCTAAAAGAACCCCTGGGGCACACTAAACAAACAAAATTTAATAGAAATCAGTTAGTTATAACTTTCCAGAAAGTTTTATAAAAATCCAAGACATCAATTTTTTTTTTAATAAGCACAAAAATGTCAATTTTAGCTATTTTAACTCGAAAGGCACCCGGGGGGGGGGTCCCAGAAAATCAGTTCTGTTACTTTTTACCTCATATCATGTTTAATGTTTGTGCAAAATTTTAAAAAATTGCAAGGCATAGTTATTGAGAAAAGTGCGGACAGACGAACGGATGAACGGACAAAGGTGAATTTATAGGTCCACAGTCCTATTGTCGGGGGGGGGGCAACAATTCATTTTAAAATGGCTTCAGTTAGAATTTGAACTTAGCAACATCAGAAAGTTTCAGTTACTTTTATATCTGGCAATTAGATGGTCTCATTTTTTTTTTTTTTTTTTTTTTTACATGGGTGTGGAAGTTAATAACGTGCATACAAACGTGAATGAGGGTTATTTTTACGATTACTGTTTCCACTTCCCTTTCGTTTTCCCCTACTCATGTTAAGAATTTTTTTTTTCTAAATAATGACGTTATTATTAGTTTTTTTTTTTTAATCCCTTCTTAACGTGAGGAGAGTTTCCTTTATCTATTCTGTACTTTCACCTAACGATTTAGTAAACAAGGAATATCATAAAAAATCAATTAAAAACGAAGAAGCAACCGGAAGTGAAGTGGAAACAGTAAACGTAAAGATAATTCAAATAAGCATATAATCATAAAGATTATTAGTTCAAGAGATACATTATTATATAGTAATACGAAGATCCTTAATGTATCTGGTTACCAATTATTTTCTTGATTCTATTTTTTATTATGATGATTCCATTTGTGATTTTCTTACTCTTTTCAAACAATCTTCTCCCTTTCTTGTGGAATATTTGGCATCCAGAACACAAGCAAGCTTCTTCCATTTGTCCTCTCCGTGGAGCGTTTAGCATAGCTTGGGAGCAGACAGGGAGTCAGTCCATTTCCGGTTAGTACCATTTAAAAACTCCCGCCTCTCTCACTCTCTTCAAAAGAGTGTCTCATGCACCAGCTAAATGGCTTTGTTAAGTTTAATTTAAGTTACACTATATATATATATATATATATATATATATATATATATATATATATATATATATATATATATATATATATATATATATATAGGAAATTTATTACTGTGAGTCCAGAATGAGTTTACAAATTGTTTCAACTAGAGGAAAATCCTCAAAGAGAGGAAAAATTCAACTAGCATCATCAGAATTCATAGATGGACATCTATGAATTCTGATGATGTTAGTTGAATTTTTCCTTTTTCCTCTCTTTGAGGATTTTCCTCTAGTTGAAACAATTTGTAAACTCATTCTGGACTCACAGTAATAAATTTCCTATATACTGCTCTGACTACACATTGAGCACTTTAGTCCGTTTTTTTTTTTTTTTTTTTTTTTTTTTCACCACTGGTAAATATATATATATATATATATATATATATATATATATATATATATATATGCATAAAAGATAACAGTGAAATAAGTAAACAGACTAAGTAGAACAAAAAGAATTGACACAGGTGTTTATTCCAATATATTATTCTGTTAATGGAACTTTGTCAAGAAAAAAACAGTCAATAACTATATACAAAAATGAACTTGTATGTATACATTAACTGACTCTGTTGAATAAAAATGTTTTTTTTTCTTGACAAAGTTCCATTAATGGAACGAAATATTGAAATTGGTATGCATTTCTGTTAATTTTCTTAATTCTATCTTCTCTCTTTTTGGTTATTTCCTGGTTTCTTTTATACCTATACATTCTAGCGCATATTTATCCTCCAAACGTGTGTGTTTGTGTGTGTGTGTTCGGGGTATTCGGGCAAGTTTTATCAAAAACTATTGAGTTCTCTTTTTGGTATTTCTGGAAACTATTTTCTCGATTTGTCCAGCTATATTCCAAGTATCGGGTGATCTAAGACTGTTTTATGGCCCTTCTTAGATGCTTACGGTCTTCACAATCGTCATCAGGAGTGCGGTTGATGTTGTTAATTTGGAATATTTAATTTATTGTTTTGGTCTCTAGTTTCGGCAAGAAAATACGCATTAATTTTTTTGTAGTTAGTTTTTGAAGACACACTACTCTATCGAAAGATCGTCGCTCGCCGAGTTGAGAAAATGTTAGCAAAAATATAAAGAAAAAGAAAATTCATAATCTTTTTATAAAACTTGCCTATATAATGCCTTGCTGCTCATATATATATATATATATATATATATATATATATATATATATATATATATATATATCAGGTCATCCCATAAGTTCTGTCCGAGTTTATGAATAAAGAAAAGAATTGACCAAATGTTACATTTTATTAAAGATTTAATCATCAATATACTTTCCCTGATTATCTATGACTTCCTTCCATCGATTAACAAGATTATTAATTTTATCTATTAATACACTTATCAATTCCATCACTGTAAAATCCTTTTGGCTTTAATTCGAAGAACTTACAAATGTCAGTTTCAACATCTTTCTGCATTACAAAAGCTGTTCCTTCCAAATGATTTTGTAAGCTATGAAACAAATGATAGTCTGAAGGAGCATGGTCAGGAGAATAGGGTGGATGAGGAATTTCCTTCCAATCAAGTTCTTCGATATTTTGTGAGGTGATTCTTGCTGTGTTGGGTCATGTATTGTCCTGATGAAACATCGCCCACTTTCGATTCACTAGAGCAGATCTTCTATCCCCCTTAAAGCTTGATACAAACGCTCTAATTGCTGACAGTAGATTTGAGCATTAATTGTTGCATTAGGTGGTAACAATTAAAAGTGGAATATTTCTAACCGGTTCGGCTGCTGAGTTTCCTTTCTTAAACTCATTAAAGCATTATATGCCTAAAATGATTCTTAGGCACTTCCATGTTAGTAGCGTTGTAATCGAGCAAATTTAAATTTTATCTTCTGTAAAATAAATGTAATCATTTAAAATGCATCTAAACATAAAAATGTAAAAAAATTACACAATATACACAATATTTTTTTAAGTTTCATTCAATTTAAAAACAATGGTGAAAATTCGGACAGACCTTATGGGATGACATGATATATATATATATATATATATATATATATATATATATATATATATATATATATATATATATATATATATATATATATATATATATAGTGAGGTAACAATAATTTTTCATTGAAGGAGCATGTGCCTATTAGATATGCTTATCATTTTTTCCTACAAGCTTTTGCAATTCCAAAAATTTCCAAAATTCATTTTGTTTTGTTTATTTCTCTTGAACTTTCAATTAACGTTTAGTCATCATCTAATATGGGAGCACCAAACGATATTTTTTCAAGGTAAAATGTAATGGTTTATAATACCTAGATCTTTTGCAGAAAAGGCCTGCCAAAAAATACCCTAAAAAAAAGAAAAAATGCAAGTTATAGTAAAAAAAAAAAATACTTTCTCAAGAGGGTTGATTCCATTCTATTTTATTCATTTGTTGCATAAGTTGATCATTTATTTCATTTTAGATTTCCCGCGAGAGAATATATTTGTTTCGAAGTAGCTGAGTGAGCTTTGCTGCTTTTTCCAGTAATAATCTAGCCTTACTGAATGTGTGTTCGTGGTCGAAGCTGGTACACCTTTTTGTGAGGCTTTTAGCGTAGCTTTTGACATCTGTTCCCAGGTGGCTTTACGAATCAGTATTTATACTCCACCAGACCAGATGAATTCTTGCCCTGAAATCCGGCAAAACCAAGAAGCCAAAAGAAAGATACACTATAACATATCTGACCGGTCAATTTGGAGAAAAGCAAATCAGTTCATCTTATCGGGATTCTTCAAACTACTGAACTCAGCTGGAGTGTTATTTTTGCAACGTTTCAGTCGATGTAACCTCCGACTGTCTTCAAGTGTATCTTGTTGAACTTGGGAACCTTTCTGTCAAACCCGGGAATCTGCACGGAATTTGGATCCGAAGAATAATACGTGATAATTAATCTTCATCTAAAAAAATTCAGTTACATAATAGGAAAATCAATGTTCTTCATATTATTAACTTAACGTTTGAGAGTTAAAGGAGAACTTTCATCGAATATTCACATATCATATATACAGCATAATCACGTTGACACATCAGTTCCCGCTGGATCACCAAAGTTAAGCAATGTTGAACCTTGTCAGTACTAATTGGGTGACCATTTGGGATTTCCAGGTGCTGTATGTGTTCTCTGTTTATCTCGGCATTGTTTTCAGTCGTCATGGACTTCTCCTTGCCACTGGACTAAAACGGTGTCGATTCAGGAGAGATGTGGTTGGGGATTGCACAACTCTTGCCTCACATTTCTACACGCAGGGGTATCCTTTGTCTTTCGAGACTGAATGGAGGCATTGATTGATTACATATCAATGAGTCTCATATAGAGAGTACATGTTAGCCCCAGGAATGGGGGGAAGAGGGGGCTTGATTTCTGAGAACTTCGATTGAAGTAAAATGTAACAAAAAGCATTTATTTTGCATTTTGTATGTAGACAAATGGGGTTTACATTGATATTCAACGTGAAAATCTGAATGTTAAGCCTAATGCCATGTATATCTAGACAGGATTCATAAAAGTAGGTTCGGAGCGTGTGAACGCTATGCTTGACTGTTAGGGTTATTTTAAAAAAATTATTATTATTTATTTATTATTTCTTTTTTTTTTTTTTCAAATCTTTTTATTATTATTATTATTATTATTATTATTATTATTATTATTATTATTATTGGCTCACATGGAGCTTTCACACAAGTCAAAAAACGATCTGATTGGAAACCTTTGGTGTTCTCTGGAAGCTGAGTGACAACAAGTCTCCCCAGACGTCCAGCTCTCTCCACCTCCTTCGATAGCATTTGCAAATAAATTTGCATCATCGCAACAGCCGCTTACAATTGATTTCTCGCTGGTAGTGGCCATTGGTTTATACTGGAATTTGAGTGGCACTCAGCTTCCCCAAGGTCCCAGTTCTCTTTGCGCTTGTCCAGCTGAGGTCTGGTTGGCGCTCGCTCCTCAGTCTTTCAACCCTTATTGACCCTTCTCAGCCCTTTGGTATCATTTTTTTTTGGGGGGGGGACGGTGATGAAACAATGGGGGGTTATTATTCTCCATTATTTTATTTTTTTTTTTTTGCAAAACTGTTTTATTATTATTTATTATTATTGATTATTTCTTTATTTGATTTTTATTATTTATTTATTTACTGCAAACCGATTTTTTCTATTAATGACACGGCTATGCTAAGAAAAAGATTTCAAGATCTTTGTTGTCGCATTATGCGTAACCATTCATGAATTTAAAAATGTAATGTCGAAAAATAAAGTTCCATCAAACAATATGAATTTTGGAAATTATTTTATTTTATTTGAATTGCGAAAGTTAGTAGTGAGATCTAACAGACATAGACTTCAACGAAATTATATATATATATATATATATATATATATATATATATATATATATATATATATATAAAATTGTATATTTGCGAATGTTTCTATATTTTATTTTTATTCTATTTGTTCTGCTTAGGAAAGTATATTGAATTTTTAAAAATAAAAAGCCCATTTTCTTTTTTTTCTTTTTTCTTTTTTTTTTTTTGCACTTTCTTTAAAAAAATAAATTTTCTCTGATCCATTGTCTGGTTTGCAATTCTTATTGTTTGTTATGCCCTCTGCTCTCTTTCATTCTTACACATATATCAAGTATAAGCACATTGCAATAACTGTTATTGCTAGTACCATATTAGCAATAATAAAAAAGCTATCCTTAATATATATAAATAATATCGTCTATATTTTTAAGAAAATTTAAAAAAAACGATGCAGGCTAAAATTAATCGTGCGTTCTTATTGGTCAATAAGATAATGAGGGAAGTTCAAATGACATATATATATATATATATATATATATATATATATATATATATATATATATATATATATATATATATATATATAAAAGTGAAAGTGTTTGTCTGTGTGTGTGTCTGTCTGTGTACATTTCCCTACACAATAACTCTGTTAATTTTCAGTCTACACACTCGAAATTTGATATATAGGGTATTGAGATTTGGGAAAATCTTTGTAATCCGTTTTCGGCCAGAAATTTGGATGTTAAGGAGTCAAAGTTCAACGATTTGACCTTTGTTAACTCTACCAAAGTTCGCCGCCAATTTTGGGTATAAACACTTGAAATTTTAGATATAGGTTCCTTGGACATGGATCTAACTTAATAACTTGATTTGATCCCAAAACAATAAATGTTAGGGGTCAAAGTTTTCAAAAATTTTACATCTGCGATCTCTACCAAATTACTCAGAAAATTTCTGGTCTAAACATTTGAAATTTTGCATAAAGGGTATTCAGAGATAGAGCAAGCTTTTTAATCGGTTTGGGTAAAAAATTTGAGCTACCAATATATAAATGTATGTACGTATGTTTGTATGTCTGCCTCAAACTTTTGACAGAGGCCATGGATTTTCACAAGATCAGTATCGTTTTGAAGTTCGACCCTTCGGATGACAAATACCGAAAAATTGGCTAAAAGCATTAATTTCTTCACCCTCAACTGGGCACTTTTCTACAGGGAGGGGTTGCTTTTTTCACCGATATTTTTGAAAGTCATCCTACATATATATATATATATATATATATATATATATATATATATATGGTGAAAATGTCTGTGTGTTGCTGTCTCTCTGTGTACATTTCCCTATGCAATAACTCTGTTAATTTTCAGTCGACAGACTCGAGATTTGACATAAGGAGTATTGAGATTTGGGAAAAAATTTTTGATCAGTTTTCGGCCAGAAATTTGACTGTTAAGGGGTCGAAGTTCAACGGTTCAACCTTTGAGAACTCTACCAAACTCCTCCGCCAATTTTGGGTCTAAACACTTGTAATTTTAGATATAGGTTCTTTGAACATGAATCAAACTTTATAATTTTATTTGAGCCCAAGACAATAAATGCTAAGGGGTCAAAATTGGGGTCAAAGTTTAAAAAAATTTGACCTCTTCGGTCTCTACCAAATTACTCATCCAATTTTTTTGTCTAAACATTTGAAATTTTACATAAAGTGTATTCAGAGATAGGGCAAGCTTTTTAATCGTTTTTTGGCCGACTATTTGGCTGCCAAGGAGTCAAAGTCCAAACGCTTTTACATTTGCGGTCTCTAGCAAACTATTCAGCCAATTTTTGGTCTAAACATTGGAAATTTTACATAAACGGTATTCAGACATGAAGCAATCTGTTTAATCAATTTTTGGGTGAATGTTTCGCTGCCAAGATGTCAAGGTTGAAAGAGTTGACCTTTGCAGATTCTACCAAACTCCTCCGTCAATTTTGGATCTAAACACTTGAAATTTTAGATGTAGGTTACTTGGATGTGGGTTAAATATTTTAACTTGATTTTAGCCCAAAACAATAAATGTTAAGGGGTCGAAATTCGGGTCAAAGTTTAAAAAAATTTGACCTCTGCAGTCCTTACCAACTTTTCTCTATGGTAGTTAAGGAAGCTTATTATATAGAAAGGCATTACCGTACATATGCACTTTTTAATATACACATATGCACATAAAGTTATGAACAGAATGTAGGGCCCGAGCAAAGCTGGGTTGAACTGCTAGTATATATATATATATATATATATAACCTGAGAGGAATATTAAATCTGGACAGCATAAAGAGATGCAGAATTATAGGACTTTGTTGACATGGTCATGTTAAAAAAAAAAATGGACAAGAATGTTTTCTTTTTTTTTTTTTTTAAACAAAGGGGTCATCACATGAGACCACTCGAGGATAAGGGTCATGTGTCTATGGTAGTCATTGGGACAGTAGCGTAGTAATCATTTGTGGTGGAAATTTGGTATAATCAGATTATTTACGAGGATGGTTCAATAAGAACTTGTTTACATCGGATTTGAAAGCTACAATATTATAGTCAGCTGGAAAGCAGACCAGCAGAACAGAGTTCCACAGGTGGGCAGTTGTAGGAAAGAAGCTTTGGTCCTGAAATCCACATTTAGATTTAGGCACCGATAGAGAGTGGGGGAAATTATTGATAGTGATTTTGGTTAGATAATTGTTTTTTTTTGTGAAAGATTGGTGAGGGGACGCCATAGATTGTAGTTCAACTGAGCATTTGCCATGAAAATGACAGAGCAGAGACAGGTTCGCAATGTCTCTTATGTGGAAAACAGGGTGCAGAGAGGAGAAGAGGGAATCATCCAGATTACGAAGTTGGTTTTGAACTCTATCAAGGCAGAATAGGGTGATCCGAGCAGTTCTTGCCCAGATGTGGTAAAAGTACTCCATCCTAAGATGCACTTGGCTCTTATATAGCTAAAGAGTTGCATCTTGGGTATTAAATGTACGAATGTTGTGGTGGGAGGATGAGTTGGCAAAGAAGGACAAGGAAAAAAAGTTTCCTGTCTTTTTCTCTCTTACTATCCCTCTCTTTACTACTCTAACCAAGTATGCCGACCTGTTCCACAAATCCCAAAACCTCAACATGAAACATTTCCAGAAAAAAGCTTGAATAAACCTAGAACCCCATCTTCCAACGTAGACCCCTACGACCATGTCTCCTTCTCCAACATCAGGGGTCTACGTTCCAACCTTCCAGAGGTTGAAACCCAATTACAGGAGACAACACCGGACATATTCTTTCTAAGCGAAACTGGAATAGGTCCGACCACTTTCCTAGATGAGTTCATAATTAATGGATACTCTAACTTAACATCTAAATCTGACCCCCAAGATCGCCATGGGCATGGAATATGTGCCTACATTAAAGATGGCTTTCCATGTGGCAAGGATATCTCTAGAGAAGATCCTAATTTACCTTATATGTGCTTCCGGGTTGCACTTGCTTACACCACTGCATTTATATTTGCCCTCTATCGGCCCCACAACAGCAGAGTTACTATCTTTAAGGGCATATCTAAGAAAATAGACCACATCCTGTCTGCACATCCCTCGGCTAACATCCACATCTGTGGTGACTTCAATGTCCATAACGTGGAATGGCTGATCCACTCAAATAAGACGGACGATGAGGGGAGGTTCTGTCATGATTTTGCCATTGCTGATGACCTCACTCAGATTATTCGCTAGTCAACCCATGTGCCCGATACTACAGGTCAATATGCAAGCCTCCTAGACCTTTTTCTCTCAACTTCCCCTGAGCTATGTTCATGTTCCTTTCTTTCTCCTCTAGGATCCTCCGACCACTCCGTTGTATCAGTTAAGATAAAAATGAAATGTAATAAGTCCCCAGATGTACCCCTCCACCGTACTGTATACCGATACTCCATGGCTTACTGGGATAGCTTCCGTACATTTATATCTGATCTACCTCTGCATTCCATGTTTAAAAAGGATGTGTCCTCTATAGTATCAGACCTGACCGAATAGTTAATTGTAGGCATAGACCGATTCATACCATCGAAAAAATTCAAACAAAAACCTACCAGCCAACCATGGTTCTTCCCAGAATGTGCTGCTGCCATCGCGCACAGAAATCACTTTTTCCATAGCTACCAACGTAATAGATGCACTGAGACTAAAGCTGCTTTCAGGAACGCCAGCAACCACTGAAAAAGAGTTATAAAAAATGCAAGAGAGTTATATGCCCAGTCTGTTAAATCCAAAGTAGCTGATCAGCAGCTTGGTTTCCACCAGTTTTGGCAAATAACAAATAGGATCCTGAACAGAAATATGCGTTCTATCCTAACCATTATCAACGGACCTGAGGTCATCTCGTCAGCTTCAGACAAGGCCAAACTATTTGCCAAGAACTTTGCAGCTAATTCTACCTTATGCGACCAAGGCCATCAACTCCCCATATTTCCTCCTATAACACAGAACAAGCTAGGTAACATACAAATATCTGTGCATGAGGTCGCCAAGCTAATCAAGAACCTTGATTCCAGTAAAGCTACTGGCCCTGACGGCATCCCAATTATAGTGTTAAAAAAGCTTCAACCAGAACTTGCTCCCATACTTACGAAACTGTTTAAACGTTGCCTTAAGGAGAAGTGCTTTCCAACACCCTGGAAAACCTCATCAGTATGCCCTGTATTTAAGAACTCAGGTTATAAGTATAAGTCTTCTGTGTGTTATAAGTTGCTGGAATCCATATTAAATAGAGAAATAGTCAACCACCTCAGCAGAAATAACCTTCTTAGTGACACGCAATATGGTTTCCGTTCTGCAAGATCTCCCGCAGATATGCTAATGGTTATATCTCATAGGATCAGTGAATCTCTTGACAAAGGCTTCCTTTCCAGAGCAATTGCTCTTGACATATCAAAGGCCTTCGACAAGGTATGGCATAAAGGCCTACTTCACAAGATCTTCAGCTACGGTATAACTGGAAATATTCTCTCTATCATTAAATCATTTCTCTCTGATAGGCTTATAAGAGTAGTGGTTGATGGACAAAAATCAGAGGCCTGCAGTATTAATGCTGGAGTCCCTCAAGGGTCCATCCTGGACCTAACTCTCTTCCTGATCTACATCAATGATCTCCCTAAACACATACTTAAATCATTTGTTGACATCTATGCTGATGACATGACCATCTGCGGCAACACATCAAAGGCTGTAAATGACAAAGCTCTCTCTGATTATCTCTCCTCTGATCTCGAGCGCGTGGTTCAGTGGGGGAAGACGTAGCTGGTTACCTTTAATGCATCTAAAACCAAACTCCTATCTTTACATCATCAACGCTCTGATCCCCATCTGGAATTAATTGAAATGGATGGCTCTCGTCTAGGAGAAGCTCCATGTTTTGATAAGCTTCTGGGATTGACCTTCACTCCTGATCTGAAATGGAACACGTACATCAAATCTGTTACCAAGGTCGCTGGAAAGATGGTGGGATCCTTCTACCGCTCCAGAAGATATCTCACTACCGATGCAATTCTATAACTATATAAAAGCCAAGTACGTCCAAGAATACTGCTGCCATATCTGGGCAGGAGCTGTTAAAACAGCCTATCCTGCCTTGATAGAATACAAAATAGACTTCGTGGCTTAGTGGAAGATGCCCTTTTCTCTACCCTGCAACCTCTCTCTCACAGAAGAGACGTTGCAAGCCTATCATTGTTTTATCGTTATTTCCATGGCAAGTGCTCGTCTGAACTCCAATCTCTGGTCCCCCCTCGCCAATCTTTTACGAAAAACACCCGTCTAGCTGAATCCACTGTCAATAACTTTCCCCACTCTTTATCTATGCCTAAATCAAAACGTATATTCCATGAACAAAGCTTCTTTCTTAGAACTGCACGCCTGTGGAACTCTGTTCCGTCTGCCTGCTTCCCTCCTGACTACAACTTGGATGTGTTCAAGTCCAACGTAAACAAATTCCTAATGAAACGCCCCCTTAAGTAGACACTTTATTAAATATCCAGACTAACGTACTGTACTTACAATAACCCTTATCCCTGAGTGGCTTCCAGGCCTTGATAAGTGGTGACCACCTTGTAAAAAAAAAAAAAAAACATCAAAGCAGTGATAAGGATGAATTTGACACAAAGTATAATAAAAGACCTAGCCAGAGATAGGTTAGTCTGGAAGTTAATTTCTAAAAGCCATGCCAGCATGTAGAACAGATGTTGAATTAAATGTAATGATGATGATGATGATGATGATGATGATGATGTTTATCATCATCAGTCTTAGTGTTTCAGAAAAAAACCTTTGCAAGCATGGCACAATCACTTTGGTAAAGTTTTCGTTGAAAACAGACACCAAATGTCCATTATAATAAGATACTGAAATCTACAAATGTGTTAATTACTATAACCTTGTTATCACTTGGGCTATTTTAAAAATCTCTATTAATAACAGATCTGTAATCGATATTTCTCGCCGATCTTTAAAGTATCTTATTAAGGGATTGCTTTTTTTGTTGGCTTGTTTATATGCAGAGTTAAATATGATCAAAATTAATCCGAGAAATATATTTGCAAATCAGCAAAGTCTGCGTTTGTAACGATGTGCCCCCATATATGGGGGGTTGGATATTGTGCAAAAGAAAAAAAAAAAGAAAAAATGGTTTAATTATTTTCAATTCTTTTGTAAGCAAACCAGTCCCAGGATGGGTAACATGGATACCTTACCCAGAACGGGTAAAAAGGAATACCTGTCCCAGGATGGGTAAAATGAATACCGCATACAGAAGAGTTTTTCACCACTTTTATGTTCTCTTACGAAGATGAATATCTAGATACTAGACATTTTAGCCCATTAAAACCAGACAAAAGTTATGGCCCATTGACTTTGAATGAGTCCTTTATGCTAAATTGACGGTTGAATATAAATTAAATGTGTGCTTATTTTTTCATTAAATACTAACCCCTATTAATTCCTAATGTACATTGAATGGATACCATAATGCTTAATTCGCTGAACTTATCATAACAAAGATCCATACAAACTTTCAACCAGATTGACCCACTATTTTCCGAGAAAAAGTTAAATGAAAAGACAGTTATATAATATAGATAATTAAAATCCTTATTCCAATTTTGATCAAAATCTATTTCATGATTTCGATTTAAAAAAGTCTACAATTTTAGAATTAATAATATCTAAAATTTTAAGGATTCTTAAGAAAAAGTTAAAATTCAGAGAATCTTGCTTAATTGGTGTTTAATGTTTCAGAGAAACTGAGATCTAGCGAATATTTGTCAATTGATGTCTAATACCTACTATTAAAATTTCACATCTGTTCGCCTTCTTTGTATAAAACTAAACATAACCCACATTACTCACCCTTACACCTAGTAGCTGTGTTCAAAAATAATAATGATTAGTTAATTAGTTAAGGAGTTAATTCTATACATAGAAATATATAAATACATAAGTATATATAAATAGAAATATGTTTCTGAATTTTTGAGGTAACACTTCATAATTCATATTATTCCGGTTATTCAGACTGATGTCCGCATCTGAAGTGTTATTTTCACATTTCGGTCAATGTAACCTCCAACCTTCTTCAGTAATGATTTTTTACATATGGAATAGATAAATATTATTCCTGTGACAGGATCACGTGTCAAATAACCCTGAGCCTGAGCTGACAATGAATGCTCTCCACGAAATTTTATGTAAATTCCCAAGTTTGACCAGATGCGCCTGAAGAAAATCGAAGGTTACAACGTCTGAAATGTTGTGAAAGTCGCACCCAAGATAAGAACAGTTTTCTTAATAAAGGAAATAATACAAAATAGAGATAAGGGTAAAAAAAAAAAAAAAACATCCACAGATTTAATATTTTTATAGTTTAAAATTTTCAACAATTGTTGAAGTGGGAATATGGATTTCAGCTGTAGGAAAATTCTGATCCTAACTGTAACATGGCCGTTACACTTTAATCGTCTTGTTACATTCACCGACCGATATGTTGTCTGATATTTTGTTGCAAAGAAACAAATAATAAAAAAAGGAAAGAAATAAAAATCCGACTCGGCATTTTTTTTAAGTGCTAATGAAAATCATTTATTCATGGTTCTTCCAAAATAATGCATTTCATTATATTTCAAAAGTCTTTTCACGCTCTGCCATATAACATGTGCTTTTTAAAAGTCTCTCTCCCTGCCACTTTATATAGCCGTAATCAGCGCTTGCTCGCCTTCGACTTCACACGTCCACCTTTCCCGGTACACAACATATGCGCTATATTGTATAACTACTTAATTCAAACTAAGAAAAAATATCTGGAATCTGAAAAAGAAATTTAATAAGTTAAGAAAAAATGCAAGGGAAGAATGGTAAATGATATGTGTTCGAACTTTTTATCAACATTAAAACCATAGAAATAGAATATTACCAGTTGTAATAGAAATAGAATAGTATCAGGTTAATGAAAACAAAGAAAATAAAATATTATTGATGACGTGGGAAATTTTAGCAAATTTGGAACCAGAGTAGAATAGATATTTTGGAGTATAGTTCTGTTAGGTACAACTTAATAATAATAGTTATTTCTCTTGGAAAAAAGGAGATCCGCCATGACAGTTTTAGTCAGTAAGTGAATAAGTAGTTTGAATAGTCGATGGCATAACTTCAGGATTATGTTCTGTCAGAAAAACCCAACGTTGCTCGGGATTGAATAAGGATCACTACTGTGTACTTTTTGCATTGTATTCATAATACCATATTACTTTCTTTGTTTTTACTCCCCCTTGCTCCCATTTCACACCTTAATACAGTCAGAAGGGGTTAAAATGCTAGAAACCTCTGAATCAGTAAAATATACATATGAGTAGTATTTCATAAAATAGAATATACATATTTGAAATTTTAAGTGAGCTTAGAGGTGGGGGCACATAGATATTTTATACATAGAAAGTAATGAAGAAACTGGAATCGCTTCCATCGTCTTTCTTAGAGAATTTTATATATGTGATAATTGTTTCATCTAAAAAGGATATACGTGAAGTTTTAAAGGAATTTTAGCCTTCATATCTCCTTAAGTTAGAGATTCAGAGCCACTTCCATTGTCTTCCCTTTGAGGTTTTAAAAGAGTGCACTTAGAGACTAGGGAGCATGTCCATTGAATATTACTTCCTTTGTTTTTTGCTACCCCACTCCTTCCGTTTGGCCCTGGAATAAGAAGCTGAAATGTTTGAAAACTTAGTGAATTAGTTTCTTATACATTTCATTAAATAAAGTTTTCAGAAGGATTTTAGAAGTGGTGTTTAGCACATAGAGGTAAAATAGAAATTTGGAACTACTTCCGTTATCTTCCCCCAGAGAATTTTATAACAAATAATATAAATTTTATCAAAATATGATATATTTGAAGTTTTAAAGGAGGTTCACCTCCCTGCCCTTAGTTTCATTAGGCTAAGATTCAGGACCATTATTGTTGTCTTCCCTAGAAAATTGTATATATATATATATATATATATATATATATATATATATATTATTAAAATGCAAACAGTTACATTTGGTCTCTGTTTTATCACCGCTATCACAAACTATCTTTAGCGTCAGATAGTTCAGGGTCGCCTGATGAAGTCTCTTGACTGAAACAGATAGCTGTTTGTAGCAACCAAATGTAACTGTCTACCTTTTAATAAATAAATAAAATATTTTGCTATTTTTATCGAGCACTATCTAACTACCTTGTTGAGTTCATTAGTTTCTACTTTTGAATATTTTTATATGTATATATATATATATATATATATATATATATATATATAGTGTAAAATTTTGTTGAAAATTCAAAGACTCACGTTTTCTTTTTTATAACCTTCGTTTATTTCCTGGATGTTTTCCATTACAGTGGGTAGGCAATTTTACGATTTATGTGTCCATAAAGACACCAAAAGATGGAGGAAGTGAGGAGGCATGGCTTTGGAAATCTTTTTACCCAAATACGATGTTCAGCATGTTAAAAATATACCTTTTGTTGTAAAAATCTAATGGATAAAAATCTGAAGAAGTTGGTGGGGACAGGATATTTTTATGGACACATAAATCGTAAAATTGCCTACCCACTAATGAAACAGCTGTAAGGGAAAAAATCTAGGAAATAAACGAAGGTTATAAAAAAGAAAACGTGAGTCTTTGAATTTTTAACAAAATTTTACACTATATATGCTCTGCACCTATTAAATGGATACATTGAGCTTAACTCAAAATTAACAATGACTGGTTTTTAAAATAACAATCTTGACCCGTTAAACGAAAACGGTATACATTGAAATTAACGATATTTAAAAAACAAACTTTTAAAAAATATATATATATGATTTAAATTGCATGAAAATAGGATATATTTTAATTATATTTGAACTTTTAAAAGAGTTATGTTTTCATGGATCCCTCATGAGTGTACATAGAAATGCGTAAACACTTCCATTGTCTTCCCCGCTAAATTTTACATGAGAATACACTTTTAGATTTTGTGCAGATTTTTTTTTTTTTTTTTTTTTTTACATAGTGATGACCACTTATCAAGGCCCGGAAGCCACTCAGGGATAAGGGTTATGATTCTCTAACTTTTCTTTTCTATCGGGTAAACACACAAGCATCACATACATACACACATACATGGAGATATAACCAGAGTAATAGAGATATTGCTATAGATTAACACTCCCGGGCATCGTCAAGTCACCTAAGCGATTATAAACCGGCTATATAACAATATGTGTAAAGACGCCTTTCATGTGAGCATTGCTTTTGTAATAGCACTTCGTTATTAGTCGAATTTCCTTTATGACCCATTTCTTCTGCTTTGTTTTCGTTTCTGCTGATCATATTTATTTACCAGTATTTTGTCTGTTATATTTGCTTACATGAAATAAGAAGTGTCAAAATTCGCAACTGATAAGTAAATGTATGTATATATAAAGAGGAGTCTTATAATGCAGGATAATGGAAATATGCCGGTGCTGAGGGGGACAAAAATGAAGTTATATATATATAAAAAAATATATAGTAAATCTTACTTTTTTAGTCATAACAGTATTCTATATGTGTGAGTGTGTTCTGTAATATATTTCGCGGTAAAACCTCTTTATCGAATGGTAGATGTGTTAATGTCCTGAAACTAAGTTTAGAGACTTTTAACGTGGACTCTTCTGTCAGTAATTACGTCAGTGATTTTCATACACCCCTTTATATAGCAGCAATCTCTTACCGTTTCTTCATCATTTTCTTGTTTTCTTTTATATTCCGATCTCGTGTTATACACAACGCTACACACATCCAACATGGCGGCGCTCATGTTGGAGAAAGAACTCCTACGCGTACATCGCTACATAAATGTAAAAATCGATATACCAAATATTCAAATTTTATACTGTCCCTATTTACCTGCCTCCTCAGGGAAGAAACACTTAAAGACAATTTGCAATATTACGGCTGCATGTTAAAGAGGTTAAAACACGCAGATCACTGCACCAAAAATTGGAATATAAACTCTTTGATTGTAATAGTTCCAACATTATTTACATATTTTAATTTTTTTTTTCATGCTATTTTATCGGCTGCACCTCTTCACACTTTAACATTTTTATCAATAGCATCTCTTTGCACGTTAACTTTAAACATTTTTTTCTTCTTTACTGGCGTCAATGCTTCTCACAGTATTTTGCAATTTTCTCTTTGCGATGTAAACATTTTTTCAAAATATTGTACCTTTCTTAGCTAAAACACGGTTTTGAGATAAATAATGATGTAAGCTTGTTCATAGTATCATTTTTAAACTTATATATATAATTTAAAATAAACAGATAAACTGTTTTTAAAAAACACTTAAAGGTGCAAATATTTTATTAAATGAGAAAAAAAAATCGTTCAATTTTTCTTCCTTGGTTCTTTAGACATCTTTGGTTTTTTTTACATCTTTTCTTTCTTCTTTTTTTTTTTTTTGCTAATCAAGAACCTAGATTCCAGTAAAGCAACTGGCCCTGATGGCATCCCAATTATAGTGTTAAAAAAGCTTCAACCAGAACTTGCTCCCATACTTACGAAACTATTTAAGCACTGCCTTAAGGAGAAGTGCTTTCCGACTCCCTGGAAGACCTCATCAGTTTGCCCTGTATTTAAGAATTCAGGTGATAAGCCATCTCCCTCTCAGTACAGACCAATAAATCTCCTGTGTGTTATGAGTAAGTTGCTGGAATCCATATTAAATAGAGAAATAGTCAACCACCTCAGCAGGAATAACCTTCTTAGTGACACACAATATGGTTTCCGCTCTGCAAGATCTACCACAGATGTGCTGACGGTTATATCCCACATGATTACTGAATCTCTTGACAAAGGCTTCTTTTCTAGGGCAATTGCTCTTGACATATCAAAGGCCTTCGACAAGGTATGGCATAAGGGTCTACTTCACAAGATTTCCAGCTACGGCATAACTGGAAATGTTTTCTCAAT
>NC_136506.1:30926666-30949166 GCF_053919585.1 Euprymna scolopes
AATTTATTATACCATAAATATATTTTTTGTGCCTAAACCTAGATTCCATGAACAGCTGACTACAATTTGATTGTCTTCAAGTCCAATGTAAACAAGTTCTTGATGAACGTCCCCCTAAGTAATCCAATTTACAAAATTTCCACTACTTATGATTACTACGCTATAATGCCATTGACTAATGTATACTCATTAACCCTTATCCTCGAGTGATCTCCGGACCGTGATTAGTGGTGACTCCTTTGTAAAAAAAGAAAAGAAAAAAAAAAAGAAAATAGTACATAAGTATGCGTTTGAAATAATAAAAAAGTTAGCTTCAAATTTAAATACATTTAAGTTTGGAAGTTTTTAATCATTTTACGAAATTCTACTGCAATTATATTTCCTTATAATAAAAATTTGAAGAACAAGTGAAAAATTCCTTTAAAAGTCTTTTTTTTTTTCTTTCTTTTTTTTAATTAAATTTCCAAAAAGTAAAAGACGATTGTTTTGCAAGTTGAAGAAAAGATTGAAAACTCATTCATATTTTCCAACATCCAAAAGTAAACCGTTTAGCGACATCACAAAAAAAAGATGTTAAGCTGGGGGGAGGCGGCATTCCGATATATATATGTATATCCAAATAGGGAATAACTAAGTCTTTTTGTTTTTTTTTTATTTTTCTATTTGGTTGTCACCACTTATTAAGGCGCAAAGGCCACTCAAGGATAAGGGTTAATGAATGTGTAGTAATCGGTAATGGTTTAAATTGGGTAGCATTTGATTATTTAAGGGGACGGCTCAACAAGAACTTGTTTATATTGAATTTACATTACAGTTCCAAGGTATATATATATATATATATATATATATATATATATATATATATATATATATATATATATATATATATATATATATATATATTGTTTTTTGGAGATTGCAAAACAATGTAAGATTTACAATAATTCACATAGCATGTTTCCATGCTGATGAAAATATATGAAAGTTAACAGTTGTTTTAATATGGCAGCGATTAAATATGAACGTGAACAAACGAATATAAACGAAAAATAACTCCAAACTTATCGTTATTTTAAGTTTGGCTCAAAGTTTCTACCAAACAAAACCTGAATTTTTTTTTAAGGCATGAAGCCACCTGATGTAAGGAGTCAAAACTAAATAACATAAAAATAAAAGACGACGGTTCCTGTCAGAATTCCTCCTATATACAAAAAACAAAAATTAAAAAATATATATGATGTACATACCCATGACGGAACGAAAATGCCATATACCAACAATCATGTAAACTGATCAAGTAATTTTATTTTATTTTTAACTAAGAAAATCAAATTTTATGAAAAGGGACTGTTTCATGTCTCAAGCTTGAAGAAACAAGAGCAGATAACTCCTCAATAATTCAAACTCGCAAGATCAGCCTTGTACTGCCTACGATTTTCCATTAATCGTTTAAAAATGATTTTCTTTATAAAAATATAACTACTTGATCAATTTATGTGATTTTTGCTACATGAGCCTTTTGTTATATCACGGGTACAGAGCTCATAAAGATTTTTCTGTATTTTTGTTTTTTAATGCGGGGGGGTAATTCTAGACAACCACCAAAAAGCATATAAAAAATATTGCTTCAATATCAAAAACTGTCCAATGATAAACGTTTGATACATAGATGCCGGCCCAGAAAACACCCCCCTCTCTAAGTTATTTGAAATGTGGAGAGGTTTTCCTATCCTCTTGAAACCACGGTTCATCTCTCACAACACCTATTCGTCTGCTCACATCATCATATTCGATTCAAAATCTATTTTGCATCCTGGCAATGCATATTCAAACAAATCTCCCTTTCTCTCTCAAAAGAAAAATATCTGGGCAAGGATGGTTTATAATGAGTAAAATCTTTGTTTGGATGGATGAACAAGGCATGCAGAAATATGTCGGCAAGTTGAAATGCAAAATGTTCATTTCAACTTGCCAACATATTTCTATTACTTTTGCGCATGCGCAAATTCATTCATAGCTTGAAATGGTTTCATTGTAAATCTTTCTTATCCATTTGCTGAAATGGTAGGGAACGCGGCTGGAGCACTAAATGTTTTGGTTTTGTTTCTAGCTGATGTCACCTAAGTCGTTTTTTTTTATTTTTAACTTTTGAAATCAGTACCATATATATATATATATATATATAATATCTAAACAAGTAGCAGCAGAAACATGCATGCACATATGTAGCCAATAATGATTGTATAGATATATATATACATTTCAGTGATGAGATTAGTTGGATGAAATCCAACAGAGTGCTATATTATTTAAATAATTA
Source organism: Euprymna scolopes (assembly GCF_053919585.1). Lineage (NCBI taxonomy): Eukaryota > Metazoa > Mollusca > Cephalopoda > Sepiida > Sepiolidae > Euprymna > Euprymna scolopes. The sequence goes on from NC_136506.1 coordinate 30,928,987, forward strand.
AAAATTTTCCAAAAATGGAAAAAATAAGAGAATAATATTTACTTACGGTTGTTTACACAAAATCAAGTGCAATGAATATGATGCCGTCGGTTTCAAGTTAGTGAAGGTTCAAATATCAACGGCTATCTTCACTCATGGTTGAGGAGTTCTCTGTCTGTCTGTCTGTATGTATGTATGTATGTCTCTCTCCCTCTCTCTCTCTCTCTCTCTCTCTCTCTCTCTCTCTCTCTCACACACACACATGTAAAGGTACATCTATAAAAAATCCCCCCACCCCACCGCCGTTTTTTAATGTCTCTGTCTTCTACCCGCTGCCATCATTCAATCTCCTTGGTGCAATTTTCTCAGGTTCCACTCTTATTTTTCTGCTGACACTAATGGCTTCTCGCTTTCTTGAATCTCCAGCTTTTGAACACCTGCCGAATTTGAAATATTATACAAAACTCCATTTAAAAATAATATGATTCGCCTTTCTACATACTACTACTACTACTACTACTACTACTACACGTATATGTACGGCATAATCACATTGACACACCTGTTCTTGTTAGATCAGTAAAGTTTTTTTTTTTTTTTTTTTTACAAGGTGATCACCACTTATCAAGGCCCGGAAGCCACTCAGGGATAAGGGTTATTGCATGTACAGTACGTTAGTGTGGGGATTTAATAAAAATGTCTACTTAAGGGGGCGGTTCATCAGGAATTTGTTAACGTTGGACCTGAAGACATCCAGGTTGTAGTCAGGTGGAAAGCAGGCAGACGGAACAGAGTTCCACAGGCGTGCAGTTCTAAGTTAAGCAACGTTGAGCCTGGTCAGTACCAGATGGGTGATTATTTTGAAATACCAGGCGCTGTGTGTAGGAGTACGTCGACATCTCCCTGCAAAAGCTGTAAAACCCTAATGTTGTCATTTCCCCTGACTGGGAAATATATGCAAGTGGGAATTGCTTGTGAATTTAATATTCCCTTGACACTTTCTCCTTCGTTGGAAGCTGGTTCAACTCGAATAGAGTGAATGCTGCTGGGGTATAAATATATGCTCCGTCGAATATTTGTTTAGTCTGGTGAACGAACATGTGCAGCTCACTCACTCGCAAAAGTAGAGTTAATGACAGAGAGGACCGCTTGCAAATTTTATGCTCCCATGAAACTTCCTCCTTTGGAGGAAGCCGGTTCAACCTGCCTAGGGTTAGTTCCGCTTCGGTACGGATTGATACTGCTACACCATCATGATCATCGTCATCATTGTAGATTCTTTAATTTGGTCAGTATTATGCTGCCATCTTTTATTGTCTCTCCAGATATTCTGGAGTCTCAATCGGAGCAAATCCATCTCGGAGCCGTCGGAAAAGTAAATGCGTATAAATATCAGTATGGTACAACTTTTTTGACAAACTCGATTTTGTTGTTAGCATTGGTTTCCTCGATTCTTTCTAGAACTAAGTACAAAAAGCCAGCGATATTATTGTTCCATCTTTGGATAGGACAGATACTACACTTTGAAAAATCTATTTATTTCAGTAAATTGTACAATCATCAAAATAAATTAAGCACAAGGCCATTCAAAAGTGTGGGGAGGGGGTGTCTATGGACATCCTTGTTGCTTTACCTGATATTTGTCTATCACTTTACTAGCTAGAATCCTCAATCACCATAATACCGTATTTACTCAAGGAGTCGTCCTACTTAAAATTCCCGAGTGTAAATCGATTGTTTTCTCTTTTTTTATTTATTTATTTTTTCTTTTTTTGTTTGTTTTGTTTTTGTTTTTGGTTGTTGTTTTTTTTTTTTTTTATCCTAGCCTGAAGGCCAAGAAAGTATATTTTAGTTCAAATTTCACGTTCATTCGGCAAAATAAAGGTCAAAGGAGATTTGTGTCTGTATTTATAATGATTAGATAGTCTGTATTTTTTTTTTTTTTTAATTTATTCAGAACGGACAGAACTTTCGATAAAACCAAATAAACTTCCAAAAGAAAATGAAATTATTAAATCAAAAACAAAAATACATAAGTAAATGCAAACATATGAATATTGGCAAGTGCTTGTCTGAGCTCCAATCTAGGTGTCCCCCCCTTGCCTGACTTTCATGTAAAGCATTCGTCTAACTGAAACCACTATCAATAATTTCTCACACTCTTTATCTGTGCCTAAACCTAAACGTAGATTCCATGAACAAAGCTTCTTTCTTAGAACTGCACGCATCTCAGCTTCTGACGCACGTCCATGACAAAAGTTGCTTTCTTAGAGTTTCACACCGTCAATATCTGCAACAGTAGGATGAAACTTTCAGGTAATGAAAGGATAAGTTCAGTCATCATAACAATGCAATTTGCAATCCCTTCTTATTTGTCGGACGTAGTAAAAAAAATAGCAGGCATTGTTTTTTCAACACCCTTCGTATATATTTTCCCTAAACAAAGCATATTGCCACTGAGACGTAAGTGACTACTGTGGATTAGGATTCAGATTTATAGGGGTATTCTAAGTGATAGGTTATACACTGCGATATTTGTTCACATTACATTTAAATTTCTGCATTTTAGTACAGGAAACAGAGAGCATGAAGAGAATTCCAAAGACAAGAAGTTCAGGGAAGGAGTAGAAAGCTTTCCTGGCATCTGCACACCTGTATAATGAAGGGGTGGGATTTTTGCCGATTGTCAAGTTGCTCGGGTGTATTTTTCTTGAGGGCACATGTGCAGCAGGTATGTTAGAGCACATTCCATTTAAGTATTTGTAAAACAAGTGCAGGGATGCAGTATTGCGGTGAGGAGACAGAGGTTAGAGTTTAGTGAACAGTGTGTAAAACATATTAGATGAGACGCTCTTTTTTAAAATTTAATTTAAGAGGGAGGTCCATCCGCCTCGATCTGACAACAATATTTCATGCTCTTATTTTAATCACACAAAATAAAACGGTAGATGTATGTGTGTGTCTGTAAATATTTAACCAATAAACTCTTATAAACTACTGATCACATAATACTGAAATAAACAGGAAATAGTAATCATTCACCAAGGATGGTTAATAATGAGTAAAATCTTTGTTTGGATGGATGAACAGTGCATGCAGAAATATGTCGGCAAGTTGAAATGCAAAATGTTCATTTCAACTTGCCAACATATTTCTAATATTTTTGCGCATGAGAAAATTCATTCATAGCTTGAAATGGTTTCATTGTAAATCTTTCTTATCTATTTGTCGATAGCTGAAATGGTAGGGAACGCGGCTGGAGCACTAAATGTTTTAGTTTTGATTCTAGCAGATGGCACCCAAGTCGGTTTTTTTAAACTTTTGAAATCGGTACTCGAGAAGTTCAATTGTGCTCTAAACAGAAACATTCATTTCGAACATGCGACTGTTATATTGAAGAACCTACTGTTGATTTTATATGTCTGGCCTTACTGCTTGTGCGGTGATAATGGCTTGAATTTGAGTTTAAAATGAAAAAGTTAAGTATCATAGTTCAGTTGTGCTTTAAACGGAAACATTCATTTTGAGCGCGCCCCTGTCATATCAAAGAACCTACTGTTGATTTCATATATCAGGCTTACTGGCTTGTGTTGTAATAAAACTTGTCAATTGTACTTGTGATGTTAGGCTGTATAAGGTGTTGACTTTTGTCAAAATCGCCTGTTCCTTCTTTCATCAGATTATTTTGATTATCGATTATCAATACTTATAGAAGACATTCTGATACAAAACCTATCTAAGAATACAGCCAGGCACTTTGTGTGAAATTTCATAAAAAGTGACCCAGCCGTTTTCGAGTCCATAGGAAACGAACTTAAACACACACACAAAGTTTCTTTTATATAATAGTATTAACAGATACGAATTGTTTTGCTAATGTGGAGTTCAGGGCTTGTAGCAAGAATACCCTGAGATGTTTAAATCTTCTTTTTTTTTTAAATACTGATTTTTAAATCTTTAAAAAAAATACTGATGTTTAAATCTTTAAAAAAATATTGATGTTTAAATCTTTTAAAAAAATACTGATTTTTAAATCTTTAAAAAAAATACTGATGTTTAAATCTTTAAAAAAATATTGATGTTTAAATCTTTAAAAAAATACTGATATTTAAATCTTTAAAAAAAATACTGATGTTTAAATCTTTAAAAAAATACTGATATTTAAATCTTTAAAAAAAATACTGATGTTTAAATCTTTTAAAAAATACTGATGTTTAAATCTTTAAAAAAATACTGATGTTTAAATCTTTTAAAAAAATATTGATGTTTAAATCTTTAAAAAAAATACTGATGTTTAAATCTTTAAAAAAATACTGATGTTTAAATCTTTAAAAAAATACTGATGTTTAAATCTTTAAAAAAAATACTGATGTTTAAATCTTTAAAAAAATATTGATGTTTAAATCTTTTAAAAAAATACTGATGTTTAAATCTTTAAAAAAAATACTGATGTTTAAATCTTTAAAAAAATATTGATGTTAAAATCTTTAAAAAAATACTGATATTTAAATCTTTAAAAAAAATACTGATGTTTAAATCTTTAAAAAAATATTGATTTTTAAATCTTTTAAAAAAATATTGATGTTTAAATCTTTAAAAAAATATTGATGTTTAAATCTTTAAAAAAATACTGATATTTAAATCTTTAAAAAAATACTGATATTTAAATCTTTTAAAAAATACTGATATTTAAATCTTTAAAAAAATACTGATATTTAAATCTTTAAAAAAATATTGATATTTAAATCTTTTAAAAAAATATTGATGTTTAAATCTTTAAAAAAATACTGATGTTTAAATCTTTAAAAAAATACTGATGTTTAAATCTTTAAAAAAATATTGATTTTTAAATCTTTAAAAAAATACTGATGTTTAAATCTTTAAAAAAATACTGATATTTAAATCTTTAAAAAAATACTGATGTTTAAATCTTTAAAAAAAATACTGATGTTTAAATCTTTAAAAAAATACTGATGTTTAAATCTTTTAAAAAAATACTGATATTTAAATCTTTAAAAAAATACTGATGTTTAAATCTTTAAAAAAATACTGATATTTAAATCTTTAAAAAAATACTGATGTTTAAATCTTTAAAAAAATACTGATGTTTAAATCTTTAAAAAAAATACTGATGTTTAAATCTTTAAAAAAATATTGATGTTTAAATCTTTTAAAAAAATACTGATATTTAAATCTTTAAAAAAATATTGATTTTTAAATCTTTTAAAAAAATACTGATATTTAAATCTTTAAAAAAATACTGATATTTAAATCTTTAAAAAAATACTGATGTTTAAATCTTTAAAAAAAATACTGATGTTTAAATCTTTAAAAAAATATTGATGTTTAAATCTTTTAAAAAAATACTGATATTTAAATCTTTAAAAAAATATTGATGTTTAAATCTTTTAAAAAAATACTGATATTTAAATCTTTAAAAAAATACTGATATTTAAATCTTTAAAAAAATACTGATATTTAAATCTTTAAAAAAAATACTGATGTTTAAATCTTTTAAAAAAATACTGATATTTAAATCTTTAAAAAAATACTGATGTTTAAATCTTTAAAAAAATATTGATGTTTAAATCTTTTAAAAAAATACTGATGTTTAAATCTTTAAAAAAAATACTGATGTTTAAATCTTTAAAAAAATATTGATGTTTAAATCTTTAAAAAAATACTGATATTTAAATCTTTTAAAAAAATACTGATATTTAAATCTTTAAAAAAAATACTGATATTTAAATCTTTTAAAAATACTGATGTTTAAATCTTTAAAAAAATATTGATGTTTAAATCTTTTAAAAAAATACTGATATTTAAATCTTTTAAATATACTGATGTTTAAATCTTTTAAAAAAATACTGAGTTTTAAATCTTTAAAAAAATACTGATGTTTAAATCTTTAAAAAAATACTGATATTTAAATCTTTAAAAAAAATACTGATATTTAAATCTTTTAAAAAAATACTGATATTTAAATCTTTAAAAAAATACTGATGTTTAAATCTTTAAAAAAATACTGATGTTTAAATCTTTTAAAAAAATACTGATGTTTAAATCTTTAAAAAAATACTGATGTTTAAATCTTTTAAAAAAATACTGATATTTAAATCTTTAAAAAAATACTGATGTTTAAATCTTTAAAAAAATACTGATATTTAAATCTTTAAAAAAATACTGATGTTTAAATCTTTAAAAAAAATACTGATATTTAAATCTTTAAAAAAATACTGATGTTTAAATCTTTAAAAAAATACTGATATTTAAATCTTTAAAAAAATACTGATGTTTAAATCTTTAAAAAAAATACTGATATTTAAATCTTTAAAAAAATACTGATGTTTAAATCTTTAAAAAAATACTGATGTTTAAATCTTTAAAAAAATACTGATATTTAAATCTTTAAAAAAATACTGATGTTTAAATCTTTAAAAAAAATACTGATATTTAAATCTTTAAAAAAATACTGATGTTTAAATCTTTTAAAAATACTGATGTTTAAATCTTTTAAAAAAATACTGATATTTAAATCTTTAAAAAAAATACTGATGTTTAAATCTTTAAAAAAATACTGATATTTAAATCTTTAAAAAAATACTGATGTTTAAATCTTTAAAAAAAATACTGATATTTAAATCTTTAAAAAAATACTGATGTTTAAATCTTTTAAAAATACTGATGTTTAAATCTTTTAAAAATACTGATGTTTAAATCTTTTAAAAATACTGATGTTTAAATCTTTTAAAAATACTGATATTTAAATCTTTTAAAAATACTGATGTTTAAATCTTTTAAAAATACTGATGTTTAAATCTTTTAAAAATACTGATGTTTAAATCTTAAAAAAAAATACTGATTTTTAAATCTTTGAAAAAATAAATAAAATCACAGAATTAATTAATTTGAAATTTAAATTTATATTGGAAAAGCTTCGTATTTTAATTATTCACTTTGCTAAAGTGAAAAAAAATGACACAAAAAAATAGCCATTTAAAAAATCACTCCGAGAAAAAAAAAAAAAAAATCAAATTGAGTCTAGAAAAAACAAGTGTTATGTCACAAGAATGCAAGGTATTATTGATGCCTTGCACCCTAGGTCTATTTCTCGCCATCCCTTCTAAAAAATAAGTTGTTTTTTTTTATATTCTTATTAACCCCAAACAAGGCATATTGCCGCTTGGACGTAAAGGACTGCTATGTAATACCATACCTACAGGGGCATTTTGAGCAGCAAGTTGAGCAGTGAGATGCCTGCTTGCACTACACTTAAATTTATGCATGTTAGTGAAGTCAAGGAAGCAGGAAACAGAGGGGGAATTCCAAAGTTTTAGCAGTTTAAGGGGAAAAATTATTAGCGATTCCAGAAAAATGAGGGCAACAGTGTCTAAATAATCCATATTATCAATCCTCATCTCAAAAATTCAGAAAGTTAATATCAAGTATTATTGTTTATTTGTGCAACTACACACACAAAAAAAAAAAAAAGAAATATTTTACAACCGTAAATTGTAATATTGAAGAATAAAGAAAAAAAAATATCTATCAATTAGTGTTGAGACGATTAATTGAAATCGGGAATCGAAAAAATCGGAACTTTTAGGTATATCAGAACCGGAGAAATATTTGCCCATTTTCCGATTTCAAAAACGAAAAAACGATTCTTTTCATTGTCTTTTTTATTTGATTTTGTTTGAAAGCAAAATCTTCCACTGCTGCTAGTAAGGATAAAATAATAAATATTTATTGATTTGAAGCAACCAGTGAAACTTAAATCTATAGATTATTCCCCACAAGTGTATTTTTATGCTTTAGAAAATATTTGCATATTCAACATGTGTTTTTATGGTAATCGGGGGGAAAAAATAACAATTTTGTAGATATTTAGAGATTTATAAAGAATCAGAATCGGTAATTTTATCGGAATCAGGAATTTAGTACGGAATCGGTAATTATTTCAGAATTGGGGAAAAATATTGGAATTGTTCCATCACTAGTATTAATGTAAGTTTGTTTTGTTTTTTTTACACGTATGTGCATCCATAACAACAGTTTTTAGATAAAGCAAACTTGTATGAATCAGCACAGTAAAAGTGTTTTGACCTCAAATTATTCTATTGCTGTCTTCGGTTTCTCTGATTTTTTTTCTAGGATCAGGTACTCACAGAAAGGGTAGCATTTGAGGGTTATCAGTAGTCATAGTAAAAATGGTGTTATGGAACCGGCAAGATTTGAACTCAATCACGTGCAATCACGTCACCAGTCCACACTATTATCGATTTCACAACAGCCATCTTTTGTGTAGATATAATGTCATTAAATAAACGGTTGAGTGAGTCTGAGGAGATGAAAACACACAAAGAAAGCCATAAGTGTTATTTTTTTACTTTGTGGTTTTGTTTATTGCCAGTCCCGTGAACTAAATTAGCCGTTTATTTAAGAGTATAATCTAGAATCAGTTACTCACATGCACGACTAAGTCGAGATTGCCAACATCAATGGTAAAAGTGATGCTATGAAATTAAGCAGGATTTAAATTGATCCAACTGTCATTGTTATCCACTTCACCATGGCTAGCTCCCATTGTGCAGATATCATGACCCCATTTAGTCTTGAAAGACAATGGATACGTCCTGCACACGTAATTTTGAAGCAAGGTGTGTGCAATCACCAAGCACAGCTCCCCTGAATCAGCACTGCTTGAATCTAGTGGTAAGAAGTTCACGATGATTGGAAACACTGCTGTGGTAAGCAGAGAGCAAATAAGGTACTTGGTATTCCGAAATAGTCACCCATATTAGTACTGGCCAGGTTAAACGTCACTTAACTTCATTGATCTAATGGGAACGGGTGTGTCAACATGATTATGTCGTATGTGTAGGTAATGTATGTGTAGGTAATGCCATTAAATAAACGGTTAATTCGATCTATCGGGGTTGAAAATACACAAAGAAAATCCCACAAGTGTTATTTGTTAATTTACGATTTTCTTTGTTTATTCCCAGCCTCGTGGACTAATTTAACCATTTATTTCATGGTAGTATTCTTTCTAGAATCAGGTACTTACAAGAGAGGTCACTTGAAGGTTGCCAGCATCCATAATGAAAGTGGACAAGGTATGAACTTGGCACACCCACGAGGTCGTCAATCTGCGTTGTTATGTATTTCACCATCATCAACTCTGAGTTAAAACTTGTTGATGAGAAAGATATTAAATTACATCGTTATCGTTAATTTGATTTGGTAGGTGACTCGTCACTGCTAAGTACCGTCTTATATATATATATATATATATATATATATATATATATATATATATATATATATATATATATATATATGCATATGTTTGTTGTATTTGGTAGGTAACTCGTCACAGCTAAATACCGTTATATATATATATATATATATATATATATATATATATATATACACACGTTTGCTTGTGTGTGTATATATATATGTATGCACAAACATATACGCGTATGTTTATGTATACATATATATATTCACACAAACATGTTTATTATATATATATATATATATATATATATATATATATATATATATATATATATATATATATATGCATATGTTTGTGTATGTAATTTTTTTTTTCTTTTTATTCACAAAACCTGTTTGAAAAGATAGATAATGACTTATCTACACTCTTTGCCGTTCCACTAATCCCTCGCCGACCATTATTGCAACTCGCATAACTCATTACGGTACGCAGCAAGGTTAACATGTTCCAGCCGTATCATTATGCTATTCTGCTTATACAGGTAATCCGTTACTGTAGTACTTTACTCTAATTGGCCAGGTCAAAAGTTAGTAGCGATACCCGATGCGGGATGCAGCATTTCGATGAATGAATAAATCCAAGGTCGTCTGCAAATTGCCTGTTTGGCCATCTCGTATCATCAATGATGCTACGAAGCAGCGTTGATGTATTGCGAATGTTCGGCATCACTTGCAGGTGATAAAAAGAGAAAAAAAAGATGGGGCGACCCGAGGAAATATACTTGCCCCCCAAAGGCTGGAACTCAGCGAGAAGGTGGTCAGGTTAGCTAACGTACCCCCCACGTTGTTATTTGTCCCCCCCCTCACCTTCACTTATTGCACATGCTATGATTTCATGTGCACATCGACAAAGCTTTGCTTGCGTCTTTTCTTTAGTTTCTTCTTTTTTTTTTCTTTTCCAGAAAGTTTGACAAAGTATTTGTTGGAATTTTTTTTTTTTTTTCGTTTTTTCTTTTCGTCTGTTTTTATGGATTAAAGATTTTTTAAACGGATTTATACCATTATTTATTTATTTATTTATTTATTTATTTTACTCAGTTAAAGTGTGATTGGATTTATTTGAAAGAAACAATAATAATCTAAATTTAATCCAATCCATCTGAATCAAAAGAAAACTATTATTGCGCGTGAAAATTAAAAATAAGTAAAAACAAACAAACAAACAAACAAATACTTGCTGACAGTGTTTAAAAAAAAAAAAAATCAACATTTTAGAATAAATACTGTTTTTTTTTTTTTAATGTTTGAAAAAAAAAATTTATTTTTATTTTTAAAAATTTTTTAATCAATCATTTTCAATAAGAAAACTATACAAGTATTGGGTTTGTTTTACAATCCACAAAGGCACGAAAAAGTTGTTAAAAAAAAACAATATATAACAAATAAATGTTATCGAAGGTAAGATAAGTTATTTTTCTACCTAACTGAATAAGTTTTTTAGTGTTTTTATTTAATGTAAAATGTTTATTCGATTCGAAAAAATAAGTAGTATTGAACGCTGCCGGAGAACAAGAAAAAATGGTGGGAGTGGGGGGGTTCTTTACAATCTTGGAAGTCTCGGTAATCACTTCAAAATAAGAAATAAATTAAAATGCTGGTAGAAATCGACCTGATATCCCGGTAACATTTATTGGATCGGTTTCTACCGCCATTTTGATTTATTTCTTATTTTGAAGTGACTGTCGAGACTTCAAAGATGTAAAGAGACAGCACGGCCATTTTTTCTTATTCTCCGGCAGCGTTCAACATTGTTTGTTTTCCGAATCAAATAAACTTTTGACATTAAATAAAAACACTAAAAACTTATTCAGTTCTGTATAAAAGTAACTTATCTTGCCTTTGATAATTATTATTATCATTGACAAATTTTTCTTACCTCTGTGGATTGTAAAACAAACTCCAAGTGTCAGTAGTAGCAGGTACTTACCTGTAAAGTAATCTTCTGCCCAGTTGCCTTAATGTTTAAATAAAGCAGATTTAATAAAAACTTTTTTTTTTTAAATCCGGATGAAGAAAAAATTAATTCTTAAATATACAGGTAATAAATAAAATTTTACAGATGGTTTAAACAAAAGAAAATCTCAAATTTATCATTTTACAAATTTTTAAGCATGCTTTTAAAAAATTGTAATTTTTTTTTTTTTTAATTAAATAGTTTACTAGAATTTTCTGTCCTCTAATCCTCATATTCCATGAGCGATGTTTCTGACAAAGGGGAAAATAATTATTGGAATCTATTCATCTAACACTAATCATTAGCTATTATTTGACTTTGAAGTAGTATTTTTAGCTCCTTACGTCAAGTGGTTTCATACCTAGTCCAGAGCGATTTTCATAAAATAATATTTCGAAGATACGTAGTAAATTAAAATGTTCATCAAGTGGTTTTATGAGAAATATTACTTTTCATTTAATCCAGGTTAAGAGAAAATTATTATGACGTATGCAAATATAAATAAAAATAAATACTTTATCAATAGTTTGTAATTTTTATAATTTTGTAATTTTGTAAGGATTTTTTGTTTTTTGTTTTTGTTTTTTAAAAAAAGGGCATCATTCAAAACATTCTGAATTAAAAAATTTTTGTCTCTTGAAAATTAAATATTTTTCTAAAATATTCTGAGAAATCTTTTAACAATAATCAATAACTTACAAAAGAGTGGATTTCTGAAAATCGTTGTTTCTATCTCAGAATGACATCTGATAAATCAATAAATCAAAAAAAAATGACAATTTTCTGATCACTAAAAACTTGGAACGCTCAACCATAAATGCTTCTCATCAAACAAACAGCACCTTGTTTTGCTTCCAATCTCGCCATCGTTATTCACCATAGAGTATTTGTGTAGTTTACGAACCGTGCTGAAATAATAACATTATTATTTAGAAAGCCATTCTTAACATGGGGAAGGTGTGACTTTCACATAACAGTTTAATAAACAAAAGATACCGTAAAAATCGAATTTAACTTGAAAATCCTATCTAAAAAAAAAAAATTAGCATGGTTCATAAACTGCACAAGTATACTTTTTTTGACATACATCATTATTTTAGTTTCCTGACGTGCTCATATTTATCTTGTCACAACGCTAGCATCCCTACAAATACTCATAACAATCTTTGATTATTTAAACTTCTCATTTTGATTGTTTGGTTTCACAATGTTTCGGCTGATGTAATCTCCAAACTTCTACAGGCACTTCTGTTCGATCTTGGGAACTTGTTTGTCCAACGGAATTTGTTCTCATTCTGTCAGTCATGGACCCATATTACAACGGATAATAGCATTGAATAGCAATAAGTTCTGAGTAACAGTCTTTTGATGATTCAAACCCTTCTCTCTCTGTCTCTCTCTCTCTCTCTCTCTCTCTCTCTATATATATATATATATATATATATATATATATATATATATATATATATATATATATATATAATATGTGTGTGCATACATATATAATGTTTTTTTATTTTTTTTAGAAGAAATGATTTACTGAAATTTTATTATATCCTGGACCGATGTAATGTAAAATATTCCCCTGTAAAAAATACTCCTTTTTTTATCTATAAGAGAGAAAAGTTATTTTTAAGATCGGATTTTTTTTTGATTTTTGATACTTATCGGATGAATTTCTGTAAAAAAAAAAAAAAAAAAAAAAAAAAAAAAAAAAGATATTTAAGAACACTGCCAGACATATAAGTTAGCTTTGTGTGAAATTTGCAAAAGATAGGCTCATCCGTCTTAAAACTTATGAGGAAGGAACTCACGCACACAAAGTGATAGAGATTCTTAGATATAAGTATTGAACCTGATTAACGATCAGTTCTAAATGACAGTCTCCCGGAAGTTGAAAGAAAATAGGAGTGGGAACAATCAAAATACTGCAACTTATCAATCCTCATCTGAAGATCTGACGTGCTTTTAGTAATAAAAAAACCCCTAAGTTCTAAACTACATTTTTTTGGTGCGTTAAGATGAATCTTCAGTGATGCACCGTTTTCATTGCCGATTTTTGACACTTTTGTATCATATCGACTGCAGCAGCTACTCTTTGAGACCAGATGATCCAAGTCACCACCTTCACCTTTTTATATCACAATAAAATCATAATTTAGTGAATAAAGATTTGATTCTGAATATAAAAACACTCGTCAGTTTTGTCCGATGAGAATGCTTCATCTAATCCCCTCCCCACTATATATTAAAAAAATATAATTACCTTTAATTATATCCCGTATTATTTGAATTATTCAGACAGTTATTCTTATCTTAGATTATATTCTTGCAAGGTTTCGACCGATGTAACATCTGACCCTTTTTTCAGGCTCATCTTGTCAAACTCGGAAATTTGTCAAGAATTTTTATCTCCTTGTACCGACAGTGACCTTGATCTTTCTCCACTTCATACAATGGGTGTGGCCCCATATGAGAAGAGTTGTCTTCTGAATCTAGACCTTTTCTAAACAATTAGTTGATGTCACATAATACTCTACAAGATTACAATTCCAACCATTCAGAGTACAATATATATGTAGTCATCCACATACAGTACTGTTTCGTTTTATCACAACTCATCAGTGCAGCTAGACTAGCACCTTTCCTGAGCCAAGGATTGAACCTAAAACCATCGTGTTGATAGTCAGTAGTTCTACCCATCGACCAATGGGAGCAGCGCCTGTCAATGACCTCAACAAATGTCCATTTCAAACAGACATTCGTCCACCACTTTTATAGTGCTCAAGCCGCTTGTCTTTTTTATTTACAAACAAAGAGCGAGCCTTGCATTTACAGTCAATGAAGTAGCGGGTGAGATTATTTATGACAGTGCTCTACCCAAAGAGAGAAGCTTAAAATAGTCTGTCAAGACTGGAGGAAGCTATTTATATATATTAATATATATATATATATATATATATATATATATATATATAGAGCTTCCTTCAGGCTTGACAGACTATAGATACCCACTATAAGAGTGTCTGCGCGTGTGAGTTTTGTGGTAAGAGTTGCACAATTTACAACCACCTTTTCTTAGTCAGTGTTGTTGAATCCCAGTGTCAAGTGAAGGTTCAGAACGGCTGGAAACAATACCAAGATAAGCGAAGAGCACATACAGCACCTAGAATTCTCAAATGGTCACCCATCTTGTACTAGCCAGATTCAAGGTTGCTTAACTTTGGTGATCAACGTGATTATGCTGTATGTGTGTGTGTGTATATATATATGTATATATATATATATATATATATATATATATATATATATATATATATATATATATATATATATATATATATATAGACACTCTATTTCAGAGACTCTAACCAAGAGATCATTTTAGGATTCCTTTAGGTGCAATTGTTTGTATCTCTCTTGCACTTGGTTTACTGGATATATTTGACAGGTAGTTTTCGAAATTCGTTTTTATGAGCTCAATGGCTTTTATGATTATTGAAATGATGATCTTCCTAAGATTCTGGTTTCTTTTCATGTTGTAAATGAGATCTTGGTACTTTGTTATCTTTTCCCTATCAGTTATGTTTAAGCCATCATCATTAGAGACACTGATCAACTAGGTTCTCTACTTCCCTCTCGTTTCATATTTTTTGTAGGTATGTAGCTGTAGGGATTGGATATAATCGATAGTGTATGACTTATTTCCAATAGTTTTGAGTCAGATACTTATAAAAGGGACTATATGAAGATTACCAACATCCATGATGAAATTTGTGCTATGGAAACGACAGGATTTGAACTTGACACTCTAGATTGTCAGTCCATATCAGTATCTACTTCATAATTGGCACTTCACATAATAGTTCCCCAACCTATCATAAAACGCTTTCTTTGTTTTTTTGATTACATTTTCTTTTAAAACTGACCATAACTTAAGATGAGTCAGAAGCTCTACATCAAGATAAAAGAGAGGGCACCACTTTTTCTCCTAGATTGCTCAACTTTGCTCTTCACTTCAGTATGGAAAGTGTTTAGTAAGATGGAATCAAGTATTCAATTTTTGAGTCTTTGGTATGACTCGACTGGGGTTTGAACTTAAGTCGTCCGGCTCAATAATAAACACTCTTTTATGCATAGCTTTCCAGTTGTGTTTCTATGCATATAAGTGTTTATCTAACTCTGTTTTTATGCATATAAGTGTTTATCTAATTCTGATTCTATGCATATAAGTGTTTATCTAAT
The DNA here is from genome assembly GCF_053919585.1 of Euprymna scolopes. Classification (NCBI taxonomy): domain Eukaryota; kingdom Metazoa; phylum Mollusca; class Cephalopoda; order Sepiida; family Sepiolidae; genus Euprymna; species Euprymna scolopes. The sequence goes on from NC_136506.1 coordinate 30,944,471, forward strand.
TCTGTTTTTATGCATACAAGTGTTTATCTAATTCTGTTTTATGCATACAAGTGTTTATCTAATTCTGTTTCTATGCATACAAGTGTTTATCTAATTCTGTTTTTATGCATATAAGTGTTTATCTAATTCTGATTTTATGCATATAAGTGTTTATCTAATTCTGATTCTATGCATATAAGTGTTTATCTAATTCTGTTTTTATGCATACAAGTGTTTATCTAATTCTGTTTTATGCATACAAGTGTTTATCTAATTCTGTTTCTATGCATATAAGTGTTTATCTAATTCTGTTTTTATGCATACAAGTGTTTATCTAATTCTGTTTTTATGCATATAAGTGTTTATCTAATTCTGTTTTTATGCATACAAGTGTTTATCTAATTCTGTTTTTATGCATACAAGTGTTTATCTAATTCTGTTTCTATGCATATAAGTGTTTATCTAATTCTGATTCTATGCATACAAGTGTTTATCTAATTCTGTTTTTATGCATACAAGTGTTTATCTAATTCTGATTTTATGCATATAAGTGTTTATCTAATTCTGATTCTATGCATATAAGTGTTTATCTAATTCTGATTCTATGCATATAAGTGTTTATCTAATTCTGTTTTTATGCATATAAGTGTTTATCTAATTCTGATTCTATGCATATAAGTGTTTATCTAATTCTGTTTCTATGCATATAAGTGTTTATCTAATTCTGTTTCTATGCATATAAGTATTTATCTAATTCTGTTTTTATGCATACAAGTGTTTATCTAATTCTGTTTTTATGCATACAAGTGTTTATCTAATTCTGTTTCTATGCATATAAGTGTTTATCTAATTCTGATTCTATGCATATAAGTGTTTATCTAATTCTGTTTCTATGCATATAAGTGTTTATCTAATTCTGATTTTATGCATATAAGTGTTTATCTAATTCTGATTCTATGCATATAAGTGTTTATCTAATTCTGTTTTTATGCATATAAGTGTTTATCTAATTCTGTTTCTATGCATATAAGGGTTTATCTAATTCTGATTCTATGCGTATAAGTGTTTATCTAATTCTGTTTTTATGCATACAAGTGTTTATCTAACTCTGTTTTTATGCATATAAGTGTTTATCTAATTCTGTTTCTATGCATATAAGTGTTTATCTAATTCTGTTTCTATGCATACAAGTGTTTATCTAATTCTGTTTTTATGCATATAAGTGTTTATCTAATTCTGTTTTTATGCATACAAGTGTTTATCTAATTCTGTTTTTATGCATACAAGTGTTTATCTAATTCTGTTTTTATGCATATAAGTGTTTATCTAATTCTGTTTTTATGCATACAAGTGTTTATCTAATTCTGTTTTTATGCATACAAGTGTTTATCTAATTCTGTTTTTATGCATACAAGTGTTTATCTAATTCTGTTTTTATGCATATAAGTGTTTATCTAATTCTGTTTTTATGCATACAAGTGTTTATCTAATTCTGTTTTTATGCGTATAAGTGTTTATCTAATTCTGATTCTATGCGTATAAGTGTTTATCTAATTCTGATTCTATGCGTATAAGTGTTTATCTAATTCTGATTCTATGCGTATAAGTGTTTATCTAATTCTGTTTCTATGCGTATAAGTGTTTATCTAATTCTGTTTCTATGCGTATAAGTGTTTATCTAATTCTGATTCTATGCGTATAAGTGTTTATCTAATTCTGATTCTATGCGTATAAGTGTTTATCTAATTCTGTTTCTATGCGTATAAGTGTTTATCTAATTCTGTTTTTATGCATATAAGTGTTTATCTAATTCTGTTTCTATGCGTATAAGTGTTTATCTAATTCTGATTCTATGCGTATAAGTGTTTATCTAATTCTGATTCTATGCATATAAGTATTTATCTAATTCTTTTTTTATGCATATAAGTGTTTATCTAATTCTGATTCTATGCGTATAAGTGTTTATCTAATTCTGTTTCTATGCATACAAGTGTTTATCTAATTCTATTTTTATGCATACAAGTGTTTATCTCATCCTGTTTCTATGCGTATAAGTGTCCACCTAATCCTTTTTTCTATGCATATAAGTGTCTATCTGCTTTCGTATTTCAGCATTATCCTTTCTATCTCATTTTGTTTGTATGCATGTACCTATCTGCCTGGCTATCTATTAATATTATTCTCTTTTTCTCTGTCCACATGCGGACATCAATAACATCAATTACTGATCTTGATGCTAACCTTTCCTCATTTGGTACAATAGAAGATGTAATGTGAGAGAAGGTTTGTCTCCAGGGGCTTCAAGCTCTGAATCCATTTATTTATATTTCATTATATTTATCCGTCCATCTATCTTCCTACTCATCCATCTCCGTTGTGCCTTTTACCTATCTATACGACATGCACTGATAGTGACCTTGACCTTTCACCCATTTCGTATAATGGGTATAGCACCATCTGAAAAGAGCTGTCTCCTGAATGTAGACCTCTTCTCGATAATTGGTTAATGTCACAGAATGCTTCACAAGATTACTATCCCAATCATTCAGTGCATGTTACACGATATGTATTAATATTAGCAGGGTGACGCGACGTTGCCCGGGATCGAATAATGTTTCAGATTTCCATATTTTTATTATCATCAAAATCAACAAAATAACCCATTTTTCAATCAAATCGATTGATTGCCTGCTTTAATCGGAGACTCATCGCGATGCACCTGGAGGAAGCTTCACATGCCTCTCACAATATATTGTAGTTTATATTGCACTGTAGAGAACTTACTGTTGATTTTATAAAATTATTTTTGTATATAACGGCTTGCATTAAAGTTTAAGTCTAGTATCATGCTTCGATTGTTCTCTAAATAGAAACATTCATTTTGAACACACCTTTGCCATATCAAAGAACCTACTGTTGATTTTATATGCCTGCGCTTATTGCTTGTGCGGTGGTAATGGCTTGAATTTAAGTTTAAAATGAAAAAGTCAAGTATCATTGTAAAATTGTGCTTTAAACAGGAACATTCATATCGAAGGTACCCTTGTCATATCAGAGTACTTACTGTTGATTTTATATGTTGGGTCTTTCTGCTTGTGTCGTAATAAAACTTCTCAAATACACTTGTGAAGTTTGGCTGTATAAGGTGTTAACTTTGGTCAAAATCGCCTGTTCTTTCTTTCATCAGATTATTTTGATACCTATTAAAAACATTCCGACACAAAACCGCCAGGCACATTAAGTACCTTTGTGCAAAATTTCATAAAAATCGACCCAGCCGTTGTCGAGTCTATAGGGAACGAACTCTCAGACACACAAAGTTCCTTTTATATAATAGTAGAGATAGGGATATGTATCTACCTATATATTTAAAAGTGACCTTGTCTATCTGTGTGCAGAACTGTCTCTACCAAACTACTCTGTCAATTTTTGCTCTACAGACATGAAACTTGATATATAGGTGATTCGGATCTGTGAAACAAATTCGATTTCGCTTTTAGCTGGTAAAAATAGCTGCTAAGTGGTAAAAATTGAGTAAATGTGTTCCTTGTATGCATGTGCAAATATACATTTATACTGTTAACAACATCATTTTAAAAGTATTTATATGCATATGGACTTAGCTTAGATGATAACGAATAATGGTGGAAAGCTATATGTTTTTGTTTCGATTCTGTCTGATGGTACCTAAGTCATATTTTTTTTTTAATTTAAAAAAAAAATTTTTTTCAACCACTACTGTATATATTGGGTACAATATAATAATCAATAGATAATTGGCTCTATGATAATAAATATAAAATATGCATAAATTAAAATATCATAGTTGAGCATATTTTATGACTGAGCAATGCCGAGTAATCTGTTAGTGTGTATATATATATATATATATATATATATATATATATATATATATATATATATATATATATATATAATTATTTTTTACTATAATGATTAAATACCTACAGACACTAGTGTTTCATCCTTTCGGGAATCTTCAGTGCAGAGTGTCACGATTACTACCAGTCGAACGATTCGAACCCCCGCATCACGAGACATCTCTGGCTCGATTAGCGGAGACATAATCCATTCGGCTACCATTAACCGCTTGAAATAACGTTGAATTTTAAACATCTTAATTTTAAGTGTTCATTTACATCAGTCAGACAGTGATCTAATCGTTATACGATGATCTACGCATAAGAGCTAAATTGACCGACTTTTAATTCAACTGAAAGTGCTCAACGATAAGAAACGAATTTCTTAAAGGGGCTGTCATAATTATTTTTTACTATAATAATTAAATACCTACAGAATTTCCCCAAACCTCTGGTTTTGATGGAGGGGAGATTAAAATTTGCTGCTATCGTTTCAAATGATCTGAAATAACAGCAATGGGAGACTTAATTCCAAATATTTCTCATATGTTATATCTCCCTTCTTTTGGAAATAGGGTACGTTATGAATGTCTCCAGTATCAATCCTTATACACTGTGAAATTTACTTTATGTATGATAACCAATGAGCCTTCATTTTTTAAATTCTGATCAATAGTCGCTGAGATTTTGAACTTATAAAATTGCTAAAAAAAGGTGGTATCTCTCTCTCTCTCTCTCTCTCTCTCTCTCTCTATATATATATATATATATATATATATATATATATATATATAATGTGTGTGTGTGGATATATCTATACTGGTAGCCAAATTGAA
>NC_136506.1:30954166-31004166 GCF_053919585.1 Euprymna scolopes
GATGTTGTTTGGCTGTGGAAATATATAATCTCTCACGTTTTGAATATATATATATATATATATATATATATATATATATATATATATATATAGCAGTTGACGTATGTATGTGTGTGTTTAATCAATAAAAACCTAAACTACTAGTCAAATAACACTGTAATTTACAGGAAATAGTAATCATTTACCAACGATGATTCATAACGAGTAAAATCTTTGTTTGGATGGATAAATTACGTGTACAAAAATATTTAGACAAGTTGAAGTGCAAAATGTCCATTTCAATTTGTTGACATGTTTCTATTACTTTTGTGCATACGCAAATTCATTTACAACTTAAATTAGTTTCATTTTCAATCTTTATCTGCCTGTCAGGTCATCTCAAACTATAGGAAACATGTCTGAAGTATTAAATGAGGGGACACGGATGGAGCGCTAAATATTTTGGTTTCGATTCTTGCAGCTGACACTCAGATTATTTTTTTAACTTTTGAAATCAGTAAAATATATATATATATATATATATATATATATATATATATATAATATTCAATAAATATATATATATACTCAATACATACATATATATATACTCAATACATATATATATGTATGATGGACTCTCCCGCCGATTTCGACGTATGAGGTTCAGACAACCCATATTTCTAAAACTCATTTATGCTTTTGCCTCTGATGACTTTTTAGTCCAGCAAGGGACTTGCAGACAAGGCCACAAATAGAACATGAATGTGGATTTAATGCTGCAGATATTGGTCCGGCTGGTAGTCGTTTTGCTCTTACTCTGTTTTCTTTCAGTTGCCTTAAGCTTTCAGATTGAAACCACTGGAGACCTTCAAAACACCTTGATCTCCATCCTTTTCGGTCATTCACCTCATCTTCAAGACTCCTGTATGGTATGTTCACTGCAGACAAGTTACTCTTCAACTTGTCCTTGTACCTAAGCCAAGGACGTCCGACAATTCTTTTACCACCCTCAAATTGACTGTACATCGCAATTTTTGGAATTCTGTCATCGGGCATCCTCAATACATGACCAGCCCACCACAATTGCGATTGAATAAGGAATAATTCAATGCCAGATATTTTGCATTTTGTGAATAATTCGGCATTTGATACCTTGTCGCGGAGGCTAAGACCACATATGGAGCGTAGGCAGCTTTTGTGGAAAACGTCCAGCTGATTAATGCGATGTCTGTATGTATGGAGTCCATGACTCAGATCCATAAAGAAGAATGGAAAGAACAACAGCACGGTAGACAAGGATTTTTGTGTCTAGTCGAATACCCCTTTCATTCCACAAGCGATGGCGGAGATTTCCAAAGGCAAAAGTGGCCTTAGCAATCCTGTTGACAATTTCATCATCAAGAGAACCGCCCTGGTTCACCTTGCTACCAAGGTAAGGAAAGGACTTGACATAATTGATATCATGACCGTCGACTTTCAGCTTTCGCACAGGAAATCTATATTCTGGTGGATTTTGCTTTACGCCTTCAACTTGTTTTGGGGTAGGGTGTGGCTGATGCACTACCTCAGACTTCCTTATGCTAATTGTCAGGCCAAAAACCTTGCACGCGGCTGAAAATCGATCAAGAAGAACCTGGGCTTCCTCAAAGGACGTGGCTACCAGTGCGGCATCGTCAGCGAAGAGCAAGTCGCGAATAATTTCGGTGCGAAGAAGAGTCTTGGTCTTAAACCGTTGATGGTATACATATATATATATATATATACACACACACACACGCATATATATATACAATATACTTACATATATATATATATATATATATATATACATATATATACACACACACACATATACACATATATATACATCTATAATATAAAGCTGTGTGTGTGGTCGCGAATAGGCTCCTATATGGTTGACTATTTCAAAAACTGATTACATATAATGATAGATGTATCGAAACATAGGAATGGGTATGTTTGATCTGGCAGAACGGTAGCTCATTAAAATTCTGGGGTCTGCGTTCGCGCCTGGTCCACAAAGTATGGAAATAAAAATTTAAAAATAAAAAAAAAACATTTATAAGTGTTTTTAATATAGATGTACATAATAATACTTTGATAAGTATGTTTTAACTTAACTAGAGATGGCATGATAAAATTTTGGGGTCTACGTTCGCGCCTGGCCTCCATAGAATGGAAATAGGCACAAACTTTAATAAAGACTTTTCATATCTATCTGCGTAAGTATACTTTGATAATTATGTTTCAGCTTGAAGAAATATGGTATGATAAAATTATTGGGTGTTCGTTCGAACCTGACCTCCATAGAATGCAAATATGTCACAAAGTTTAACAAGGTTTTTGAATATAGATCCACATAATATTGTGATAAGTGTTTCAGTGTGAACAGGTATGGTATAATAAATTATGGGGTTTATCTATTTTATTTTTACTTTCATCATATTTTGCTTTGGTTTTGGTACCCCCAAATTCGAAGCTATTTTATTACAACCTTTCCTTTTCATAACCTATCATACTTTAATAAATGAGAGTCCATTTTCTGTAGGCTGTTTTTGAACCCAGTCAACGACGGGTACTTTTGCTAGTATATATATATATATATATATATATATATATATATATATATATATATATATATATATATATATATATATATATAAAAACACACATATATATATATAAACACATGTATACATATATATATATATAAACACATATATACATATATATATATATAAACACATACATATATATATATAAACACATACATACATATATATACATGCATATGCATATATATATATACATATACATATATATATATACATATACATATATATATATATATATATATATATATATATATATATATATATATATATATATATATATATATATATATATATATATATTGAAGGAGTCTATGCGAATTGATCGACGTTTCGTCAGGATTCCAAATGAATCTCGTAATCAGAAAATACTTTTTCCAATAAAATATTCCCAGAATACTTTTGAAAATCAAAAAAGGACGAAGGAAAGACAGGGGGCAGTCGTATTAAATATTACAACCTTGATTGTTATTGAACACTTCCCACCCATTCACTCCCAACTCCGATCGTTTGACGTAATTTAGGCTTACCCATTCAGATCGCATCGCCTCCCCCCTCCTACAACGTATATATCGAAATGTTGATGCATCCTCATAGACTTCTTATAATGTTTATATAATTTTATTTATTTATATAATCTGTACGCACCTATTGAGCAAGATTGGGTTTTATTTCATACTAGCGGGGGGGGTACCCGGTGATGCCCGGGTGTCTTGAGGTAAATCAAAACTCCGGGGTGGGGGTGTTAAATAATAAAAAAATGTTTTGGTAGGTAAGTATGAGAATCGAACCCGTACCCTTGAGTTGGAAATTAATGTGTGAAAAGAAAAACGGGCGACATTACCCATTAGGCCACCGCGACATACATACAAGATTCCCAGGTTTTAACTTATTTATTAAGCTATAAAGACATGCGTGCGCAATAAAAGTTAACTCTGCTGCTTCCATTTGGTCTAATTAAGAAGGTCAAATCATGCAGTTGTTTACCCAAGTTTGACTGTTTTTGTTTTTTTGTTTCCCCCCCCCCCCAAACAGATGTTGGGGGGGAGGGGAACCAGCTCCCAATTGTCCAGATTGAATAACAATTGTCTGATGTACAACATTTCCCGGCGCAATGCCGAGAACGTTGTTCGTTGTTAACTTTGAATTAGTTTCGCTTTTTATACGAAAAAGCCTCATCAACATGCGAGAAGCCAAAATAGCAATAATTTTGTAAAAGTCGACGTAAATAAATCTAGATGCGACGCACTTTCCCAAATCGTACATATTATTATTTAGGACCCATGTAAACAGTTGTAAGCGATAGTAACGGATCCGGGAGCGTGTGCGAGAAAAGCCTTTTGAAGACATACACAAAACGGTCACACACATTTTGTCTTTTATATATATAGAAGATTTACACTATACTTAATAGGTACGTGCAAATGAATGCCGATGCTCAAAATGTACAAACATTTTTACCCCCTTTTACTTAAAAATTCACCAAAAATCAGGAAATTGAGCAATTTTAATGAAATTTTCAGTATTTATCACATAATGATCACGGAATATAATGAACCCATGTTTATTTAAATCTTAGTGAAAATATATTATTTTGTTTAAACAAAAAATATCTTTACTAAAGTTATAGTTTTCAGTAGTAAAAAAAAAAAACGAATGAATTTATTTTTACTTTTTTTATGAAAATAAAGCATCGTAAATTATAACAATTAAAAAAAGAAAATTAATTTTTTTAAGGAACATTATGAAAAAAGCCCCTAAATTCCATATTAATGAATTCGATATAACTCGAAGAAAAATTAATTTATCAAACTAACGATATTATCATTGAATTAAGCATTGTTTATTTAATATTTTTACACACAAAAAGTATAATTGCTAAAAGTATTTCTTTCTTTTTTTTTAATTACAGGTTTCACATAACTTTTATATGTAAGGTTTTAATATTTTCCTTGCTTGTCTGTATGTAAAACTTTCGGTGTAACATAATTTTTATATAATCTTGAATAATAATTAAAAAAAAATTAATTTAAAAACAAGAACATAGAAAAATAATTAAATTAAAAAATGGTAAAAATGATACAAACGTTCAGGATAGAAATGTACGGATGCACGTCTGGGGGGGGGAGAAAGCTTGCACCCCCTCCTTCCTTTGAATTACATGATGTCATTTTTAGAGAGCCGTTCGACTGACTGAAATTTTGGGCTTCTGTATACCCGTGTTTACAAAAACTCCCGTTTGTTGCGATTTTGAGAAAGGTAAAATTCATCGGTTTTTGAGCTTATTAGGCTTTTTCTTTTCTTTTTTTTTTTTAATTAATTCAATATCTTAGGACTTTACTTTACTAATTATCTTTGAAATAAACCCAGAAAACTAATATTTATCTTTTTAAAGGATTTTTACAATGAATTTATTTAACTTCAAAATTTATTTGAATTTGTTAGCTCGCCGTGAAAACATTTTTCATGACTTTTCTTTTTTCACGTGTACAAAAAATTTTTTTTTTTTTTTTCCTTTTGGAAATTAACTTTAGTCTTTAAGCTTTCAAATACAATCAAAAAGTAGTCGGATACCTACAAAAAATAAATTGGCTTTCAAAACTGTCCCCCTATCTTTATTCGTCCATTTTTGCCGGACCTAATACTTAAACTTATATATACGTACAGAGTGTCCCAATAAAATGTATACACTCTTTAAATTATCTCAACTTGCTACATGAATACATTATGGCACGTTCCCAAGAGATGTTTAGGAATAAGGAATGACACTTCTAGCAGGATGGAGCACTTCCCCATTATCATCATGACGTAAGAAGATATCTTGAGAGTCACCTGTGAAACAGATAGCTAGGACGAAGAAGAAGTATCGAGTACTGTCCACGCTCACCGGATTTGACCTCCCCACCACCCCCATGGATTTTTCCCTTTTTTTTTGGAGCTGGTGGTGGGAGAGATGTTAAACATAGGGTTCACATCTCAAAACGAGCTACAATGAACGAGTTGAAAGCAACCATTGAAAGAAGATGTGTCAACATACCAATTGAACTGATTAGGAACGTTTTCGATTCAATCAGTGAGTGTTGACAGCTGTTCATGGACCACAATGACTAATAATTTGAACACTTTCATAATTAGCTGGTTTCTATATTTGCTCACAGTATTTTAATGTATGAAGCTTTTTTTTCTTATAATAAATGTTGGTTTTATTGTCATTTAAAGAGTATATATATATTTTATTGGAACACCCTGTGTGTGTGTGTGTGTGTGTGTGTGTGTGTGTGTGTGTGTGTGTGTGTGTGTGTGTGTATGTGTGTGTGTGTGTGTGTGCATATATATATGTGTGTGCGCGTATATGTATGTATATATATATGTGCGTGTGTGTATATATATATATATATATATATATATATATATATATATATATATATTTAAAAAAAGAGTGTAGCCATCAACAATTGTAGGCTTTTCAGACTTTGATCATTTTATTAATATTTTTAAATATTTTTATGTGTTTCGAGTTTTGTTTAGCTCTCTTCAGATATTTTTCAAGGATTGAACTCTTGATCTGCCCCACTGGAGACACCTAGTCTCATATTAGCATTTCTCTCAAAAGTACAATCGATATCTGTATTTATATAATATAATAATTACACAACATATCTGTAAAAATTCTCATTCAAAGATATCGTTTTTAAATTAACTTTTTTAAGTATATAATAATTTAAGATATTGTTCACTACCATTTTTTTTTTTTTTTTTGTGGGGAAGATTAACCTACGATTATACAGTTTTAGTTTTCTTGGTTCCTCTATATCTTTTTATTTTACTTCTGTTGCAGTTTCTATGTGGCCGGCGAGCGTTTGTTATTTATGCAGATTAGTTTTCACATTCATGAGTTTACCTTAAGATTTCTGCTGTTTTCAGTATTACCGTCTATTGTATAGTCCCAGTCTTCCTCTTGATTCCAATTTCTCCTATTCTCTTTTCCTAATTCTTCGGAACTGTTCTTAATGCTTCCAATTCTTTGGGACTATTCTAGTAGTAGTAGTAGCAGTACTCGTAATAGTATATAAAAGTAAAGAGGCTTGTTACTTTGCCATCTAATTTTCATATGTGTTTGTGGTTTGTACAGACACATGTATATAGCTTAAATAAGAGTCACACTTTCTCTAAATGCGCACAGAGATATTAACAAATATCACAGTAGTTGAATCAACATAGAGTTAGAGGGGCTAAAGGGATACATAGAGAAATACACCGAAAGCTAAAAAAAAAAAAAAAAAGATGACTTTTCAATTTTTTACCAAATTGTGACTAATTAAAACAATTGAAATATAATTTTTTTTGTCAAACATATCTCAATCCCAAAACTAATGTATATTTTAGCATGTATTTTGGTTTCGTGTTTATTTATGGATATGGACACTTTTCTACAAGGAGGGGTTGCTTTCTTCGCCGATATTTTTGAAAGTCATTCCCTCTTTTTGATTGACTAGTCTTAATTTAAACCTTCGCCACTTCCAGTTTGGCGATGGATGCAACGGCAAAGACGTCACGTTTTTTTTGTTTTTGTTTTTGTTTTTGTTTTTTCATGTTCTTTTCTTCCTTCGCCGTGTGGGTTCGAGCCTGCCTGCCTACTACCACGTTTTTTTTTTTTTTTTTTTTTTTTTTTTGCTCTACACACACCTCCAAACACCTGGGCAACGTCGGGCACCCAGGCTAGTATGTTATATTTCTCTTAGTTTGTTCATTCCACTTTTTCTCGGTAACTACTGGCTGATCTGGCTGAATTTTTGTATGGATTTTTGTTACGATCAGGTGCAGTGAACCAAGTATTATGATATTTATTTACTGCAAAAGGGAACACAAACTTAACCATATTTAAGCATTAGACATTAGACACTTATTCTAAATCAACGGGCTGTAACTTTTTCCTACTTTTAACGGACTAAAACGTGTAGTTTAGTATAATGATAGATGTGTACAATAAATAGTTAGATGGACTCGAATAAACTGATATATGCTGGTGTAAAACAAGTCTGGTCGCAAATCATGATATAAGCCCTAAAATTGTGAGCTGAGCCCACGTTGAGTATTTAATGGATTCAACCTTCCTTTCGTTTTCTCAGCTTTACTTTTGTTTTTTTGTTTTTGTTTTTTTTTTTTTTTGTGAAAGCAATTTTACATGTTTGAATAGTTTCGCTTTGTTTTATTTTTTCTTGTTTTTTTTTTTTATTTTATTTTTTTTCTTGCCTGTAATTAATTGGCATTAAGCGTTCAGATAAACAATCAGATTATTTTACTGTGAAGGGCAAAAACAGAGGCAGACAACAAATGAATCATAAGGACAGATACACTAACTTATTGATCGCGTGTGTGTGTAGGTGTGTTTGTGTGTGTGTGTGTGTGTGTGTGTGTGTGTGTGTGTGTGTGTGTGTAGGTGTGTGTCTGTGTATGTTAGTGATGGGACGATTCCAATATTTTTCCCGATTCCGATACAATTACCGATTTCGATTCTTTATAAATCTCTAAATATTTTACTATGAAGTTGTTATTTTGTCCCGATTGCTGTAAAAACACATCTTAAATGTGCATGTATTTTTCTAAAAATTGACAGTGATTGTGTGTACACACACAGACACGCTCACTTCTATAGATATATAGATGTAGATATAATGATAAATCCATGCATTCTTTTGTTGTAATTTAAAGTGTGTTTCTCTGGTAAAAATGATTAAGCCTGTAAATTTTAATTTTAATATTTCAACCGTCCTCTGTTTTTTATGAAACTGTTTAAAAAAACTGTTTAAAAAAACAGAACATTTTCAACTTTGTAAAACGCTCTTTCCTTCATCTTACCGAATGCATAAATCCGCATCAAATTGTTTTCCCAACTGAAAAAAAAAACCCTCTACGTTTCGTTAATACATCTATAGTTTCTCTCATTTAGAAAAATAAAGAGAGAAAGCAATCATTCATAAATTAGCATATTCAAACTTTGATGGTTCCATATTTAAAAAAAAAAAAATGGTAAATACGGCGTAGTTACGTTGATATACCCGTTCCCGTTAGATCACTGAAGTTAAGCATCGTTTATCCTGGTCAGTATTAAAATGGGTGACCATTTGGGAATTCCAGATGCTATATGTGCTCTCTGCTTATCTCGGTATTGTCTCTAGTTAACCTAGACATCTCCTTGCCACTGGAATCAAATAGTGCCAATTTAAGAGTGAAGTGGTTGGGGTTTGCACAACCTTTGTTTCACAATTCGCCACATGTCATCCATCATCCCTCCTGAATGATCAGTAAGGCTATGACAAGAGAATATTGTTTTGACTCTCGAGTATATATCCGACAGTTAGACACAGTTAATCAACCGAGAACCACATCACTCTATATAAAAGCATATAAGATATCAACAGATACGTACTCGAGAATCAAAACAATGAAAAGAATATGCTGCTGTCCCTGCCGTAATGATCGGATGATCCTGGTCATTCGTACGGAGGAACACCCATTTAGATATAGAAGCCAATATATCAAAACTGATATATCGAAGCTCAGTTTTCTTCTCTTTTTTTTTCACTCCTTCCTTCTCCTCTTCACTGACAACAAAGCAAAAAAAAAAAAAAAAAAAAAAAGAGAGAGATAATTGGCACACATCCAAAACGCAAGCGAATCACGTGGTGTCAAAACACAAAACTGATTTTCAAGCAAAAAATTCTCACTTCTTTTATTTAGCCATTTTGAACTGCCAACCGCGTCTGCTTCGCATAATCATGACCCATGACTTGAAATTAAGCCGTTTCAAGTTTACGCTCACGTGAGATGACTGTTTCCTTGTAGCGAGCACATGTTAGTCGTGACAACTTATTCTTTGGTCTCTGCACTGTCACCACAAAGTAATTCATTCTTTTATTTATTTATTTTTTCCAACTATTTAAAACTTCTAGCATTACTAAGCAGCAGAGCGTTACCACAGTTGACGGAAGAGTCGATCAGACATGCGTATGCAGTGTGATGAATATACGAAAATGAAATCTGAGCAGTGAGGGCTGAGGACAAGTGTTGCATGGATAGAAATGATACGAGAATGATAAAATGAATGTGTAATTTGAGTTTTAAAGTTGTGCAGAACAGTAGGCTTTGATGGTATGGTCACGTTGAAAGAATGGATGAGACTTTTTGGGTTAGTAGATGTGGAACAGTTGAAGTAGTATGTCCAGTTGACAAAGAAAGGCCAAAGAAAACATAAGAGGAAGTTATAAGGATTAGAATCTTTATATTGAATTCAAGAATTTCAGATGGAACTCATTATCATTTTTTTATGGAAATCACTCGAGACAAGGCATGAATCCACTTGATGTAACGAGCTAACAAGATGATGTAATGGAATAACCTAACATCCCTTCATAGATGAAATGTACTATAGATATATTGACCCTCTCACATGACTGAGACAGAAGGAAAAAAGACAGGAAGAGAATAAGAAAATATGTCGAATAACTCTTATGTCACATGTATTCCCTTGTAAATAAACCTCTTTGTCTTTCACCCATAACCCCGTGTTTCTTGCTGAATTCTTATTTAAAGTAAGGATATAACACAAGAATAAAAGCTGATTATTGCAATGACAAAAGATGCTTATTCACCTTAGTCTTGAAAAGACCAAGGCTGTGGGGAGAAGGAAAACCGTGAGCAGGAAGAGAGTTTCGCAACCTTGTAGTCATTGGAAGACAACGAATTGATAAAGACCTCTAGACCAACAACAAATCAAACGAGCTGAGACAAAGGAAGCAGGGAAAAGATCTGACAATTTCGAGGAACACATGCGATAATAATATAATTCTAATCAAACCCTTTATTTAATAGGAGATAGATTTGTCTCGTTTCGTCAGCAATAAATGGGTAAGTAAAAGTAATGTAGAAGACCATAGTAGAAGGCGACCCGAAGGTTCCATTTTCATTTGCTACTATAGTGAGGTGTACACTTTTCCCAAGATTACTCCACTTACTCTTGATCCTCACTTCATAATGCTGTTTTTTTTTTGTTTTTTTTTAGCAAGGGAGCAGCATCAAGTACCATTTTTAAGTCTTGATTTTACCGAGGATTGAACCCTTGTCTACTAGCCCATTAAGAAACACTCTTATCATTATGACAAATAAGCCAGTAAATAAACGGGTAAAATTTTTAATTATTTTTTTCTTAGTTATTATCGCCGATAGTAAAGATTGAACCTTCCACTTTGGGAAAATGTGTTATACAGTTTCATATTCTTCTAATATATAAAGAGCAAAATGTGTGTGTGTGTGTGTGTGTGTGTGTGTGTGTGTGAGAGAGAGAGAGAGAGAGAGAGAGAGAGAGAGAAAACCTTTCGACAGACACGTCGGAACCTGATCAGACCAGTATCGTTTTCAAGCTCGATCATTCGGACGACAATTATCGAAAAATTGGCCAAAAATATTAATTCCTTCACCCTCAACTGGGCAATTTTCTACAATTTGGGGGTCGGTTTTTGCGTCGCAATTTTCGCAAGTCATTGTATTGGTTGGACTGACTATGTTTAATTTCAACATTCGGAACTTCTTGGTCGGGCAATGGAGACATCGGCTAAAACATCACGTGTTTTTTACCTTTTTTTTTTTCCTTTCGTGTTACGGGTTCAAGCCAGCCTGCCTACTACCACTTTTTTTTTTTTTTACCTTTTTTTTTTTTCCTTGGCGTTACGGGTTCAAGCCAGCCTGCCTACTACCACTTTTTTTTTTTTTTTTACCTTTTTTTTTTTTTCCTTCGCGTTACGGGTTCAAGCCAGCCTGCCTACTACCACTTTTTTTTTTTAACACCTCTGCCTACTGTTGTTTTGATCCCCCCCCCCCAGCGACTATCACATTTTTACAGCCACCCCCACCCTGGGTTCCTTACTAAACCATCTACATACACCCGGGCAACGAGCAGCCCAACTACTATTGTTTTGATCCTTCCACCCCTGGGTTCTTTACTACACCACCTAAATACCCGGCCAACGCTGGGCACGCGCGCTAGTTTTATATAAAGACTAAAACAAAGGGAGCTCTTTAGTATAGACTGATGGGGTGTTGTTATCATTAAGCTCATCTCAAGTATTGTCCTAATTGTCTTATCATTGTTAGTACTGCTTTTTGTAATAATCAAATTCATAAAGAAAGAATCAACTGTAAAAAAAAAATAAAAAATAAAAAAAAAAAAAAGAAAACAAACAAAAAAAGCGTGTTTCTATATAAAACAATGAAGACCTTTAGAAATAAACTCTCTCTCTCTCTCTCTCTCTCTCTCTCTCTCTCTCTCTCTCTCTCTCTCTCTCTCTCTCTCTCTCTCTCTCTCTCTCTCTCTCTCTCTCACACACACACACACACACACTCCATTTCTTTGTCTGCTGACAGCTTTTATATGTAACCCCTCACCCCAGCTACCTATTAACAGCTATTAACCCTTAATCTTTTGCTGCCGACTATTTTTTGTTTTTGCTAATCACATGGATTCCCTGATTTTGTCCGATCTCGGTTTTTTTTTGCACCAGACATCTTATGGCAGTGGAAATAAAGTAAATCCCAACTGACTTTTGCTTTTACCAATCTCTCTCTCTCTCTCTCTCTCTCTCTCTCTCTCTCTCTCTCTCTCTCTCTCTCTCTCTCTCTCTCTCTTATATATATAATATAAAGCTGTGCGTGTGTGTGTGGTCACGAATAGGCTCCTATATGGTTGATTATTTTAAAAGACTGATTGCATATAATGATAGAAGATGTATCGAGACACAGGAATAGGTATGTTTGATCTGGCAAAACGGTGGTTCATTAAAATTGTGGGGTCTGCCTTCGCGCCTGGTCCACAAAGTATGGAAATAAAAAAATTTAAAATTAAAAAAAAAACGTTTACAAGTGTTTTTGGTATAGATGTACATAAGAATACTTTGATAAATATGTTTTAACTTAAATAGGGATGGTATGATAAAATTGTGGGGTCTACGTTCGCGCTTGTCCTCCATAGAATGGAAATAGGCACAAACTTTAATAAAAACTTTTCATATCTATCTGCGTAAGTATACTTTGATAATTATGTTTCAGTTTGAAGAAATATGGTATAATAAAATTATGGTATGTTCGTTCGCGCCTGACCTCCATAGAATGCAAATATGTCACAAAGTTTAACAAGGTTTTTTAATATAGATCCACAGAATATTGTGATAAGTGTTTCAGTGTGAACAGGTATGGTATAATAAATTATGGGGTTTATCTATTTTATTTTTACTTTCATCATATTTTGCTTGGTTTTGAAACCCCCAAATTCAACCCAAATTTACAACCCTTCCTTTTCATAACCTATCATACTTTCATAAATGAGAGTCCATTTTCTGTAGGCTGTTTTTGAACCCAGTCAACAACGGGTACTTTTGCTAGTATATATATATATATATATATATATATATATATATATATATATATATATATATATATATATATATATATATAAGATGATTGATAATTTATAATTAAAATTAAAAATCGGTTTCACAAGGAAGAACGAACAAAATCAATAAATTGTGCGATCGTTTCGGAAACAATGTTTTTATTGAGATAGACAATAAGTCTTGGACAATAATTTTATCATTTGGTTTTATGAAACAAAGTCTCCTCATCAGCAAAAATATTGTGTGGGCGTTATTTTATTATTTGTTATATTATTGTCCAAGACTTATTGTCTATCTCAATAAAAACATCGTTTCCGAAACGATCGTACAAGTTATTGATTTTGTTTGTTCTTCTTTGTGAAACCGATTTTTAATTTTTAATTTTAATTATAAATTATCAATCATCTTACTCAATATTAAAATAGCTTTAGGATATATATGCCTATCGAGCTTTTTATATATCTACATTACAACGAGAACGGTTTTCTTTATTTTAATTGCATTAATGATCTTACTAATACATTAAAATAAACTCTGCTCTTTCGACTGTTGTTCTAATCCCCTTAATATATATATATACTAGCAAAAGTACCCGTCGTTAACTGAAGGGACTTTAAATTATTATTTTCTTTAAATATAGTTTTAAATGTTAACAATCTTCAACTATATATATATAAAATTAACATACGAAAGTATAGATTTATGCGTAAACTTAAAGTATTTACTTCAAAAGTGCTCAATACGTAGGTAGAGCTAGGTAGTAAGTTATAAAATATATATGTCGATTAAGCTACACTGAATATTCCGCATTTCATCCACTCTAGGACTCTTCAGGCTTATGCGCGAATTTTGTGGTTGTTTGTCGTTTTTATATATGTATCTTCTATTGAGATTTAGTTAGCCAATCAGCTTTCTAGTATCCACCACGCCCTTCCTATCAGCCATTGCATACATAAGCCTGAAGAGTCCTAGAGTGGATGAAACGCGGAATATTCAGTGTAGCTTAATTGCCATATATATTTTATAACTTACTATATATATATATATATATACTAGCAGTTTAGCCTGGCTTTGCTCTGGCCCTATTTGCCCTACGTGTGATTACACTTTATGTAAGATTTCAAATGTTTAGATCAAAATTTCATAGAGACCGGAGAGGTCAAAATTTTTTTAAGTCAATCTTGACTCCTTAACATTTATTATTTTGTTCTCAAATCAAAATACAAAGTTTTACCCATGTCCAGGTTACCTACATTTAAAATTTCAAATCTTTAGACCAAAAATTGGTGGAGGAATTTGATAGAATCTGTATAGGTCAACTCTTTCAACTTGACGTTTTGGCAGCCAAATTTTTGCCCCAAAACTGATTAAAATGCTTGCCGCATGTCTGAACACCCGTTATGTATAAATTTCAAGTATTTAGACCCAAAATTGGCTGAGTAGTTTGTTAGACATCGCAAATGTCAAATCATTTGAAATCTGACCACTTGGCAGCTTAAATTTTCGACCCAAACCGATTAAAAAGCTTGCCCTATCTCTGAATACCTTTATATAAAATTTCAACCAGAAATTGGCTGAGTAATTTGGTAGAAACCACAGAGGTCAAATTTTTTAAAAACTTTGACCCCAATTTTGACCCTTTAACATTTATTTTTTGGGGCTCAAATCAAATTAAAAAGTTTGATCCCTGTCCAAGTAACCTACATTTAAAATTTCAAGTGTTCAGACCGAAAATTGGCAGAGGAGTTTTCAAAGTCAAATCGTTGAACTTTGACTCCTTGACAGGCAAATTTCTGGCTGAAAACCAATTAAAACGATTTTACCAAATCTCAATACTCCTTATGTCAAATCTCGAGTCTCTAGACCAAGAATTGACTGTTATTTGGTAGGGAAATGTACACACACGCACACACACACGGACATTTTCACTTTTATATATATATATATATATGCACATAAAGTTATGAACAGTACATAGGGCCCAAGCAATGCCGGGCTGAACTGCTAGTGTGTGTGTGTATATATATATATATATATATATATATATATATATATATAATATATATATATATAGGGTGTCCGTAAAGTTACTATACAGTCTTATTGTTTTATTGTATTATATTTGTATTAATAGTTAATATTTATTTGTATAGTAACTTTACGGACACCCTGTATATTAAAATGTTTGACTTCTGTCCAGATGACCTACATCTAAAATTTCAAGTATTTAGATTCAAAATTGGCGGAGGAGCTTGGTAGAGTCTGTAAAGGTCAACTCTTTAAACTTTGACCTCTTAGCAGCCAAATTTTCACTCAAAAACTGATTAAAAAGCTTGCTGCATGTCTGAATACCCTTTATGTAAAATTTCAAATGTTTAGACCCAAAATTCACTGAATAGTTTGCTAGAGACCGCAAAGGTCAAATCTTTTTAACTTTGACGCCTTAACAGCTAAATTTTCGTCCAAAAATCGATTAAAAATCTTGCCCTATCTCTGAATACACTTTATGTAAAATTTCAAATATTTAGACCAAAATTTGCCTGAGTAATTTTGTAATAGGTTAAATTTTTTAAAAACTTTGAACCCAATTTTGACCCTTTAATATTTATTATTTTGGGTTCAAATCAAATTAAAAAGTTTGATCCATGTCCAAGTAACCTACATCTAAAATTTTAAGTGTTTAGACTCAAAATTGGCAGAGGAGTTTGGTAGAGTTTTCAAAGGTCAAATCGGTGAACTTTGACCCTTTGACAGTCAAATTTCTGGCCGAAAATCGATTAAAAAGATTTTCCCAAATCTCAATACTCCTTATGTCAAATCTCGAGTCTGCAGACTGAAAATTGACAGAGTAGATTGATAGGAAAATGTACACACACACACACACACACACACACACAATTTCACTTTTATAGATATACTGATTTATAAATTAGTAAGTCTAACGAAATATACTAAAGAAGATTTGTCATGCAAAAAAAATTGCTACAAATTTATTAAAGTTGTTTTCTGTTTGTTTTTTAGTTTAATAATTAATCAATAACAGTTAATAAGAAGTGTTCTAGTAAGAAGGATAGTTAATTTGTCAATTAATCTGTAATATACATCTCACCTGTCTGTTTAAATGTATGTATGTATGTATGTTTGTATGTCTGCCTAAAACTTTCGACAGAGGCGACGGATTTTCACGAGATTGGTATTATTTTGAAGCTCAACCCTTCGAATGACAAATATCGAAAAATTGGCTAAAAACATTAATTGCTTCACCCTCAACTAGGCACTTTTCTACAAGGAGGAGTAGCTTTTTTTGTAGATATTTTCGAAAGTCATCCCCTCTTTTTGATTGTCTAGCCTTAATTTAAACCTTTGTCACTTCCAGTTTGACAATGGACGCAATGGCAAAGATGTTATGTTTTATGTTTTTTTTTTTTACATTCTTTTCCTCCTTTGTGGTATGGGTTCAAGCCTGCCTGCCTACTACCACTCTTTTTTTTAAAATTGTTTTTGTTCAACAAACACCTGCAAAGACCCGGGCAACGCCGGGCATCCAGGCTAGTAAAATATAAGTTATAAGTGACCTTGTATGCGTGTATGTGTTTGCAGAACAGTCTCTGTAAAACTACTTTGTCAATTTTTGGTCTTAAGGTCCAAGTTATATATTGGGTAATCCGCATCGGATATCTACATATATATTGGATAATCCGAATCGGATATTTACACAGCTATGCGGATTACCCAATATATAACTTGGACCTTATTACCAAACGGATGTAAAGAACGCATAACATGGATTTTACCAAGCAAGCTGGATCTAAAAATACTTTCATATCCTTTTTCTGCAAATCCTCCTCCTACAGGACTTCTGATAAATTTATAATTTTGACTTTGACTTTCCATGTCTCACTGACTTTAGCAAATAGGGTGCATATCTTTATTAGTATTTGCTAATATTTTCTCTCCTCTGATGAGATGGTAGACATCGAAATCCTATAGGTTAAGGAGAATAATTTTCTAAAGCATTCTTTGTCTTGCTTAGAATAATAAAAATTCTTTGATATGAAATTCATTTCAATGAGAGTTTTTTGAAATTCATTGAATTACAATTTAATTTATTTGCTTTATCTTGCAAATCGAGCAATTCTTGTTTGTTTGTAATATTTTGTAAACCTTACCATCTCACGTTTCCATAACAACTGATTGTTAAATAAAAACTATTCTGAAGTATATATATATATATATATATATATACATATATACATATATATACGTATATATATACATGTATACGTATATATATATATATACATATATACGTATATATATATACATATAAATATGTATATATATACATATATACGTATGTATATATACATATAAATATGTATATATATACATATATACGTATATACATATAAATATGTATATATATACATATATACGTATATATATACATGTATACGTATATATATATACATATATATACGTATATATATACATATATATACGTATATATATACATGTATACGTATATATATATACATGTATACGTATATATATATACATGTATACGCATATATATACATGTATACGCATATATATACATGTATACGTATATATATATACATGTATACGTATATATATACATGTATACGTATATATATACATGTATACGTATATATATATATACATGTATACGTATATATATACATGTATACGTATATATATATACATCTATACGTATATATATATACATGTATATGTATATATATACATGTATACGTATATATATACATGTATACGTATATATATATACATGTATACGTATATATATACATGTATACGTATATATATATATATACATATATATACGTATATATATACATGTATACGTATATATATATACATATATACGTATATATATTTACATATAAATATGTATATATATATACATATATACGTATATATATACATATATATACGTATATATATACATGTATACGTATATATATATATACATATATACGTATATATATACATATAAATATGTATATATATATACATGTATACGTATATATATATATACATATATACGTATATATATACATATAAATATGTATATATATATACATATATACGTATATATATATACATATAAATATGTATATATATACATATATACGTGTATACGTATATATATACATATATATACGTATATATATACATGTATACGTATATATATACATGTATACGTATATATATATATATATACATGTATACACATATATATACATGTATACACATATATATACATGTATACGTATATATATACATGTATACGTATATATATATACATGTATACACATATATATACATGTATACGTATATATATACGTATATATATACATATATATATACGTATATATATACATATATATGTATATATATACATATATATATATGTATATATATACATATATGTATATATATATATACATATATATGTATATATATACATATATATATGTATATATATACATATATATGTATATATATACATATATATATGTATATATATACATATATATGTATATATATTCATATATATGCATATATACATATATATATGCATATATACATATATATATATGCATATATACATATATATATGCGTATATACGTATATATATATACATATATACATATACATATATATATACATATATACATATACATATACATATATACACATACATATATACACATATACATGTATAAGTATAGAGAAATACAAAGAAACAAACCATATTATGTGTTCATCAACGTTTCCTCAGAGGAAGTCTCGAAATAAAGACGAAACGTTGATGAACACATAATATGGTTTGTTCCTTTTTATTTCTCTATTTTGTCGGAATACTATTTCCATTATTTTCATCATATATATGTATATACATATATACGTATATATATATATATATATATATATATATATATATATACATATATACGTATATATATATAATCGTATATATATACGTATATATACATATATACGTGTATATATATATATATACGTATACATATATACGTATATATATATATATATTATAAATACATAAGGCTTATGAAAAACAGTTAATCAGATTTGTTTTTGTTCTACAATAACAAAAGAAAAAGCATAAATATGAAATTATTCAAGTTTTTATGTGTTTGTTTTTAGTTTAAAAGTAAGTCCAAAGTTATTAAGTGATTTTGTAGTGTGAATGGAGCATTATTTGGCATTTAAGTGAACGTAGTGAAATGTTTTATTTTTTTTAAGTACAATGTAGTATGTTGGAATTATTATTAATAAACTAATGAAACAACGGTCATCTAAAAATAATTATTACCTTTTATGCATTGAACATGGTGATGTGAGGGAAGTGAGATAACTTGATAGATAGAGAGTGAAAGTTTTTGCCACCACTTTGTGGAACTACATGTTTTAGAGAAACAGCTTTTCTGGAATAAACGTGATATTTTATAAGATAACTTATAGCCATAGTTTATTAAAACATGCTTTAGGAATTGTTTTAAGTGGTAAGTATGAAGGAATAGTTTAGAATATGTTCAGTTATTGTACTATTGAAACTGTAGAGACAGCACAAAATAAAGATTATTTTATGAAAATAGATATATGTATAAATATAGAAGTATTCTTCAGCTTTAATAATAGCTTTTATGTGAGCTATGAATCACAAAAATGCTACAATCAAATGGCTCTTTATACTGGACATTACTCTAACAGACATTTTAAGATTATTTAATTCTATAAGTCTACTCATTAACAATCTTTAAACTATGCTTCACATGTAGTAGTCGAAAATCTTAATACCTGAGGAGTTAGAGGTCAAATATTAGTGATCACAAGAATATTCTGCCATCCGTTTCTGTGTTTAGAAATATATTAGCTCTGATTAAGCGATTTTTATTTACCTTTTCTGACATAAAATGACATTTACTTATCATGTAGGACTTGCATCTGATGTCTTCATAGAGAACATTTTAGATTATTCCTCCTGACATAGTGTTCTATTTCAATCTACCACATGGATTTTCTAGGATTACCACTAATGGTGTGCTGTACTTGCTGAGTAAATTCAGATGTTTTAATGCTACAGTGAAATTAGTTAAATTTGTTTAGGACTCGTATTAGCGTTGATTGAGGTTTTATTTTTATTTTTTTCTTCTTATTAATGAATTTTCGGTTCTCCTGTAGGAGATGTCTCCCTGAACTACTTTTGCTTTTTCTTACTCACTTGCTCCTATTCTGAATTGGTAGCAGCAGACCAATATTTGGACTTTTTTCTACCAAAACGGTCATTAACAATGTTTTTTTTTTGTTTTTTTATTTTTAATGTTTAACATATTTTAAACTGGTATAAATTATTGCACAGTAAAAATAATTAAAACAAAAATAATTTTTTATATTTCGAATTATGTAATTAAGTAAAATTTTCATTTTTTGTTTGATTACTAAATTTCTATTCTAGTAAATTGCCTAACAATGTAATGAAAACATCATAAAAAAAACTGAATTTAACTTGAAAATACTACGAAAAAAAAAGAAAGCTTTTTAAATTTAGTAATCAAATAAAAAAAAAATGGAATTTCTACTTTCTACTTTCTCCACCAGATTAAAGGAAAGAAATACTACTTAGTATTTGTCCATTTTTATTTTGTCAAAATTATGGTTATTCCTATTTTTAATGATTGTCTTTTGTTTTTTAACTTACAGCCACTCCTCCATCGCAGCGTGTCCAGTTTTTGCTTGGTGAAGGAGATGAAGCTGATGAAGAGCACAGGCCACACGACATCTTCTGTGAAATGGCAGAACTTCACTATGTCGATGGTGAGATGGAATGGAAAGAAAGTGCTAGGTAATAATTTATTATTATATTAGACTGTGATCACGTGGATTAGAAGTAAAATATCTGTAAATACCTTTTGAAATTTTCAAATATATTATAAATACGTTTTGAAAATTTCGAATATATTATGAATACCTTTTGGACTTTTCAGATATATTATGAATACCTTTTGGATTTTCTGAAATATATTATGAATACTTTTTGGAATTTCCAAATATTTTTAAAAGCTTTTGGAATATTCAAATATTTATTAATAGCTTTTGGAATTTCCAAATATTTTTAAAAGCTTTTGGAATTTCCAAATATATTATGAATAGCTTTTGGAATTTCCAAATATTTTTAAAAGCTTTTGGAATTTCCAAATATATTATGAATACTTTTTGGAATTTCCAAATATTTTTAAAAGCTTTTGGAATTTCCAAATATATTATTAATAGCTTTTGGAATTTCCAAATATATTATGAATACTTTTTGGAATTTCCAAATATATTATTAAAAGCTTTTGGAATTTCCAAATATATTATTAAAAGCTTTTGGAATTTCCAAATATATTATTAAAAGCTTTTGGAATTTCCAAATATATTATTAAAAGCTTTTGGAATTTCCAAATATATTATTAAAAGCTTTTGGAATTTCCAAATATATTATTAATAGCTTTTGGAATTTCCAAATATATTATTAATAGCTTTTGAAATTTCCAAATATTTTTAAAAGCTTTTGGAATTTCCAAATATATTATTAATAGCTTTTGGAATTTTTATTTTATTTAATGTAATATGCGAATGAGATAACCTCTTGAATGTTGATTTCTTTTGAATAAGTAGTATATATGTAATACAGGAAATAAAGTATATAAAATTTTTCTGGCCTTCGGGTTAAGCATCTGTTCTGATGCTTCACTTAAGTAATTGGTCCTTCGTCATTGTAGGAAAAACCCTTCATACTGAGACGATTACTATTTATTTGGACACTGCCAGAGTGCTCCCTTTTTGGGGGAGCTGGTTTTCCCATACATTAAAAACCGACTTTGTGTCTAATTTGCTTTCATGTGGAAGCAAATAAATACCGATTCCGCCTCATCTGAGGTTTGGCCTTCAGGCCAGGATCAAAGTGTTCTGGCAGATACTGCAAGTAAAGACCATATGTGGGGGCAACCCCACATATAAGACCTTGGTCAATGTAGGGGCAACCCTACATACCAATTGTCACTATCCAGCTCCCTTACTCCCCGAGGAGTTGGTCCCCATTTCCCCTTCACTCCTCACATTAAAAATCGGCCTTGTGCCTAATTTGCTCGGTGGGAGAGCAAATAAATACCAACCCCACATATAAGTTATTGGTCAATGTAGGGGAAAACCTTCATACCAATTGTCACTATCCAGTTCCCCTAGTCCCCAGGGAGCTGTTCCTCATTTCCCCTTCACTCCTCACATTAAAAAACGGCCTTGTGCCTAATTTGTTCAGTGGGGAAGCAAATAAATACCCTGTTCTGATGTTATACTTAAGTTCATTTGTCCTTAGTCAATGTAAGTAAAACCCTTCTATACTAAGGTAATTTTTATTTTTGCCTACTGCCAGAGTGCCCCTTTTTAGGGAGCTGGTTTTCTCCCAGATTAAAAACGACCTTGTGTCACACATTGCCTTCATGGGGAAGCAATTAAATACCAAAAGTATACAAAAGTCTGTTTTCGGTATTAAAATCTGTTTATGAAACAGTGTACGTTTTATATATTATTATTTTTTTTTAATTGGAATTCATTATCGAGATAAGTATTATTTATATTAATTTATTTATTGCGGACTATTATTCTCATCTTTATTAGTTGTTGCTTCACAACGTTTCGGCTAACTATTCCTCTGGTCTTCATCAGGTGGTAACTGTGACGGATAGGAACTTCAAATCTCCTAACTGCATTCTCAGCGATCACTGCCATCTGTAGTTGTTGTTGTCTCATCACATTTTGGCTCCAGATGAGCATTGTCTGAAGATAGCGGTTTCAATCCTACCCAAAGCCGGCCAGAGGCTTACTTGGCCAAAACGTGGTGAGACGACAACAACAACTACGGATAGCAGTAATTGCTGAGAATGCAGTTAGGAGATTTGAAGTTCCTATCCATCGCGGTTACCACCTGACGAAGACCAGAGGAATAGTTGGCCGAAACATTGTGAAACAACAACTAATAAAGATGAGAATAATAGGCCGCAATAAATGAATTAATATAAATAATACTTATCTCGATAATGAATTCCAATTAAAAAATAATAATAATATATATACCATTCAGTACAGACCTGACCATGGAAGATCAGATAATAAATAAACGTGGATATATAAGATAAAAAAATCCAACCTTGACCGCCCTTCGGGGCCCGTAGTGCAGTTGATAGAGACATTCACTCTATGATGAGCATTGTCTGAAGATAGCGGTTTCAATCCTACCCAAAGCTGGCCAGAGGCTTACTTGGCCAAAACGTAGTGAGACGACAACAACTACTGATGGCAGTGATTGCTGAGAATGCAGTTAGGAAATTCGAAACGTCGTGAAAAACAACAACCAATAAAGATGAGAATAATAGTCCGCAATAAATAAATTAATATAGTGTACGTTTTGTATATATTAACCAAATTGTAGACAAACAAACAGACAGACAGGAATATGACTTTATTTTTAGTTTTAATTTTTTTATCACTTTGTTTTTGCTGGGGATGGGGCATTCTATCGGATACCAAACATTCTCCCATTAGTTTAGTTACTCCAACCGAGAAATCTTTTTA
Organism: Euprymna scolopes; assembly: GCF_053919585.1. Taxonomy (NCBI): domain Eukaryota; kingdom Metazoa; phylum Mollusca; class Cephalopoda; order Sepiida; family Sepiolidae; genus Euprymna; species Euprymna scolopes. The sequence continues at coordinate 30,977,908 of NC_136506.1, forward strand.
AGATTTTAACCATCCCTTTAAGTGCAATCGTTTGTATTTCTCTTGCACTTGGTTCACCGGGTATATTCGCCAGATAGTTTTGAAATTCTTTTTCATTAGCCCGGTCGCTCCTATAATGACTTGTATGATTGATACTTTCTTAAGATTCCAGATTTTTTTTCATGTCGTACATAAGACCTTGATATTTTGTTATTTTCTCCCTCTCTGCTCTGTTAAGGCCAGCATCATTAGGGACGCTGACTTCAACTAGGGTTGCCACTTTCTCCTTCTTGTCCCATATCACTATGTCAGGCCTAATAGCCCCGTTTTTATTATAATAGATAATAATAAATGTCTGTTGGTGTCAATAGTATTATAAAGAGAAAAAAAACTTTTCTTCCATAAAATAATTAACGGAATTGTGAAAATAATATCCAAGATGAGTACGGTAATCTAAATGATCCAAATAATAAAAACTAGCAAAGACTGTTGAACATTCATGCCTAAAACTTGGTGGACAAGTCAGGCATTGACTGAAGCTTACATTTATCAAATACATTTCTACTAATAAGATCCATGGAAATTCCACGGAATGTTAAATATATTAAATCAACAAATATGTTTTGATAAAGCTATTTTCTTGGATAGTGCAAAAAATTAGTTTTTTGGACCGAAAAACAAATAACACACAGCAAATATTAACATAATTTATCAACTTTTCTATGCAAATTCATTTTAAATATAGAACTGTCACAAAATAAGATAAATTAATAAGTACTAATAAATACACAGAAGGTAATATTGTGCTACATAGTTCAATGCAAATAATAAAATCACATTGTAGGAGACAATCTTTAAATTACTCCTTCAGTTCAGCATCTCTTGGCCGACAATGTTGTTTCTTTATTTTGCCCTGTTTCTGTCGAATGTTCTCTTTTCCATGTAACATTATATTCACTTCTTCTGTGAAGAACCACTGCACATTGAAATTACTACAAGTTCTTTTCTCACACCATTAACAACTAAGATCATATATTATTGTAATGATATTCAAAATCGAAACTACATACATTGTATACTTATCCAGGGTTACCAGATTGGTCTTTTTAAAATCAGTTTGGCCTTCCAAAACTGTATTTGGCTTTTTTCAAAGTGTAACATACGAACTAAGTAAGGAAGTAAAAAATAGAATATTTATATTATTTAATTAATTGAAATTCATTGTGGATATGAGTATTATTTATTAATGGATTTATTGCGGACTGTAATACTCATATCAATAATGAATTCCAATTAATCAAATAATATACCATTTGGTATGGATCCGACCATAGAAGATCAGATAATAAATAAATGTGGATTTATAAGTCCAAAAACTTCAACCTCGATCGCCCTTTGGTGCCTGTGGCACAGTGAATAGAGACGTTGAATCTCTACGGTTCCAGGTGAGCATTGTCTGAAGATAGCAGTTTCAATCCTACACAAAGCTGGCCAGAGGCTTAATTGGCCAAAATAGGGTGAGACAACAACAACCATGGACGGCAGTAATTGCTGAGAATGCAGTTAGAAGATTCGGAGTTCCTATCCCATCGTGGTTATCACCTGACGATGCTGAAACGTCGTGAAACAACAACTAAAAAAGATGAGGATAATAGTCCGCAATAAATAGATTAATAAACAGAATATTATGTAGATATATATAATATAAGATTATATAGATATATCTAATATTATATAGATACATATAATATAATATTATATAGATATATATAGTATAATATTATATAGATATATATAATATAATATTATATAGATGTATATAATAAAATATAGATATATATATATAATATAGATATATATTGTATAGATATAATATAATATTATATAGATATATATAATATAATATAGATATATATAATATAATATAGATATATATAATATAATATAGATATAGATATATAATATAATATTATATATATATAATATAGATATATATAATACAATATAGATATATATAATATAATATCATATAGATATATATGATATAATATAATATAGATATATATAATATAATATTATATAGATATATAATATAATATTATATAGATATATATAATGCAGATATATATAATACAATATAGATATATATAATATTATATAGATATATATAATATAATATCATATAGATATATATAATATAATATAGATATATATGATATAATATTATATAGATAAATACGTTTTTGAGTTGATATGTACAGTTTATCACATGTCTTCATTATTTTTTTTATATTTTTTTTACAGATGGATTAAATTTGAAGAAGATGTGGAAGAAGGTGGTGACCGATGGTCAAAACCTCACGTTGCCACCCTATCTCTTCATTCAGTATTTGAATTGCGGTGTGCGCTCATGAGCGGGATTTGCATGTTAGACATGGATACTACGAACATGCAACAGGTTGCAGGTAATGCTCCTATATCTATAAAAACAAAACAGTAGATGTATGTATGTGTGCGTGCCAGTGCGAAGATATTTAACCAATAAACTCTTAAACTTCTGGTCGCATAACAGAAAATAGTAATCATACACCAAGGATGATTTATAATGAATAACATCTTTGCTTGGATGGATGAATAACGCATACAGAAATAAGTCATCAAGTTGATATGCAAAATGTTCATTTCAACTTGCTGACACATTTCTGTTACTTTTGCGCATGCGTAAATTTATTTGTAGCTTTAAGTGATTTAATTTCAAATCTTTCTTATCTATCTGTCGGGTTAGCTCAAACAGTACAAAATGCGGCTGGAGTGCTAAATGTTTTGGTTTCGATTCTAGCTTATAGCACTCAAGTCATTTTTTTTATTATCTTTTGAAATCACTACTACTATATATTAGGTACAATATAATATTCAATAGAGAATTGGCTCTGTAAAATAAATATGTAATCTGCATGAATTAAAATATATTCAAGCATATTTTATGACTAGGAAATCCCAGACATCCCCACTACGAGTCATTTATAATATAAATCTGTTTAAATGTATGTATGTATGTTTTTATGTCTGCCCAAAACCTTTGACAGAGGCGACGGATTTTCATGAGATTAATATCGTTTTGAAGCTCAACCCTTCAGTCAGTAAATATCAAAAAATTGGCCAAAAACATTAATTCACCCTCAACTGGGCACTTTTCTACAAGTAGGGGTCGCTTTTTTCGCTGATATTTTCAAAATTCATCCCCCTCTTTTTGATTGACTAGCCTTAATTTAAACCTTCGTCACTTCTGGTTTAGCAATGGGCGCAACAGCAAAGACATTACATTTTTTTTTTTTTTCACATTCTTTTCCTCCTTCACGGTATGGGTTCGAGCCTGCCTGCCTACTACCACTTATTTTTTTATTTATTTTTTTTTGCTCAACACACCCCTCCGAACAACCGGGCAACGCCAGACACCCAGGCTAGTATATAAATATTTGAAGGAATAAAACAGTTTGCTACAATGACTGAAACTTCAGCAAATCCAAGAAGACAGCTTGTAGAATTACTACCCGTTACCTTCAATGTAGGCCTTACCAATCCAAATGAAAGTCTGTTTGGTGCACAGAGTAATACAAAAAACTGAGTAAACTTAATTCAAAAAATAATTATGGAAATGTACACGATGCATGACAAGGTGAACATCATAGCGGGAGATGTAGAAATGGCATTGCATGTATGCGACTAGATGGAAGTGAGGCCTGTACTAATTTATATGAGTGTGGGCCTCGAGGGCGTACAACACAGTGAATTTTCTTATAGTGTAAACAGTCTTGGTTTCTGAGTCAGGTAGATCCTTGTGGATTGTTTGTTTTGGTGTTGACTGTTATTGTAGAAAAAGTAGAGGAAAAAAATGTAGAAAACTATGAAACAGAAAAATCCAACACTGAAAGTCAATCCAAGCAAGGCATGAAGCCACTTAATATAAGTAGCTAAAAAGAACAAAAGATGATTAAGTTCTATAATTATAATAAAGAAGAGAGAGGTAGTGTTCTGTTAGGTGTTTGCTTATATTGCACCAAATGTTCATGTTATATCACATCAGCCTTTTTTTTTGAGGGGGGGGGGAGTTATAAAATAAAAGTATAACATACTTTTTATACCTTCTTCACATATCTTACTGTGTCCTCGAGTGGTTTGTGTCCCAACGTCGGCTCCTGGAAGAAAAGTTCTCTCATGCATAACAACAACGCAAATCTCATTTCTCTTTATTATTTATTTGTTTCATCGTTGACATTGCGCCCCAGTTCTCTGCCTATCCTTAGAAGGAGGGTGAGAAATTTTCTATTCATTCATCTGCCATATATTGCTACCTCTCATCACTTCCACGAGAAGTCTTTCAGAATAACTAACAACTGTGTCTGTCAGACTCAAACTGTTGACTTTAACTCAAACTGAACTGACTGACTAAAAAATGTACCATGTGTGTTTCTATATATTTTAGGGGTAAAGGAAGGATATGGGTCCCTATGTCACTGACACGTCATTATGCACTCAACACTTGTCCTTATCAAGGTTGTTCCAGTTTTATGCCCGAGTCAACCAGTTTGATTTGGTTCAACCTCTTGATCTTGTTTGCCCTAGAAAGACTGTTTAACGGTGATAAATTCAAAGGCAAAATATTCAAACCTAAAGACAAAAACATTAGCATGGCGGTGATGGACCCAATCATCCACGCTAGAAATACATCGAAGAACACTCATCCTCCATGCATAAAATAATATTTGAGAATACCCCGATTTTTAGCAAGTACTGATCCAGAAACCTTTCAAGAGGCTACCTCTGAATCCAGTCTCCTATACTATCACACAAGAAAGTGTCGGTCGGAAAAACACCATGGCCTTGTTTCTCTACCAAGGATACTTAATTACCTTTATTATCTGTCTGTTATCAGACAAACAAAGCCTGAAAGAGACCCCACAACCAGCGTTCAATCTCCTGGACTCTAAACTGGTAGCTAGGAAATAAGCCCTTCAAGTACCCAGCATTCTACATTATTTACCTAAGTAAAACAATATATGCAGTTGTTATTCCTTTTCTTCAAAAGCTGTTGCTCTGATTCTACTTTCTACACTTTGTATATAATTCCTTTTTTTATTTCTTTTGTGCAAAATCTTCTAGAGTTGTAAGCCATGTTTAGTTTCAGAACAGTTTCCGATGGTTAGATGTTCTATACAAGTCCTGGAGGTGAGTGGTTCTCAGTAGACAGAACAGTTTCCAATGGTTAGATGTTCTACACAAGTCCTGGAGGTGACTGGTTCTCAGTAGACAGTTCTTGAGTTGGAAGCCACAAAGCAAAATATTCTTCATTCCGTGTTGCCACGAAGAAAACATATGCGAAGTTGCTACAGAAAAGGTTTAATTTTTATGGAGCAATTCTGGTTTCTGATTGGTTGGTAGCAGAGCGTGAATTAATTTGATTCGTCAGTTCCTAGCAGCATTGTTTATAAATAAAATCTTACCCCATTATAGTGCAAATATATTGAACTTTCTCTTTGGGATAGAAATTATTACAGGTAGCGCAACCTGCTTGGTGGGGAGTCCTGTTTGCTGGTAGGATAGGTAGAATGAAAAGAAAAGAAAAAAAGGAGTAAAGTAAAGATAGATTTTGAATTGTAGGTGTGGGCGAACACCGTTTTAAAAAAAAAAAAGTCTATGAAGTCTGGTATTTCTTTTGTAACCAAATTCTTTGCTTCTTGTTCTTCTTGCAGATCTCGCCCTGGACAACATGGTGGCAAACAAGCAGCTTGCTGAAGAAAATCGAGAGAAAGTGAGAGAAACGCTGCTGAGTCGTCATAGACATCAACATGAGAAACGCCATCGCAAAACCGAAGAAGGGAGCAGCAAACTCCATCTACCAATCATCCGATCTTTGGCTGACATCGGAAAGAAATATTCAGAGCCAAAGAATCTCAGCGTCAATGGTAAATCACATTTCTTCACATTTATTTCTAAGATTGATTCTCATTTTGGTTTACAGCATATCAAGCATGGACTAGTTTGCTATTACACCTGATGTATCAACTAGTGATGGGACGATTCCAATATTTTTACCCCGATTCTAATACAATTACAGATTCTGATTTTTTTATCAATCTCTCTATATATATATACTATAGAGCTGTTATTTTTTCTCTGATTACCGTGAATACATGTTAAATGTACAGATATTTTCTCAAATGTAAAATTACTTGGGGGAGGGGGTGAACTATAGATTTTAATTTTTCTGGTAGTTTAAAATCAATAAATATTTATTATTTTAACATTATTACCAGCAGTGGAAGATTTTCTTTTTAAACAAAATCAATAAAAAAGACAAAAGAATCGTTTTTCGCATCAGAAAATAAGCACAGATTTTTCCGATTCCGGTACTCCAAAAAGTATCGATTTTTCTGATTCCAATTAATCATCCCAACACTAGTATCAACCACTGGTCTCTCTCTCTTAGACAGAGCCCTCCTACCCCAAAAATATTTCTAATATAATAGGTTCAACAGTCGACCAAGCTCTAACCTCTATCCCATTTCCACAATGTTGCATCCTGGTGCTTGTTTTATAAGTGCTTCGTGCTCTGACAAATTTGCTGCACTTGTGTCCCCTCGATGTAAATACCCCAACAATCAGCACAATCACCTCCTTCACTGTAGAGGTCTCCAGATGCCGAAAATAATGGTGATGTAAAGATCCATTGATGTTGAAAGAGGATGAAGTGGATAACCATCTCATATCCCTTTCGTAATCATGGTATCAGACAACCAAATATTCTGGATATATCAGATTACTCCATCACATCTGATTTTCCCTTTGGATCACTACTCGTCCGACCTGGCAGTAATATCCCGGAAACTATTGAACTCATTCTGATATTGGACTGTCCAGGTTGTATGATATTCTCATCTCTATGACTTTTAAAATAACTTTTAAATAACATTTTCAATATATGTACTGAAAAGCAAAAATATTTGTTTATTCAGAGCTGAACATTTTGCTAATTGCATTTCATTTCCTCTGATGATACGAGCCGTTATTGAAAATCCATGGAAATAAATATAATTTTTCTCCATATATTCCTTATTTCAAACAATAAATTCTTCACTTGAATATATTTTTATATATATTTTAATCTACAGAATTTAACTTTAATCATTAAACTTATATATATATATATATATATATATATATATATATATATATATATATATATATTAAAATATTTTTCTCTAATTCTTTCACCTGGGCAATGTTGGATAAATACAGCATCCCCTCCATTGTTTCATCACCGTCCCTCCCCCCAATAGAAAAGTGATACCAAAGAGCCGAGAAGGGTCAAGGAGGATGGAAAGACCAAGGAGGGAGCACTGACCAGACCTCCGCTGGACAAGCGTGAAGAGAACTGGGATCTTGGAGAGGCTTAGTTCCACTCAAATTCCAGTATAAACCAATGACCACTACCAGCGAGAAATCAATGGTAAGAGGCTGTTGCGATGATGCAAATTCATTTGCACATGCTATCGAAGGAGCTGGGGAGAGCTAGACATCTGGGGAGAATTGTTGTCACTCAGCTTCCAGAGAACACCACTGGATAGTAATTATTTTTCTTAGTATTATTTGGATTCTTCAGACTATTTTTCTCAGCTTCAGTGTCATTTCCATAATGTTTCAGTCGATGGAATCTCCAACCTTCTTCAGATGTATCTTGTCGAAATCAGGAATTTGGACAGAATTTTAAACAGGACCCTTTATTTACTTCACGGGGGTAGCATGCTCTTATTCCATCAGCTATGACTAGATAGAGATCCTAAGTAATTCACAAATTGTATTCAGAAACATATTTTTATGTTTGTTTGTTTACTAATTTCTTTGTTTTGAACTTCTGATTAAATTTCTTCTTTTTTGTTTTTTCAAATTAATTATTTATGAAAAATAATTTAATATTTGATTTGTTTTCATTTCAGATGATAAAGCTGGTACAAAAAGCACTCCAAATTTGGGACTGTCTCGCAATAACACATCTGGAGGCATGTCATCCATATCCCCCACCTGCAGCTCTTTACAACCTAGTCCATCCTTCACCAATGCAGATTTACCAGAGGTTCCATCATCGCATAAGGTCAGTCAGCCTCTCTTTTAATGTTTACCTCTCTATCTTATTTTTCTTTTCTTTTCTCTCTCCATCTCTTTCTCTTTGCCTCCTTTTCTTTACTTATTAATGCTTACCTCTCTATCTTACTAATTTTTTTTCTCTTTCTCTCTTTTAACTTTTCATTCTCTCAGTATTTCTTTCTAAATCTCTTTCTTCTTTTTCCAAGTATTCATTCTCCCTCTTTCAGCATCTTTTTCATACTATCTTATTAAGTGTTCCTCTTTCAATTTCTTTTTTGTTCTCTCTCTCTTTTTTTTTTTTTTTTCATTTTCTATCATCTTTGTTATATTCAGTCTCTCTCCTTTCTCTTTCCCTCTCCAATCCTAACATTACTCTTTAGGTTTTTCATTTACCTGCTTAGTGTCGTCTGCCTTTTTTAAATTTTGTTTCAAGGCTTTCAAATCATAAACTACTTCAACCATTTCCAAATTGTTCTGTAAATTGCAATTGTTAAAAAGAAAAAAATTCCAACCTGGATTTTTATTTCTTTCTTTCCAGTTTTCTTTGCATGAATTGCTAAGGTAAAGTGCAATGTCAGCATTACATCATTTTGTAAAATCTATCGCCTTCTTGACATCTTTATTTTCCTTTATCATTTTAGATCAACATCCATTTTATGAAGAAGATTCCGCAAGGGGCAGAGTCTGCCAACATTTTAGTTGGAGAAGTGGATTACTTAAACCATCAAGTTACTGGCTTCATCCGGATAAACAAAGCCCTCATCCTGGGTGATCTAACAGAGGTCCCTGTGCCAACCAAGTTCATTTTTTTCCTTTTGGGTCCCCTCGGAAACAGCAACAGATATCATGAGATTGGCCGTTCCATTGCCACACTCATGTCAGATGAGGTAAGATGTTAAAAATAATTATTATAGCCAAGGATATAAATAAAGGAAAGACAAGATGATCATTCCCCTCACCTTTTGCTTAAACGAAAAAAAAAAAACTCAGGCAAATCTAAATTTTACTTAGGAAGATATGACCTTTTAGTTTTAGTGTCATAATCTGCCTAAAACTTTCAACAGAGGTGACGGATTTTCATGAGATTGGTATCGTTTTGAAACTCCACCCTTCGGACAACAAATATCAAAAAATTGGCTAAAAACATTAATTCCTTCACCCTCAACTGGGCACTTTTTTACAAGGAGTAGTCGCTTTTTTCACCGTTATTTTCAAAAGTCAACCCCTCTTTTCAATTGACTAGCCTTAATTTAAACTGTTGCCACTTCCGGTTTTGCGATGGACGCAACGGCAAAGATGTCATGTTTTTTTATTCACGTTCTTTTCCTCCTTTGTGGTACAGGTTCGAGCCTGCTTCTCTGCTACCACATTTTTTTTTTTTTTGCTCAACACACACCTCCAAACACCCGGGCAACGCCAGGCACCTAGGATAGTTATTTTTATAATACAATTTTCAAGCATATTTGGGGTGTTGTATCTCGGTCCAAGGATATGGCCTATCAACAATGTCTAATACAATGTCATGGTGATTTTTTTTTTTTTTTTTTAGATACAATCTCCCAGCATAATTGGGGTGCTGCATCTATACTTAGTTCAGTGATGTGATTTCTTTGTTTTTTAGCAGAATTCCACTGTTTTTTCGTGTCCCCCCCCCCTCCACACCGGTTTTGAAACTCCTTGGAACTAAATGGTGTTATCTAATTCGAAAATCTGGCGAAAATATGGTTAGCTGATTTTTACAGAAAGAATACCGAAAGTAAAATATTCTTTTAGATATAATAAATAAGAATATCCATAAACTATTTAAAAAAAAAATAAATGTGTTTATTCACATATGTTTCTTTTTATTTTTAAGAGAATATGTTTCTTTACAGAAACAGTTTTACAGAAATAATTAATATTGAAATTAAAATATTTATATATTTATATTTCTTTTAGATACAATAAATAATATACATAAACTAATTTAAAAAAATAAATAAATAGAAACGTTACATTAGCAGGGTTTTCATATTAAGTAAAAAGAAAAAAACTTCGAATGAGGTAACACCATTTACTTCCGATGACTTTCAAAACCAGAAGGATAAGTAAATACGCTAAATCGTCCAATTTTTTTTTTTTTTTTTTTTTTTTTTTAAATAAAAAAAAAAGGCTGATTTTTCCCTCTAATGACAGTTCTATATGAAAACATTAATTATGTCATGAAGATTAAGACTTCAAAAAAATCCATAATGGGGAGAGGAGTGTTTGATGATTTTTGTTTCATCAAAGAATGACTTCCTGTCTCCTTCCCCCCCCACCCACATATTCACTCAATGTCTTTCTTTTAATCTTGCCCCCTCTATTTTTTTTAGTTGAAACTGATTGAGGTTGTTTAGGAAAAAGTTTTTTCTCTACACATCACCCCCCACCTCACCTGGCTGGGAAATTAATCTCAATTTCAGCATTCTTTTGCTAATAGTTATTTATGTCATTGTTAGTCATCTTCGAATTGTTGTTCATAGGCATATGTCCCATAGTTAATATAAAAGAGGATCGCTCCACTATGATCAGGAATCGATTATAATGATTGTCCAAGATATATACGACATAATCACATTGACACACCGGTTCTCATCAGATCACCAAAGTTAAGCAACGTTGAGCCTAGTCATTACTAAAATCAGTGACCAATTTGGGAATTCCTGGCGCTGTATGTAGGAGGACGTCGACACCTCCCTGCAAGAGTTGTAAAATCCTAACGTTGTCATCTCCCCAAATGGAGATATACATGCGACTGGGGACTACTTGTGAATTTCATATTCCCATGGAACTTCCTCTTTTGGAAGAAGCCAGTTAACATGCATAGAGTTAGTGCTGTTTCCATTTTCCATATTTTTCACGATCAAGGCTTGATGATCAATGTTTTTAAGCAGCTGAGTGGTCTCAGCAATGACAACAAGTGCAGTTTCTGCCACATGAAAGTAGAGGGTGTGAGCCACCTGACATCCAGCTGTAAGGATCTTTTGGGGGACGGCTACTAAAAAATGTGACACAATTGAGTATGTAAATATTTCCACTGGACGATCTGTAAAAAGCTGAAAATGAAATGCAGCAGCAAGTTCTGGGAACATGTTTACCAGAAAGAACAGTTGGAAATAAGTCATACACCAGCCACTATGATTATGCAATTCCTTTACATATCTAGAAAACGGAGCTATTAAACCTGACTCAGTGATATTGGACAAGAAGGAGAAAGAAGCAACCTTAGTAGAAGTTAGTGCCTTCAATGGTGCTGGGGGTTAAACAGAGTTAGGAGGGAAAAGATAACGAAATATGAAGGTTTTATGTACGACATGAAAAGAAACTGGAATCTTGGGAAGATCTCCATCATTCCAGTAATTATTTTTTTATTTTTTGTTTTATTTTATTACATTTTCACTCCAAACAAGGCACATTGCCACTTCGGTGTAGGGGGCTACTATCAGGGGCAACAACTACTGGGGTACTATGTAGGGATTTGGGCAGCAAGATGTCGGTTCACGTTGCACTTGAACTTCTACACGTCAGTACAGTTGGGGAAGCAGTGACCTGGAATGGAATTCCAAAGTTCTGGGGAAGAAACTACTGGAGTAGAAAGATCTTTTACATCTAGGGATCTCTACAGTGTGGGGGTGGGATTTTACAGCCTGTTGGGTCTGTCGAGGGTGTTCACGTCGTGGGGGCACAAGTGCTTGCAGTTCATCAGAGCATTCACCATTAAAATACATTATAATAGCAACCTGGCTCATGAAAAAGAATTTTAAAAATTATTGAGCATATATATACCTGATGAACCAACTGCACTTAAAGGGATCATTAGAATCTTAAAGATCTCTCGGTTTGATTGTCTGAAATAGTGGATGAATGTTTGGCATCTGGTAGGATGTCCTATCCCCAGCTAGAACAAAATGATAAGAAATTGAAAAAAAAAAACACAGGTCATTTAGAACATTTTGAAGACATAATTTGATTGTATGCAAAACAAAAAAACAAACATATTCGAACATGGTTTTTATTTTTATGTTGCAAAATGTATCATGATATTAATAGCAATGATCAGTTATACTAGCGGTTGTTTTTAAACTAATTTTGGTGCTAGTTCATAACTACCTTCCACTCCTAATGAAAAAATAAAAATAAAGAACAGCCTTTGAGGTATCTAATTGTGACAAAAAAAATATTGTGCACTAAAAATCACATAAATTTATCAAGTTTTATTTTTATGAAGTAAATCATTTTTAAGCAATTGATAAGAATTTGCAGGCATTACGATGATGTGCAAGGCTGAATTTTAAACTAATTCTGAAAGGTGTAAAGGGGAATTAACCAGTGATGAATTTCAGTTTTTTCAATGCCCCCTCCACATACTAAGAATGGCTTTCTTAAATCTTGCAAGATTGGATTATTTACAACTATCTCTCTTATCTTGCAAAGTGACGTCAAGAGATTGCTAAGCATCATTTAGCCATAAAATTTTATTTTATTTATTTATTTTTTTTAATAAAACTGTTTCATCAATTTACATGATTTTAGGTGTACAACACTTTCTTTCCATTATAAGTATGTACACCATGAATATTTTTCTTTGTTTTTTTCATATTTTTGTTTTTTCATGAAAGGCGGGCTGAGGTTTTGAACTAGCATCCTAATTTGAACTAAGTTCAAATTCAATTCAAAGTCACTTATACCTTGTACTACTACTACTACTACTACTACTACTACTACTACTACTACTACTACTAACTTATTTCTAATGTTATATGGCAGCACTAGTGCATTTTAGCAAACCAGAAGCATTTTTTGTTTTCATTTTTGGAAATCTTCTGGTAGGGAAATGGGGAAATAATTCAAATTTTTCATGATTGTTTATTGAATAATTTCTCAGAAAATCAATATAAATGCATTCACTTTAGAAAACATTTTTTTTTTTTTTTACTTTTATTTAGATAAAAAAATGATTATTCCAAAATTAGAAAAGAAAATACTCATATGTCAAGTTTTTTTTTAAACATTCATACAATATCAAAATGGCTGCTACATTTCTTAAGACTTTTATTATATTAAAGTCATCTATCTTTTAAAAATATCATAATTTAACTTTTGCAAATAAAGTTATTGAAAAAAAAAACAATTACAAACATATCAAAATATTCTAATTTGATTGCTACATTTTTATATTTATTTTTTAAAAAAAAAGGTCATATAAAAAATACATATCATCAATTTCATAATATCCTAAACTGACTGTTATATTTTATGTGTACATTTTAAAAATTATAAATTTTTAAATAATTATTTGTGAAATATAGAATCTTACATTTTATTTTCCCTACTGAAACTCTTCCAAAGATGAAAACAAAAAAATACTTTTGGTTAGTTAAAGTGCACTAATACTGGTCTGACTGTTTGAAAGTCAAAAGCAGAATACAATGCCATAAGAAACCATCATTGTCTAAATTCATTCTTTGCAATGGTGCACTTATTTGTAATTGTATCAGCTTTCAGAAATTAGATCATCAAAGTTAAGCAACATTGAGCCTGGCCAGCACCAGATGGGTGATCATTTGAGAATTCCAAGCACTGGACGTTGAAAATTTCGGCAGTTCCTGCATCTCACCTGACCTCTGTCTGTCTCGACCTTGTCCTGCTGCTGGATCAGACTGGTTGAGACATGAGAGTGAGGCTGGCTGTTCGCAAACCAGTTTTACAGCACATGTCATCCATCATCCCTAGGATGATCAGATAGTCTTCGACATTCTGATGGACAGACGTTAGCAGCTTTCACTCTGGTTGGTGGAGATATATTTGGTTAATTAATTTTTATTTTAGTCATTTTTTTAGATTTTTTTATGAGTACCATGTGCATTTTTTTTTGCTAGGTGTTTCATGATGTTGCATACAGAGCGAGGAATCGGGATGATTTACTGGCAGGAATTGATGAATTCTTAGACCAAGTGACTGTTCTACCACCTGGTGAATGGGATCCCAGCATCAGAATTGAACCCCCGAAAAGTGTCCCATCTCAGGTAAGTTACTCCTCACTAGCACTTCTTAGCTTCTGACATTGGTCCTGATTTTCAAAGAGACCAGTAGGAATAGCCAGCGTTGCCCAAGACCACAAAAAGCAAATAGAAGAAATGAACATTCATTTGAACATACTTGCTCTACTTGGGATATTGAGCACTTTTTTTATTACTATATGCCACCTCCTATCCCAGGCAATGCCGAATATATTTCCTTGTATGAAACAGTATAACAAGACATATTGTTGTTGATTTCCCTGGGCCACATGGCCATTTTAAATATACTTGCTCTATCTAGGATATTAAGCAGTTTTCGTTACTATCTTCCCCATCTAGGACCTTGAGCACTTTGGATTATGGCTTCCATGCAATGACATTTTAAATAAAAACAGAACACCGCATTTAAACTCACCTACTCTGTCTTGGATATTGAGTACCTTTAAAGTTTAAGAAGCCTCCAGAGCATTACATAAAAGCCCCCTCCTCACCAACACTTGGTATTGCTTTTGATTTTTAAAGAGATAACTTTAGTTATTTAGTAAACACTAACAGAGGATGGAATTGGATGAATACAGAAATAATGTTAACAAAGCGTACATTTTTGGGAACTATTGAATGAAATATTTCGTGGAATTTGATCTGTATATTGTGATAACAGTTATACCTTTCCTTTGTTAATACTAGTGTGAAATAGGTGGGATAGTATTGTAGTAAGCTTGCGCACTCAACACAAATTAATAAAAATAGATACTGAGTTTATATATATATATATATATATATATATATATATATATACACACACACACACACACACACACAACCGTAGACTTTATTTAAACGAGAAAGAACATTCATAAATTTTTCATAGACACAATAGCTTTTGGTGAAAAATGCATAAGATATATGTTTGTGTGAGTACATGCGTGTTGTTGATCTTTGCTGATCAAATGGGGACTGAAATTAATATTTTGTCTAAAATTGTTGCTAAGGTAATTCATGGTTATAGAGTTTGTTTGTTCATGAGTGGCTTACCTCGATAAAGTTGGGATGTACGCAAAAGTTCATTGCATTACAGCATCGATTTTCCTGTGTGAGACATACTTGGAATGCATGGCGTAAGTGTCTTAGTTGCCTTGAGAAAATAAGGAATGAAAGAGAGAGAGAGAGAAAATTGATATCGCCATCTATTGGCTGAATCATGCGACAGGGCCGATAATCACCTATTTTTCCCCTTTTACAATTATGTCTGTGTGTTCATTTTGTGCAAGACTCAGACTAGTGTGTCTCCATGATAGCAACTACATGATGTGCTAGTATTATAGAAAGTATCTACTCGGTCATTGCCACTGTTTTTAAACCTGAAATTGCTAAAAAGGTTTATTTTGGGGAACTATTGGATGAAATGAGATTGTCGGATTGACTTCCTCATCTTGATTTTTATAGTCACAACATTTCAGCCGTTTTGTCCTAGTGACATATGGCCGAGTAGTCCTAGACGTTGTATCAAAGTGTACAGTTACCCAAAGGTGCTGAATTCAATCCCGAACGAAGGCAGTGAAAAGTAACATTCAAAACAGAGAATCAGCAACTATGTCCCAGAGCCTAGCTGGAGTCCGAACCCGGTACCCTCGTAATAATAATAAAGGGTTGGGTTCGAGACTCCTAACAAACGGTTCCCCAGTTCGATACAAAACACCTGATGAAGGCCGGAGGGCAAAACGGCCGAAACGTTGTGACTATAACAACCAAGATCAGGAAGTCAGTCCGGCAATTTCAATAAATGAAAACACCTCATCTCAAAAATACAGACAATTACTATTGGATGAAAAATTTAATGGACATTGATCTCTATATTGTAATAACGAATTGTTATACTTTTGCTTTATCAATACTTAAGAAACAGATTAGATAGTTCCTACACGGTGTACTAGTAAAATAGAAAATATCCACTTGGTCATGGCCGCCATTTATTAAATTGGAAATTGGCAACTAGTGTTTATCTCCAAACAGTTTTTCATTATTTTAGACCATTTCAATTTGAGCAGAATTTTTAGTTTCACTTCTTCTTTAATACGTCATAATCGCATTGAAACATTGGTTCTCATTAGATTGCCAAAGTTAAGTTGCATAGAGCCTGGCCAGTACCAGATGAGTGGCCATTTGGGAATGTTAGGTACTGTATGTCTAAAGACCAGGTTAAAGATGTGGCTAGGCACCTTTTGTGAATTTTATGCCGAAATTGCTGTGAAAGGTTATTAGTTCAAATATGAACAGAAACTCATTATAAGGATCAGTGTGACGACATGGAAATGTGTACTCATTGACATTTACTTTTGAACGCAAGCATGTATTTAGTATAAAGGGATCAATTCATGGTTTAATTATATTAATAAAATGATACAGAAATTTTGAGGTAAAGTTACCATCTATATATGTATGTATGCATTTGTGTATGTCAATCTTGGCATTCAGAATTCAACTAAAGAATATTTAAATTGAACAATAGAGTGATAAAAAAAGTATGTGTGCATGTATGTGTGCATGTATGTGTGCATGTATGTGTGCATGTATGTGTGATCCTTTTAGGTTTAACAATATTTTGTCTATTTTATTGAGAGGAAAATATCTTTGCAAAATTTACCCACCCCATACACACACCAATTGAATATTTTACTGTATTCATAAAGAATAAATATGAATTATAAAATTGAATTTTTGGGTACTTATGCACTATAAGGTTTGTTATATCGCTGAAATCGTGTGGGTGGTTTATAGAAAACACTGAAATTTACTGAAATTCTAATACAAAAAAATCATAAAGAAAACATTTGTTTATTATTTTTTATTTTTATTTTTGTAAATCTGAATATTTATCTTGATTTGAACAAAAACAGTGAGAAAAAAAATCATATAAATTTTTTTTTTTAATATTTGTCTGCTATCAAATGTTTGTAATTAAAAAAAAATATTATTCATGAAACTTACCTTACAATGAGTGTTTTTTTTTTCTTGATTTGAATTTTAATTTTCTAAAAGTTACATAAAAATTGTCCAATAATTATTCAAGGATATTGTTTCATTTTTCAATTAATTTTATATTGAATTAACTTTCTACTGACAGGAATAATATATTTTTCATTGGAAAAAATTTACCAGATTTTGCATGTGAAAAAAATCATAAAACTTTCATCTGGCACCTTCCAGTGTTTCCCATAACCTGCCCAGACCATTCCAATGAGAGCACAGTCCTCATACTGCATAAGATTAGTTGGGTTTTTTTTTTGTTTGTTTGTTCTGTTCATGTTTAAATTATTTTTCTTGCTCACAGGAGGGCCGCAAGACCCCAGGATCCGGCAGTCACCTCCCTAACGGGAAAGCCTTATTAGATGAAGAAGAAGATGAACATGATGATCAAACCTTGATACGAACAGGAAGGTAACATTTCATTTCATTGTCTGTAGCATATCTTTGCGTTCTAATATTCATTTCTTTAATATTGATAAATGTGTATCGACCAAAAGTTATGTGGTCCGATAATCTTACGTTGCCAAAATTATGAAAAGTGTATGGCCATACAGAAAGAATTAAAACAACAGTTATCGTATTACAGTTCTGAATTTTTGCGGTGAGGGCTGATTGTTTGTATTACTTGGTTTGATCAGACTATTTTTTTCATTTTGAGTCTCATTTGTGCAACATTTCAGTCAGTGTAGCCTCCAACCTTCATGAAGCATGTTGTCGCTATTTTGAAAAAGAAAGGAGAAAAGTTACTGTCCCTGTAGACGGTTTCATATTCTTGGAGTTGTTTTTGTTTTTTTACGAAACTATATTGAAAAAAACAAAAACAACTCCAAGAATACAAAACTATCTATGGAGCCAGTAATCTTTCTCCTTTGTTTTCCAAGATGGCGACTAGCCTGCCTGAAGGTCAATTTAAGTGTATTTTATTCCAGTTGTTTAGGAAAAAAAAAAAAAAAAAAGACTACGGTAGGTCGGCGCGAACGTGAAAATATAATGTGAATTGTCCAGCACGCTAACGACTACGCCACATAGCACTGCAGCTTAGTTTAGTGATTTTAAATAACTTCACATGAAAGAACTACGAAGCCAAACCGGTGTTCTCTTCTCAACTGTTCCTTGTGAACGATCCCCAAATGGTGTTAAGTGGTGGCAAGGGGAGGAGGAATTTATTAGAGAGAAAATATTTTACCACTTCCATTGATCTTAACCGATTTTGGCCGTGACTTCTCAGCAGAAAAAGTATAGAAATCTAAGATTATCGAGGAATTTGAGAAATAATAAGCCTATAACACACCTCAGATATTGTTCTGCCGTTTGTGCATATTATATTTGCATGAAATATCTTGATTTTTAATCCTATTAATGTAAAAATCAGACGGGAAAAAATGAGTTTATTTTATTTATATAGAGATGAATGGGTCCTCTGTGGAATTTCCACAGGTCCTGCTAGTCTTTAATTATTATTGTAATCATCGTTTTTCTTCTCCCTTATTTTCTATTAGGGAATTGTTTAAATTCTCTAAATTCCCATTATATCTGATTCACTTCTCTTGGGGTCTCTCTTCCCTATTATCTTGCTCTCCCCATCCTGCTCTTGCACCAACTTTCCATTCCCCCCCAACATAACACAGGAATGGCTATCCTATTCTACTTAAGTATTCTACCTAATGGTCCCCTACTCTCATTATTCCATCTCCCTCCCCCTCTCCCCACTCGGTCTAAACAAAATATACCATGGTGACAAGTTAATCACTTCTAATCCAACCATAGACTTGACTAGTCCATCTTCTCTGAAGAGGCATGCTGAGTGTGTGTGTGTGTGGGGGGGGGGGTCGAAATAAATTATAACGAGATTGGACTAAGTTTGTGTTGGATTTTTTTTTTTTTACTCTTATATACATGTGTTGTATTTGTTTCTTAGACTTCCAAATCTCAATTCAAATGTAAACAACTCTTACACCAAGAAAAAAAAATCACTAATTCATTTCACATGAGCTGATTCTTAAAACAGTTGAAAAAAAAAAACCCAAAAAAAACAATGCTGGTATGCATTGGACGGCTTCAAGAAATTGACTTCTAAACCAACCAATCTTTTGCCAAGTCTTTATTTATCCTTTTCTCTTAGCTCTACTTTTATTATTTATTTCCATATTTTCCTTAACCTTCCCTATAAACAGAACCTGCTAACCCAACTGTTCTACATATACTAACCGAAGCACTCTCCTCTGTTCTTTTAACTCTTTCTGCACACATCTCGCTATACTGTCCAGATTTAATCATCCTCTGACGTCATTAGAACTAAACCTTTCTTAAATAATCACATTACACAATCATTGTATCAGCATTAAATGACCCAAAAGTAGTGGATATGCCGTAAAACAAAACAAATACATTCATTGTATCATTCTCATATCTACCTGATACCTCAATATTTATTAACTCAAGAACTATGATCCATTTTTTTTTCAATGTGTCCATACCACCAAAGTCTACTGTTCTACACACATCTCCCTAAAGTGTCTAGAATGAATCTATCTGATAACACACTGGAAATCTTACTCTTAGTAAAAGACCTAAAATGTTAAGTCTCTCGGCCTCTCATAGGTATAGCTTCGACTCTTTGAAGAATATGTTTAGACATGTAGTTATTTTTAAATGAACTTGTAGTTGGTTAATACATGGACTTTTTTAATTTACCTTAAAAATAACATTGTAAATCAAGAAGAAATTTATAAAAACAAGTTGAGCATGCGGGGGTCCCTCTCAAGGAGTAAATAAACTTTACTTTCACCATGATAATGTTTGTGCAAAATTAAAAAGAATCTAATGTGTGGTTATTAAGAAAAGTGCAAACAAATGAACAATTTGGGGGTAATTTTACCCCTATAATGCCCCCAAGGGGTGCAACAGAGTTATCCCGGAAAATCCGTTCTGGCAAAAATTTATTTTCACTATGACTAATGTTTGTGCAAAAAATTTTTTAAATCCAAGGCGTGGTTATTGAGAAAAGTATAAACAGACAAACGGGAGTAAATTACTAGATCCGATCCCTCCTTTGTCAGGGAGCCAATAAGAGTTTATATATGCAAACATGCTATTGAAAGAGACTCTTTTTTTTTTTCTTTTTTTTTCCCCGCCCTTTGGCGTCTATTTTTCCTCCTTTCATTTCACTTTATTTTGTGCCAATAATATGACAGGCACACGTACAGCAACTGACTACAAAATAGTCATCTTCAAGTCCAATGTAAACAAGTTCTTGAGGAGCCATCCCCTTAAGTAATCCAATTTACCAAATTTTCGCTACTAACGATTACTACGATATTATCCCATTGACTACCGTACACTTATTAACCCTTATACTCGAGTGGCCTTTAGGTCTGGATAAGTGGTGATACCTTTGTAAAAAAAAAAAAAAAGAGTCTCTTTAACCGTGTTTTATTAGAAATTTGATATTGTTGAGATTTTTAATGTCTTACCTGCTCTTCATCTCAGATGTATAGCAATAGGGAGCATGATAGACCATGGAAGATGTAGCTTGAGTGTGGAAGAAATAATTTGACTGCATGTAATATGACTGACATCAACTCTTTGGATTAGACCACATAGAGAGTATGCATGAGACGGTGCCTGATGCTGCTGACACTGAAGTGCTGGGCACTTGCAGCAGCTTAAATACCAAAACATGATCATGATAATGATTATAAAGTGTATTAGTTTTTGCATATCTTATTCAATGTTTGTGTTGTCTCCTACATGTTTTTACTTTTTTTTTTTTCGATTAGGTTATTTGGTGGTTTAATTTCGGACATCAAACGCAAAGCCCCATTCTACAGAAGTGACATCACAGATGCCCTCCACGTGCAGTCCTTTGCCTCTTTTGTTTTCCTCTACTTTGCCTGCCTCACTCCGATCATCACTTTCGGAGGTTTACTAGGAGATGCAACGGAACAAAATATGGTTTGTATTTATTTCGCTCAAAAAAACTTATCATTTCTTTGTGATTGTCATTCAAATAAGAGAACATCATTTATTTACAAATGCACATTCACTATAAAAATCATGGAAAAGTGTTTTAAATTATCCTATGTTCACATGGGTAATGACATCTGAATCGATGAAGTTCAGAAATAAGAGAGAATTAAAACCATAAAGTTTTAAAAAAGGAAATAAGGAACGTATAAATCAATATAGTTACAAGAAATTTCAAAAATAGGTATTAAAGCTCTTGGAAGCATCATTAAGAATTTAAAAACATTGAATAAACAGATAAGTGTTTTTTGAATATGTTAAAAATGCAAAATATTTCATTAAAAAAAGGAAGAAAAATATGATTCAATTTCTCTCATTTTCTTTTTTCTTTTTTTAAAGTTGAAACATTTTTGATATGTTTCGGACAGTAACAGGTCCATCTTCAGAGAATAAAAGAGTTCTATTGTTCTTTTCTTTTTTCTTTTTTATTTTTTTCCTTTCAAGTAAAATTCTTCTATTTTTAAGTCCAAAACATGCTGCTATTGTTGTTATAAATTTCCTTAATACTTGAAATGGATTCGTCCAACACATTTTTACTCACTAAATTTTAAAGATGAAAATTAATTAACAATTTTAATTAATTAACAATTTTAATTAATTAACAATTTTAATTAATTAACAATTTTAATTAATTAACAATTTTAATTAATTAACAATTTATTTATAACATATGTACACGCTTTGTTAGTACTGAGTTAGTAAAGAAGTTGAAAACAATTTTACTCCCCCATAATTTAACCATTTACATATGTTATTGTAGTCTCTTGATCTTACTGGATTCTAGGATAATAATTCGTCTACTCTGGTGGAGTATCCAGCTTTATGCTATTACTTGAGGTAACATCACTTGAAAAAAGTGTACCATTCCTCATAAAAGCCAGTGTGGGTTAGCCATACCGAGGAGATCTTATTTGGAAAGTGAATACTTTGTGATTTTGAATATTTGGTCAGAGTTTACTTGTAGAAAAAAGGTATCTTCATGTCAGTTTGTCCTGACAAACTCTTGTACAGAGAGACAGACACTCTGGGCCTAACACTTAAACCCTGTATGAGATACATAGATATTCGAATGTTCTATTAAAGTTCTTTATCTTTTAAACACTCAATTAGTAAAGAAATGCAGAACATCATTTTCCTCTCCCCAATTAACCCATTTTCATATGTCTCTTCATCTTACTGGATTCCAGGACAAGAATTTATCTAGTCTGGTGAAGTATCCAGCTTCGTGCTATTACTTGAGGTAACATCACTTGGAGAAGGTGCACTATTCCTTGTAAAAGCTAATGTGGGTTAGCCATAGTAAGGAGATCTTATTTGGGCAGCGAATACTATGTGATTTTGAGTATTTGGTCAGGGTTTACTTTTAGGGGAAAGTATCCTCATATCAGGTTGTTCTGACAAACCACTGTACAGATTTTAAACACTCAAGGGTTGTCTAGTAGGCATTCAAGTTCTCTCATGCAGATATAGGGTTTACTGTGTCCTTTGAGATTTTTATGCGGCAGGGATACTCACCTAGCATCATTTGTTTTATACATGTTTTTTTTTTTCAACGGATTCTTATTTTCCCTTTTTCCAGGCTGCTTTTGAGAGTATTCTTGCTGGCGCCATTTGTGGTATTGTATATTCACTGCTTGCGGGTCAACCCCTTACCATTCTGGGGAGTACGGGTCCTGTCCTTGTATTTGAAACTATTTTATATAATTTTTGTAGGTAAGTAAAAATGCAAAACAAAAATTCTCTTTTACTTGTTTGACAATTGGTGATACCTTTGGAGGATAAGCATTTCATCACAATATTTTCATATCAACACGAAAAGGATCTTCTGCTTTTTGCCCACAAAATTATAAAATCCAGGACCTGCACAAAAACAGTTACTACTGAAAATTCTTCATCTCCATGACTTGTACAGAATAGTACCCATCGGAAACTCTTCTTAAATTAAACATGGCTTCCAATTAAAGATTTATTGAACCTTTGAATGTGACCATAAAAAAGGAAAAGAAAGAAGAAATCAGTTTGCCTTTTCAGTCTAAATTTAGAAGTAGATTGCAACTTGTAGAAAACTAAAAATAAAAATTAACATTTAAACACAAATGCTAAATATTTATCCAGGAAATAAAACAATATTCATAACCAGAATTATTTGTTTTATTAAAATCAAAACATCATTGAATTAAAAAAAAAAACAATAAAAAATAATAGTTAATTAATAAAATGTCATTTTTCAAAACCAATATGCAAATTAGTTGACCTTGTGACTGATACTGCATATACACAAGCAGCATATATAAAAAGATGGTGCTTTTATTGTGTAAAGATAAAGTTACTTATTGCAAGTGCTCGTCTGAGCTTCAATCTATGGTTCCACACCTAGCAAACTTTTACAACAAGCACTCGTCTAGCTACAGCCACTATCAACAATTCTCCTCCCCCACCCTCTATCTGAGCCTAAATCTAAACACTAATTCTATGAATAAAGTTTCTTTCCTAGAAGTGCCTGTCTGTTGAACTCTGTTCCGCAGGCCCGCTTTCAAGTTGGCTACAATATGGTCGTCCTCAAATTCAATGTAAACAAGTTCTTGTTGAGCCATCCTCTCAATTAATCAAATTCTACATAATTTCCCCCACTATCAATCACTATGCTGTTGTCTCAGTGACCATCACACGCTCATTGACTCTTATCTTTGAGTGACCTTTAAGCCTTGATAAGTGGTGACTACCTCATAAAAGAAACAAAAATAGGACATTCTGACTTCATTGTTAGTGCGAAAAATGGGCTTAACTTCCACATTTATTTTTCATTCAGATTGAATAATCGGTCATACCATTTTGTGTGTTCTTTGCCCAGCATCAGACATTCTAGCTTCCACTGAAAGTGGAAGTTTATGAGAAATAAAAATTCACATGTGGTTTCCATTCAGCATGTATATCCGGGTTAGGGGAGATGATATACACTGCTTAGTATTTCCAAATGGTTGTCCATCTTGTACAGGTCAGGCTCAGTGTTGCTTAACTTTGGTGATTTAACGGGAACTGATGTGGCAACATGATTATGCCATATATTAGACTAGCAGGGTTCTCCGGCGTTGCTCAGGACAAAAAATATAACTTATTTCTATTAAAATCTTCTATCTCTTTCTCTCTATTTATTTTTCTCTTTCTCCTCTACCCAGCCAGTTCTTCTCTAGCTGAAGACACACACACACAAACTTCTCATTTATATAACAGAGTCATTAATAATGGTGTCTGGCGATGCTGGAAAGTGCCGGATTTGGGTATTGCAGTAACAAAAGAACTCCTGGGCGATATCGGGTTTCTGAATTTTAGTGAGTGGAACAAAAGAACAATCTCTGATGTAAATGTGTCTCGAATGTTGAAAGTGAATAGAACAATGGTAAATGAAAGTATAAGCTGATATAAACAAAGCAGTTGAACGAAAGAGAGAGTTACAAAAGTCAACGATGCACTCTACGAATCAAGCTGTCGCTGCCATGTCCCTCACCTCTCTGTCTTGCACAACTACATACACATCGTTGTCAAAAAAAAGTTTGAAAAAAAAAAAAAAGTTGAAAGAATTTTGTCATTTATTTGATAAAAACAACTATACACTTGTACACACTGAAAAACTCAGAGCTGACTTTTATACATACATTTCAAGACTTGCTCATTATCCAGCATAATGAGTCAACATTTTCTTTTTCAAAATTAGTATATAATAACACTCACCCCCACCCCGCCCTTCCCTGTTAAAACCTGACCTAGTTGACTGCCAGAGAATGAATATTCTTTTCTACCTTTTAGATATTATGCATCCAGCACAATGCTCATCAAGAATATACCGACTTTGTGGGTGCTTGTTTTGTAGTTTTTTACTCTTAACTGAACATACAAACACATGTTGACAATTGCCTTTTATTGCTATTTACTAATTATTAAAATTCTTTTGTATGCTTTCTTTTTTTATTTCAGTGAGCAAGGACTTGACTATTTGGCATTCCGCTTGTGGATTGGGCTCTGGACTGGTATTATTTTAATCATAATGGTTGCTTTTGATCTCAGTGCTCTGGTACGCTACATAACACGTTTTACAGAGGAGAGCTTTGCTGCTCTAATTTCTCTGATCTTCATAGTCGAATCTTTGGTGAAGCTTTTCCATATCTTGGACGAATATCCGATTAAGACAGCCACCTCAGTAGAACTGCCGACCAACTGCAGCTGCCTGGAACCAAATACTTCTTCAGCACAGCCAAACGTCTCTTCAATTAACTGGAACTTTGCTGATAAGTCAAACTGCACAGAACTCGGAGGTACGCTAGTAGGTCCCGGCTGCAAAGTCCATCCTTATGCACCTGACGTATTCTTCTTGTCCATTCTACTCTTTGCGGGTACTTTCACAATTGCCATGACTCTGAAAGGAATACGAAATGCGCGCTTCTTTCCTTCTTTGGTAAGTAGATGTTTAAATTTTTTTATGGAAATCACTCCAGACAAGGCATGAAGCCACTTGATATAAAGAGCAAAAACAAAAACAGAAGATGATTGAAACAAATACAGGAAATGCCTATTGACTTTTGTCTTGAAAAGTCTAGTTAATTGTTAAAGTTGGTGTATCTGTTGGATATTGGCAGGTGAACCCAGGAAGAGAAACATTTAATTGGTTACACAAAGGCAGATAGATTCCATGTTTTGAATGCGAGATTGTCCACCATAGTCTATTGCAATGCATAATTTGATCCACAGGTATGTGAGAGGATATCAGTCAAAAGATTGAGACAATAGGAAATATTATGCATTCAAATAGGAAAAGAATGTTTATATAAATTAACACAAAGAGAAAGTGGGGCAGTCTGTCAGAGAGAGAGAGAGAGAGAGAGCAAGCTTGACATTTCTTCACTACCAACGTCCACATCAACCTCACCTTGAGGGATGTCAAAACACCAGTAACACTTTAAATTCAAAACTGATTGTCGGTATGAAATAAAAACAAAATGCCATTTTATAGATCAACTGTGTTGTGTTTTACTCGCTGTCAGAGTGTATG
>NC_136506.1:31006666-31039166 GCF_053919585.1 Euprymna scolopes
ATAATAATAATAATGATAATAATAATGATAATAATAATAATAATAATAATAATAATAATAATAATAGGCAATTATAGAACAATCATAATAGAAATAACATACACAATAATCGAACAACATTTTAAAAATATATAGAAAATAATAAAACTACAACTATAGAATAAAAATAGATAACAATAGAACAACAATTTTAAGCATAATGGTACATTTCCTGCTGTATAAGACTTGTAAATCAATGTTAAAATAATAATAATTTAAACTGTGCTTTGGTGGAAGTCTGTACTCTCCAAGTGGTTTTAAAAATCTTTGTGTACTTTCTGTCTTTTTCAGGTGCGTGCAATAATTAGTGATTTTGCTGTGATTATCGCTATTGTAACCATGGTTACGCTTGATATGTTGATTGGTATTGGAACTCCGAAACTTCTCGTACCTACAGAATTCAAGGTATGCTGCTCTCTGATTTCTTTGTATTTACCAACTTAAATTTATTTACCTGTATATGAAGTTAGATATGTTGAAAAACAGCTGCTATACTCAAATGTGGGTTATACTTAGTTTAACTTAGTTTACGGCAAAGGAGTTAAAAAGTAGGAGGAAGCCATTCATGAAAATTCAAATACATCTGATCTTCATTAAATTTTGACGATAGGTATTTTTTTTTATAATGGAATAACCTCGCACCCCTCTAACACTGCTAACTAATCAAGTTGTGAAAGACTTCGCCAATGAAAAGAAAGATGGAAAAAAAAGGAATTTGACACACGAATGGGAGAGAAGAAAGAAAGGACCTCCACATGCATTGTAGACAGAATCCCCTTCCATACTTCGCTACACACGCACACACACAGAGATATATAAATTTGTATATTTTGGCAGCAAGTCATTATTATTATTATAGTTCTTCTTTTTTCTGATTTTGTTGGATAACTTTTCAATTCGCTGAGCAGACTTTTTTATTTCGGCTGGCATGTTGTATATCATGGCACCCAGTAGTTGTTGTTTGGCCATATTCTTCTTAAGTACTTTCAATTGAAAGTACTTAAGAAGAATATGGCCAAACAACAACTACTGGGTGCCATAATATAATACATGCCAGCTGAAATAAAAAAGTCCGCTCAGCGAATTGAAAAGTTATTGAAAAAAGAAGAACTCTGTTGTGTTCAATCAGATGTGCTTGAAGGTATATATATATATATATATATATATATATATATATATATATATATATATATATATATATATATATATATATATATATACCTTCAAACACATCTGAGTGAACACAACTGAGTTGTTCTTTTTTCTAATTTTGTTGGATAACTTTTCAATTCGCCGAGCAAATATATATATATATATATATATATATATATATATATATATAAATCTTTGAAACAGCTACATGGTAAGAAGTTGATGATCCCCATTTTCTATTTCCTAAATTTTATTTAAGGTTTTCTCTTTTCATCTTTATATAGTTAAATTCTCTTGTAAAATTTAAAACCTTTAAGAAATCGGCTTATGCAAGTGCTAAGTCTATTGCTATTTAACAATTTTAGTTAAGGCTTTTTTTTTTCTCTTCTCTTGAATTCTCTTTTGTAATTATAAACTTTTTAGAGGTCGGATTATGTAGGTGCTAAGTCTGTGATAGGTTAAAGCCAGTTGCTTTTTTCCATGAATTTAAACTGCATTCTTTATTTTTATTTTTACATTTATTTTTTTTTTTATTCAAAGCTTCTTTAGACTATATATATATATATATATATATATATATATATATATATATATATATATACAGGATGTCCCAGAAGTCGCGCACCATGTAGATTTATATAAAAAACAAATATGAATATCAATGAATATCAATTTTATTAATCAAAATCACAATAGATGCTCAAATTGTTCACCTTCAGCCTGAATACATGCATTGACTCTCTTTATAAAACTATCTTTTACTCTAATGAGGGTTTCAGTAGTAATTTTTTGACATTCAATTATTATCGCATCTTTCAAAGCATCAAGAGTGCGTGGACGATTCTGGTAAACTACAGGAAATAGTCAAGAGGTGATAGATCTGGTGATCGGGGTGGCCACTCCACGGGACCTCTTCGGCCAATCCATCTTTCTGGAAAATTTTGATTCAGGTAGTCATGCACACAAATAGCAAAGTGTGGTGGAGCTGAAATAAGAGGTTTTGTCGTCTAATTACAGGAACATTTTCTAGGTATTCAAACAGGAAGGTCTGTAAAAGCTCTAAATAAGTTTCTCCGGTGACATTGTTAGTATTGAAAAAATAAGGACCAACGATTTCCTCCTCCCATATTCCAGCCCAGACCATTATCTTAGGGTTAGGCTTATGATGACCCTCCTCATGCCAGTTAGGATTTACTTCTGAACAATAGCGCATATTGTGACGGTTTACTTGCCCATTTAAATGAAAAATTGCTTCATCACTAAATAATATCAAAGAATCCTGGTGATTACACACCCATTCACAAAACTCTAATCGCCTATCTGTGTCATCGCCATGTAGAGCTTGTACAAGATGCACTTTGTACGGGTGAAATTTCTGTGTTTTAAGAATACGATGTACTGATGATTTGCTAATCGTAAGCTCCTGGCTTATTCTCCTTACTGATTTCACGGGGCTTCAAGCAACATTTGCCAAAACCATAGTTGATGTTTCCTCATCAGTTACATTCTTTCGTCGACCACATCACTCGCGGTCAGCAACTGAACCTGTTTCTTGGAAACGTTTGATCAAACGGCAGACAGTGGTATCGCTCAATGGTTTTTCTCGCTCGGGATGAGTGCGGTTGAATTCTTTAGCTACCGAGTAGTATGTAGCCCCATCTCTTCCAAACATAAAAATCAATTTAACTCTTTCTTGCATTGTTAATTTCTCGCCCATATCGAATAAAATCTGAAACAAAAAAAATATAAATATATGGTGCGCGACTTCTGGGACACCCTATATATATATATATATATATATATATATATATATATATATATATATATCCTTCATTATACTCTATTTTGGCTTTGTAATATTCATACAATAAGTCCAGTTGTGTTAGCCTAATTTTTGTTCATATAATTATTTCACCTCAGATTATTATTTTGCTTGTATCAAAATTCATGATATAACAGTATTATACATCAACTAAGAAATACTCTCCAAATTCTTTTTTTTTTTTTTAGTATTTCAAAGAAATATAAGGAGCATAATACGAGCACAACCTCCCATTTGAAAATTGTACTACATTTGATTCACGTTCATTAGATAACAATTAACCAGGATTTCTCGAATTTTAATTTATTTTTAAGACCTTTAAGTTTAAGATTTAAATTTTAGACATTAGACATTGAATAAGGATTCTAGACATAAGATATAATATCATTATATCTTGATATTACTCTCCATAATGGGACATAAATGTGGTGTGCAAAATTGTTCTTTTCATTACAAATTTTGGAGTACTGCTGCTAGATGTAATGGGTTCAAATGTGAGTTTAATTTAGTTTTATACAAAGGAAACTTTTAACAATTGGTATAAGACATCAATTAATAAATGTTTCCAAAAATTAGTGGGTCTCATTCAATCATAAGCAAATTTGGGTCTAATTTACCATTTTTATAAACTGACAAATTGTCTTAATGAATCCAAACAAATTCAATTCTTCATTACTCTAAATATTAAACAATAAAAATAATTATTTAAATGTTTAAGCCTCTTTTAAATACATTCTTCACAAATCTGATAGGTTCATAAGAGTAGTAGTTGATGGGAAAAAATCAGAAGCTCACAGTATTAATGCTGGAGTCCCTCAGGGGTTCATCCTGGGCCCAACTCTTTTCTTGATCTACATTCATGATCTTCCAAATCACATCCTTACATCATTCATAGACATTTTTTGCTGACGACACTACCATCTATGGTAGCACATCTAAGACAGTAAACAACCAAGTTCTCTCCGATTCTCTCTCCTCTGATCTTGATCATGTTGTACAATGGGGAAAGGAGTGGCTGGTTACTTTTAATGCATCTAAAACCAAGCTTCTATCTTTACATCATCAACATTCTGATCCCCATCTGGCATCAATTAAATTGAATGGCTCTCATCTTGAGGAGGCCTCAAGTTTTGACAGGCTTCTGGGCTTGACCTTTACTCCTGATCCTAAATGGAATACATACATCAAATCTGTTGCCAAGGCCGCTGGGAAAATGGTCGGATCCGTCTATCAATCCAGTAGATATCTCACTGCTGATGCAATTCTCTATCTATATAAGAGCCAGGTACATCCAAGGATGGAATACTGTTGCCACATATGGGCAGGAGCTGCTAGAAAAAACTTGTCCTGCCTTGATAGGGTTCAAAATAGACTTCGTGGCCTGGTGGGAGATGTTCTTTTCTCTTCCCTGCAACCTCTATCTCACAGAAGAGATGTTGCGAGTTTGTCTCTGCTTTATCGTTATTTTCATGGAAAGTGTTCGACTGAGCTTCAATCTATGGTCCCCCCTCGCCAAACTTTCACAAGAAACACTCGTCTAGCTGAAAACGCTATCAATAATTCCCCCCACTCTTTATCTGTGCCTAAACCTAAACAGATTACATGATCAAAGCTTCTTTCTTAGAACTGCACGCCTGTGGAATTGTCTTCCGTTTTCCTGCTTTCCAGCTGTCTATAATATGGTTGCCTTCAAGTCCAACGTGAACAAGTTTCTGATGAGCCGTTCCACTTAAGTTAACAAATTTACCGAACTTCCATTACTATCGATTTCTATATTGTCCTTTTGACTACTGTACACTCTTTAACCCTTATCCTTGAGTGGCCTATCGGCCTTGATAAGTGGTGACACCTATGTCAAAAAAAAAAAAGCTATTCTTTGTTTGATTATATATTTTGCTTTGTGAAACAAAGGAAATCTAT
The DNA here is from genome assembly GCF_053919585.1 of Euprymna scolopes. Taxonomy (NCBI): domain Eukaryota; kingdom Metazoa; phylum Mollusca; class Cephalopoda; order Sepiida; family Sepiolidae; genus Euprymna; species Euprymna scolopes. The sequence continues at coordinate 31,011,600 of NC_136506.1, forward strand.
TTTATAAAAATGACTTTTGTTTCTTCAAGTTCTAATATATTTCAGTGATTTTATTGACCTAATTGATAACTGACCCTAGTGACCCCAGATGGAATTAAAGGAAATTTTCAATGGTGTTTATAAGTTCCTTGAAATATTATACTCTTCTTTGAGTGTTCTAATTATAAACTTCTCCTGTTTCATCCCTTAATGTAAGTGGGAGAGCTGAAATGTTAGAAAACTGCCTTAGTGTCTTATATGATGATTGCAACGTCTTGTCAGACGAGTGCCACTCCCTCAGCCACTGAAAGTCCATGAGCCCGAAGATAATCTTTTTTTTTTTTATTAGTCCTGCCAGTGAATTCACACCGCTCAAGCAGACATGACATTGAAGACGGTCCTTGGCATACATACATACATACATACATACATACATACATATATATATATATATATATATATATATATATATATACGCATACATACCCATAAACATGCACACATCCATACATACATACACAATACATATAACACATACATACAAACATGCACACACATATACATATATATGCATACACATATATACTATGATATACAAATACATACACACATATACATACATATTCACATACATAAACGTACACATGTATGCACATATACATGCATACACATAAAGGTACCTACATATACCTACACATACATATATGTGCGCTTATACGCATACATATATATGCATATATACATATACATACACACACATATATATATACGTATATACATACAGACACACATAAACATATATACACAAAAAATAAATAAATAAATAAATAATATATATATATATATATATATATATATATATATATATATATATATATATATATACACATATTAAATTTCATTAAACTCTGATATACTTATTTGTTTCTGCACTCATGAATCAGTTAGAAGTGAGTGCATGTAGATATTTGATGAGGATGATGTAGAGATTTGAGACCACTTGTATTTTCCTCCCAGATAATTTTATATATTCTGATTTAAATTTCATCAAAATAAGATTTATTTGAAGTTTTAAGGGTAGTTATGCCTTTATTATTTATGCCTCACTTAGAGATTCAGAAGCACTTCCATTGCCTTTCCCAGTAAATTTTACATAAGAATAAGCTTTTAGATTTTATGTAGATTCTCTAACCTTTCTTTATATAAGGAACACACAAACATCATACACACAAACATACAGATATTGAGTTTTATATAAATAAATATATAAGATTGTATGGTCTTTTGTTTTTTTTTTATTTTCGCAGCCAACCTTACCGACACGTAGCTGGGTCGTGAACCCTTTCCGGAATGCTTGGTGGACAATTATTGCTGCCATTATTCCAGCCTTACTCTGCACAATTCTAATCTTCATGGACCAGCAGATTACTGCTGTCATTGTCAATAGGAAAGAAAACAAACTCAAAGTGAGTCTTTTATTTTTCATTCTTTGTTTTCAAAAAGATCCAAATATTCTTGGAATCTTCCAATATTCTAAGATTTTTTTAATTCTTTCATTTGTTTAGTCACTTTTGTTTGTGTACAACTATGCCATCCCTCGATAATTGCTGACCAAACGCTGTTTGGTGTGGTTTTCTTCTTGATCATTTGTTCTGGCCATATTATCATCTTTCACATCGGTAATCACCGACGGGTCAAGCACTGGTTTACACGTATAAAAAAATGAAACCGTGCAAACTCAAGAGGAAACACGAACTCCAACACATTCTGTAGAGATGGGTTGTGTGATACCATGGTGGAAAATGATCCCCCAAACGCTCACGTCCACATCTTAAATTTCAGTGTATCAACTAAAATCCAATTGAGATAATCTGTTTTTCAGAGCCATCATTGTCATTCGGTTGAGGTCAACTCATCTCAAATCTGCTTAAGCTTTTCCGATCTGTCATCAACTCTCACAAACTGAAAACTGTCCTAAACTAACTCAGCAGTGAAAGATTTTGTTTTAAAGAAAATCAAATAAAAAAAAGACAATTAAAAGAATCGTTTTTGGCATCGGAAAATAGGCACAAATTTTTCTGATTCCAGTACCCAAAAAAGTTCAAATTTCATCAGATTCATGATTCCGATTTATCATTCCAACATTCGTAAATACACAATTGGGCAGATGAAAACATTTTTACCTGAAGAAGTATTTTTTAATTTGGTTGCACTTACCTAGCGTTGCACTCCAGTCTATTTACTTGCAAAGTTGCATCCTTGTTGCATCCAGAATGTGCTCTGATGAATTTACTGCATTTCTACCCACCTCCACAACATAAATACTCCCGACCTACTCAACTAGTAGCAAAATCGCTCCTCTTCACTGTAGAAATCTCTATCAAAGGGAAGTAATTCTGTATGGGCAAATACAGAGTTAAATCCATTTCTTGAAGATATACAGCCATTTAAAAATAATTCCACGCTGGATAAAATATTTTTTTAAACTCCTAAATTTATTGACTCAAAATTGGAAATCCTATGTCCGGTCTTTTATCTTAATCACCTCCACACATGATTATTAGAAACTGATTATTTCCACACTTGTACTATTAGCCACTCCTAGCTAACAATGCAGAAACTCACCACCAATCATGAGGTATCTTCCTGTCTTAAGAGTGCAAAAAAAATTTTGTACCACCACCTTGATCATTTATTTGTATTAGAAAAGTTGAATGTAAGTTGGGAGAAAAACTATGTCATCACTTTTTGACAGTATGGGTGCACTATTGTAATCTCATTGTAGTCTTTGTATCGTAAAATGAAATTCACTCTTTTAAAATCATGCATCTTAAATATGTTGTATTTTTTTTTTTTTTCTTCTCCAGAAAGGACATGGCTACCATTTGGATTTATTTATTGTGGCTTCCCTTATAATGGTCTGTTCGATACTTGGACTGCCTTGGTTTGTCGCAGCCACTGTCCTCTCAATCACACATGTAATGAGTTTGAAGAAAGAATCTCAGTGTACTGCTCCCGGAGAAAGACCCAAGTTTCTGGGCGTAAGGTAAGGAGTGAACGACAAAACTTTTTTCGATAATGTGTAGAGATACAATCTATAATTATCTCCCTTGGGGGTAATTTGTATATACATGCTTTCTTTTTACTCATGAGTCATCATTTATCAAGGTCTTAAAGCTACTCGGGGATAAGGGTTAATCAGATGAATGGCTTGTTTGTTTAATGATGAAGAATATCATGAGAAAATTAGAACTGATGAATGGATAAAATTTCCATTCTTACGGTTTATAGCAACTATTTGTTGATGTTGGATTCAAAAACGATTATGTTGTAATCTGCAGGGAACCAGTCCTATGGAATGTGTTCCACACATTGAAAGTTCTTGGCAAAAAACCCTGTTCATGGCCGAAAGGAAAGTTCTTTACATTAGTAGTAATGCAGTCTGATGCTAAACACATGAAAGAAGAAAAGAACATAGAGAGATAAGTTCTTCCTGTGAATGTCTTGCATATAAAAATCAGAGATTAGAGCTCAGTGGCATATCTTGTTTGTTGTTTTATAATTGTAATGCTGTAAACCAAACAAAACATAATAACGTCGCACAGGCACCGAACATCACAAAGTACTACTAAATCAGTCCCAGCAAAATATGTATGAGTATTATTCAAGTTATTCTTTCACAATCATCCAGACAAGAAGGAACACATTTTTCACCAACGGATGTTAAGCTCACATGTTAGAGGAGAGGAAGGAAGATATAAGATCTCCAATACTCGATAGGTAATTCAGCAGTAACTGATGGTGAAAGGTGACTTTCCACTCTATATTAATCTAATTTATAAAACTTACTATGTCTGTATGTCTGTCTGCCTCTATATTTTCAAACTCTATCTCTTCTGAAACTAAAAGTTGCAGAGCAGCACTAGGGGTATCAAATGATTGGATTTTTTATGAACCATTCTTTTATGGGTCTTTAGCTAGTTAAAATAGTCTTTAAGGGTTCAAAATTAAAAAAAAAAAAAAAAAAGTCGTTATACATTTTTGTACATTCATTTTAGTTTATTTTTAATCAGTTCATAGGCGTGTTATGTTGGTACAGTTGTATTGTGACTAGCTTTGAATGCTACAGTTTTGCTTTCAGTTTTGATTCTAGCTGATGGCAACCAAATACTTTTTTTATTTTATTTTTTTTCTGGACAAATTAAGATATCATATTTAAGCGTATTTTATGACCGGGCAAACCCGGGCGCCACTCCCCGCTAGTAATAAATATTGCAATCCTGATATGCAAATTGATTAGAGATAGAAAGAAAGCAATGCAGAAATAAATTGCATTACCAGTAATTAAGTAAGAAGGACCTTGATTTCTTCTTTTTTTTTTTTTTTTTTTTGTAAAACACAGCATCTAAAGTTTATTCGGTAAATGAGTGATGACAGTAAAAATATACCGAAAGAGCCACAAGTAATAGACAGAAAACCATTTGTATCTCATTTTGATATGGATGAACCATTATTATTCTCCAGATGATGAAAGTAAAATCGATATTAAAGATAATTTTAATTAATCGTTAATCATAATTGACGTAAATTAATGTTTTACTATCTCTCAGGTTTTTCAAAAGAGCTCCTCTTTCCTAGAGGTATTGCTTTCAATGCAGCTGAGGAGCTTTATCTACTTCCATATGATAATCCCTTACAATATCATAGGGAGGCTAACAGGTATTACACCTTGCTCAAGGGCGACCTGTAACTGTGTAAGGCTAGGGTATTCAACTCTCTGAGGTATTATAGATACAGGCATAACTAATAATTGAATTCATAAAGTCACTATGTCTGTCTGTTTCTATTTTTTTCAAACTGTATCTCCTTTGAGACACAAGGTAACAGAGCAGTACGAGCAAAATCAAATGATTGTGTTTTCATTGATTGTTATATATATATAATCTGGTAAAAATGGCTGCTAAGGGATCAAAATTGAAACTTGGTAAATGTAAATCGACAAAGTGCTCTTGTACACATAGGCAAATATTTACATTTATACATTAAAGTCAGTTCATTTTTAAGTTTTTCTTATTTGTCTGATGATAGTGCAAACGGTAATGACTATGGCTGGAGCACTAAATGTTTTAGTTTCAACATAGCTCATGACATCCAAGTCATGTTTGTTTTTTACTTTTGAAATCACTACTATATATTAGGTACAATATGATAATCAATAGAGAATTGGCTCTATAATAATAATAAATATGAAATCTGCATAAATTAAAATATCTTTAAGTATATTTTACAACCGGGCAATGCCAGGTGCCGGCTAGTACATAATAATAATGATAAAAGTTAAATAGGAAGAAATCACATTGTACTATTATGAGTAGGGCTAAGACAATAGAATATTCTTATCATTGTTTTCACTCTAGAGTATAAATTCGACACAATTAGATACAGTTAATCAACCGAGAAGCACATCACTCTATATAAAAACATATACGATATCAATAGATATATACTCCACAGTCAAAATAATGAAAAGAATATTCTGTTGTCCTAGATAATCAAGGAAGTAAAATTGTAAGGGTACAGTTAGTTCATAATATCATCTATAATTATAATAAGCAAATTTTACTTGATTTTATCGTTTATTTTTTTTTAATACTTCAGGGAACAGAGAGTTACTGGTACAATGGTTTTCCTCATGATAGGAATTTCTGTGACATTAACATCTGTCCTAATGGTAAGTTAGATATTGTGGATGTACATCTGCCTTATGTTGTTTTGCTCTCAGCTATTATTCCCAAATGTTGTGAACTTGTGTTTGTATGAATTCACTGCATATGTCGTCATTGTCTATGTGTTATTGTCATCCAAATTTATAGTTTAATTTAACACTGACCGTAGCGTCGATCATGTGATCTCGGTCTTTGTGCTGTAACAAAAGGATTTTCCTTCAAAACAAGTTCAAAACGAGCAACAAAGTTTTATTTTAAGGTTACAATGACACCCGGTTTCTCTACCAAATGACGAGCTTGCAAAACTGGAGAAACAGACACGCACCTGGCCAGAAGAAAAAAAAAACAGTTGCTTTACATGGAAACAACTCTCCAAAAATAAAATAATTGCTGATTGTTTTAAAACCACCTGCAAAGGTGATCCTTATCCACAAAGGTTAGCTACAAACAGGCATACCTTGTTGCAAGATAAAAGCCCTAAAGATGGAGCTATATTGACAGCAAAGGTGAAATCCCAGAGGTGTTTATAGGTGGATGAATGGGTATCACAAATTATTATATAAACTAACCCGAAATTGAAAGTAAACTGCCAATCCTGTAAGAGAAAACCACATTGTGTGTGCTCTGCCTTTTACACTTATCTCACTTGCTCATTACCATATATATATATATATATATATATATATATATATATATATTATTATATATTATTATATATCATTGTATATTATTATATATTATTGTATTTTTATTCATCAGTGTTTGTCGTCATTCTTTTAACAGAGTAGAAATACAACATTTATATTTAACTTCTTCTTTTGCAGAAAATACCCATGCCCGTATTGTATGGTGTGTTCCTGTATATGGGTGTGTCATCTTTACGTGGTATGCAGTTGGTGTGCAGAGTCATGATTCTATTTATGCCTGCAAAATACCAACCTGACTACATGTACCTGCGACATGTTCGAACAACACGTGTTCATCTCTTCACTTTTATCCAGCTAATCTGTCTCGGCATCCTCTGGGTGATTAAAACTATCAAGAAAATCTCCATTGCTTTCCCTATTATGGTTTGTATCTTTTTCTTTGTTTTGTTTTACTTTAGTCGAAGTTCTCAGAAATCAAGGGACCCCTTCCTGGGGTTAACACTTGATCTCTATTTGAGATACATAGGTATTTGAATGTTCAATTAATGTTCCCATAAACTTCTCAACCATTGAGTTAGTAAAAAAGTTTGGAATATAATTTTCCTTTCCCCAATTTACCTTTTAAATACGTTAAATATTTTTCTTTGTGGTCTCTTGGTCTTACTGGATTCCAGGACAAGAATTCCCTTTGTCTGATGGAGCAACCTCTCTCCCACAGAAGAGACGTTGCGAGCCTATCCTTGTTTTATCGTTATTTCCATGGGAGGTGCTCGCCTGAACTCCAATCTCTGGTCCCCCCTCGCCAATCTTTCACGAAAAACACCCGTCTAGCCGAATCCACTGTGAAAAATTTCCCCCACTCTATATCTGTGCCTAAATCAAAACGTGGATTCCATGAACATAGCTTCTTTCTTAGAACTGCACGCCTGTGGAACTCTGTTCCGTCTGCCTGCTTCCCACCGGACTACAACTTGGATGTGTTCAAGTCCAATGTTAACAAATTCCTAATGAACCGCCCCCTTAAGTAAACACTTCATCAAATCTCCACACTAACGTAATGTACTTGCAATAACCCTTATCCCTGAGTGGCTTCCGGGCCTTGATAAGTGGTGATCACTGTGTAAAAAAAAAAAAAAAAAAAGTATCCAGTTTCGTGCTGCTACTTGCGGTAACGTCACTTGGTGAAGGTGCATCATTCCTCATTAAAAAATATATGGGCTGGCCATACTGAGAAGATCTTATTTGGGCCGTGAATACGATGTGATTTTGAATATTTAGTCAGGGTTTACTTGTATAAAAATGTATCCTTATACACTCGAGGATAGTATCTAGTTCTCTCCTTTTTTTTTTTTCATTTTTCTTAAACTTTTTCTTCTAGGGGATGGGACATCCAACCAGATGTCTGACATTTATCCCTATTTTAGTGAGTCCAACCAAGAGATCTTTTCAGGATTCTAGCCGTCCCTTTCAGTGCAATCATTTGTATTTCACTTGCACTTGGTTCACCGGGTATGCTTGCTATGTACTTTTTAAAGTTCTTTTTCATAAGCCCAGTTGCTCCTATGATGACTGGTATAATTGAAACGTCTTTTAATTTCCAATTTCGTTTCATATCATACATAAGTCCTTGATACTTTGTTATCTTTTCCCTCTCAACTCTGTTAAGCCCTGTTAAGACCTCTATTACGGTCGCTTTTTTGTTTGCTCTGTCCCAAATCACTATATCTGGTTTAACAGCTGCGTTTTCTAGATATGTAGCAGTAGGGATTATGTAGTCATAGTGAATAGTGTAGTTGTCATTCCCAACTGTTCGTTCGGGTATATGTTCCCAGGATTTTTTACTACAGTGAATGTTGAGTTTCTTACATATCTTCCAGTGAAGGTATTTGCAAACTCCGTTATGGCGATCTGTATAATAACCATCTCCAAGTAGGACTTTGCAACCAGAAATCAGGTGGCCCACACTCTCAACCTTAGTGCTACAGAACTTGCATTTATTATTGTTGCTTAGACCACACATCTTTTTGAAGGCGTTTGTCATGAGGCCCTGGTCTTGTGCAGCCAATATCAACCTCTCTTGGTCGTAAGGGAGGGATCTTCTTTTGAGCCAGTCCAGGGAACCATCCCTATCAATATATTCTTGGGATAGTTCAGTCGGTAGGTATTTTGCCTGTTTATTGTTGGTCCATTCTTCTGTTTTAACACTATGGAACGGGCTAGTGTATTTTTTCCGACTTTTCTGGGCTATGTCAGTGGCAGGCTTGTTTGGGTTCTCAGTATCATTTGTAAGGCAATCTTTTCCAAAATGAGTGGCAAGTTGTGTTATAGATGTTGTACTACTTGCTCGATTCTGATAATGGTCTTTAATTTTCATAAGCTTGGGGTTACAGGAACTTATTATGTACTGATTTTCATAAGCTTGGGGTTACAGGAACTTATTATGTACTTTTTTGGTATATGCATGCATGTGTATGTTTATATGTTGCATCCGAGTATATTTGCTCATCAATTCAAGATGACCATATGTATGTCTGCCTGTGTTGACCTTGACTTGATAATGTTTAAGTCAAAAATTAAATCAATTGAATAAAAAAAAAAAATCCTAATGGTTGGTAATATTTAAAAATGATTTGAATCGATCACATGTTTTTTTTTCTTTTGCCTTTTTTTAGAAAGTTAAATGGTCTCATTTTTTAAATGAAAATGTAATGAAAAGACATTTACGCTTTTGGCTTACCATAGCCATGACCGAAACCCATTTTGTACATGTATAGCCAAATAATGTTTGTATAAATAAAAATAAATAAAAATCATTATAACATTAAACTGCTCTAGATATTATTGAGTACTCTTATATAAACACAGTAAAGATTCTCCGAATTTTGATCCTGTAGATGTACAAGCCCAATCTCAATAAATTCTTGTTGAGCCGCCATTTTAAATAATAAAATTCTGCCCAATCATCAGCATCATTCTGATGTTGTCTCACTGTCCACCTGATACTTAACCCTTATCCTCAAGTGACCTTTTCACCTTGATAAGTGGTGACACCTTAGTGTGTGTTTATATATATATATATATATATATATATATATATATATATATATATATAAGCTTAGTGGGAGAGAACTTCCAGCATAATTCTCAATTAATAAGAAATAGTCAAAAATAAGAATGTAATATTTATTTATACATGCGTTAAAGATAGGTACGGACAAAAATAAACAAATAAGGATAGGGGGACATAGTTTTGAAAGCCGATTTATCATCATTTTTTTGTAAGTTTCCGACTACTTTTTGATTGTATTTGAAAGATTAAAGACTAAAGTTAATTTCCAAAAAGAGAAAAGTATTTGTACACGTGAAAAAAAAAAAGTTATGAAAAATGTTTTCACGGTGGGCTAACCAATTCAGCTAAATTTTGAAGTTAAATAAATTCATTGTAAAAATCCTTTAAAAAGATAAATAGTAGTTTTCTGGGGTTATTTCAAAGATAATTAGTAAAGTAAAGTCCTAAGATATTGAATTAAATAAAAAAAAAAACCCACCTTGTTTGTACAAAAAAATGGCTTAAACAATTTTGGCCTCATCATTAGGTGTCTAATTTTGATTTTTATTTTTGCAAATCAATTAAATATACTATTATAGCACTGGTTAGAATCAAATATAACCTTAAAAAAAAGAAACAACTTTTAGTATGACAATGAATCATTTTGAATATTGGAATGAATTGAGTATGAAACTCAACTAAAAACTCTTGAAAAAGGCTTTAAAGCAAATAAATACTAAAATCTACTGTTAAATATTTGACATTTGCTCTCAAATGTTCACTGTACAATTTTAATCTTTAAATGCATAGGTTTGAACTATTTTATAGGTGTTCCCTAATTTTGACCATGACTGTATACATACTTTTTATTTGTTTTACATAAGCATTAATATGTCGTTACACATTCATGAGCATGTTTTGGTTAGCCAGTTACAAGTAACTAGAAACCTCTTCATGTGATATTGCTTACAAAAAAGTTTAATCCATTTAATACATATATATGATTTTTCCCTTGGATTATTACTCGTCCAACCTGGCAGTAATATTGAACTCATTCTGATATTGGACTGCCCAGGTTGTATGATATCCCTTTTCTATGACTTTTAAACACCATTTAAATAACTCTTAAATAACATTTTCAATATATGTGCTGAAAAGCAAAAATATTTGTTTATTCATAGTTGAACATTTTGCTAATTGCATTTCATTTCCTCTGATGATATGAGCCAGTATTGAAAATCCATGGATTAAGGAAATAAACATAATTCTTCTCCATATATTCTTTGTTTAAAACAATAAATTCTTAACTTAAATATGTGTATATATTTTGATTTACAGAATTTAACTTTAATCATTACACTTATATATGTATTAGAATTTTATATCTATTTTTGGATTAACTCTATCGATAACAGGAGTACTAATATGAAAATAGGACAATAATTGTAAATGCTTATTAATATTTTTTAAATGCTTAATAATATTTTTTAAATGCTTATTAATATTTTTTAAATGCTTATTAATATTTTTTAAATGCTTATTAATATTTTTTAAATGCTTATTAATATTTTTTAAATGCATATTAATATTTTTTAAATGCTTAATAATATTTTTTAAATGCTTAATAATATTTTTTAAATGCTTAATAATATTTTTTAAATGCTTAATAATATTTTTTAAATGCTTATTAATATTTTTTAAATGCTTATTAATATTTTTTAAATGCTTATTAATATTTTTTAAATGCTTATTAATATTTTTTAAATGCTTAATAATATTTTTTAAATGCTTAATAATATTTTTTAAATGCTTAATAATATTTTTAAATGCTTATTAATATTTTTAAATGCATATTAATATTTTTTAAATGCATATTAATATTTTTTAAATTCTTATTAATATTTTTTAAATGCTTATTAATATTTTTTAAATGCTTATTAATATTTTTTAAATGCTTATTAATGTTTTTAAATGCTTATTAATGTTTTTAAAATGCATATTTTTTATGCAAAAACTTTCAGCCTTGTGACATAGTTTTGGTTACAGACTGTCATCACATCACAAATCATTGTTGTTGGTTTCAGTGATTACTCTCGCTCAATTCTTGTTGTTTTTTTCCTGCAGGTATTGGCCATGTGTTTTGTGCGTAAAGCAATGGATTACATTTTCACCCAAAGAGAATTGAAATGGTTAGATGACATCATGCCAGAAGCTCATAAACGAGCCAAGGAAGATGCTGAAAAACAGATGCAAGAAGTAAGTCGGAACTTTTGTCTTTTAATTTTTTTATTTAATGTTGTTATTTTTAAAATTTTACATCAGTTATTTTTTCAATTTATATTTTTTTTTTATGGTTATATTTTATTATTTTTCCTTTTTTTATTGTAATTTTTTTAGGTTGTTTGCAATCTAATTTTTTTACATTTTGTTATTTTTCATTGTATTTTTTTTCATTGTATTTTTTAATTCTTTTGTTATTTTTCATTCTATATTTTTTTAATCTTTGGTTATTTTTCATTCTATTTTTTTAAAATTTTTTGGTTATTTTTCATTGTATTTTTTTTCATTGTATTTTTTTTCATTGTATTTTTTTTCATTGTATTTTTTAATTCTTTGGTTATTTTTCATTCTATTTTTTTTAATTCTTTGGTTATTTTTCATTCTATTTTTTTAATTCTTTGGTTATTTTTCATTCTATTTTTTTCTTTTTAATTTTTAGTTATTTTTCATTATATATTTTTTTAATTCTTTGGTTATTTTTCATTCTATTTTTTAAAAGTTCTTGATAATTTTCCATTCTATTTTTTTCATTCCTTGGTTATTTTTCACTCTGTTTTTTTAATTCTTTGGCTATTTTTGACTCAATTCTTTGGTTATTTTTCATTCTATTTTTTTAATTCTTTGGTTATTTTTCATTCTATTTTTTAAATTCTTTGGTTATTTTTCATTTTTTAAATTCTTTGGTTATTTTTCATTCTATTTTTTAAATTCTTAAGTTATTTTTCATTCTATTTTTTAAATTCTTTGGTAATTTTGCATTCTATTTTTTTAATTCTTTGGTTATTTTTCATTCTATTTTTTTAATTCTTTGGTTATTTTTCATTTTTTAAATTCTTTGGTTATTTTTCATTCTATTTTTTAAATTCTTTGGTTATTTTTTATTCAATTCTTTGGTTAATTTTCATTCTATTTTTTAAATTCTTTGGTTATTTTTCATTCAATTCTTTGGTTATTTTTCATTCTATTTTTTTAATTCTTTGGTTATCTTTCATTCAATTCTTTGGTTATTTTTGCATTCTATAATTTTTATTTTTATTTTTCATTCTATAATTTTATTCTTATTTTTCATTCTGTCATTTCTTAGTTATTTTCCATTCTTTCTGTTAGAAAGGTATTTCTTTTCATTCGTTATCTCCTCTTTCATTCTTGGAATATTTTCCTTTTATTTTTAAATTCCTTCTTTGATTTTCCTCAAAATTTGGTAAACCTTTTATCATTTGAAATAGCATTTTCATAGTGAAATACAGATTGAATGAATGCAGTTTTTTTTTTTTTTTTTTTTTTTTTTTAGAATCTCTGTCCATTTTGTCAGTTAATCAACTTAAAAGTTTCAAATTCTATTTAGATGTAGTCATGGATCATATGAAAAATGAATTGCTCACTGACTCCAGTGATAACAGCAACCCATGACAGTTGATGCACCACAGATTTGTGTGCTGTGTCTGCAGTGGAAAGGGAACAGTCACTATCTCAAATAAGCTGTTGCAGACAGACATCTGGGACAATGAAATTTGTTATGTCTGGTTATTTTATTTAACTCCTTTTTAGGAGGTTAGAGACAAGATCAAGTGTGGATTTGCTGAAAGCACTTCTATGGAACAGACTTTGAACTTGGCATGCTTAGGTTTTCAGTCCATGTCATTAACCACTCAGCCACTGTCACTCCATGATTCATTTTGTTGTCCAATCAATGACATTTGGAGTTTGATATAAACCAGCACATTTTATCTGTTCTGTCAGTTAGTACGGTGACAAAACTAACACTCGGCTCTAACCAGTTTCTCCTGTGAGCTCGCTTTCTTTTGCGATAACCGGTGTTTGTTAAAGACTTATAATTCTTGGTTCCATCCATCCATTAAAGTTTAACCAAGTTAAAGACTGGTCGACCTTTGACTTTCTGGAGATCCTTTTTTTTCTGTTCTGTGGGAATTAGCATACAAGCAGTATTGTGATCAGGTTTTATTTACTAAATTATATTTGTCCTGCTTTTTTTATGAAAATGCTATTTCAAACATATGCACATAGATTGAATAAACACATCTTTAGAAAACTCATCTGCCTTCTTTCAATATTAGTTACGGGTAGAAAAACGAAAAATCAATGATTCCAGTACATTAAAAATGAAATAATGCAATCAGAATGACATAATGCAATCAGAATTATATTTTTCAAATATTCTAATTAATCTAACCTTCAAAACTCCGGTAAACTATAAAGTTAATCCCCTCAAAAATGCCACCTATGGAATCGTTAATAAAATTCATTATATTTGGTACCAATAAACATCAGTATGTGTCTTACTTGTCCACCAAGACTCAGTTATGAATGTCAAACGGTCTTTGTTCTTTTGCCATTTAATGATATGCAGGGACACTTTGGTAATTGTCTGGTCGATATTTGATTCTACCTAACCAGTGAGTCTTGAATACAATCTTGTTTTTACCACAAAATCTTTGTTTTATCACCATCTAACGATATGCAGGGACACTTTGGTGATTCTCTTATCAGTTGTAGGTATGATCCTGAATGGGTTTCACACTCACAAAACGACCTATTCCTGCACTGAATGGGACCATCACTGCCAAAATCAGGGTAGTACCAAAAGAGGAGTGTGTCAAAGTTATTGACAATTTTGAACATAATATCCAAGTGTGTTTATCATTAAACAGTGATTAAAATAAAAACTGTTGGACATTTACTTTGGTGGACAAGTAAGGCGTAGACTAAAAGTTATTTGTACCAAATATAGTTGGATTGCAAAAATGATTGTGAGTTTGATTAGCAATTCTACAGGTGATATTTGGAAGGGGGGGTACCCTGTGCTTGTTTTCTGTGGGTATTTCCATGAGAACTCTATACTTTTAAATCACAATAGTGTAATTTTTAAAGTTTTCAACATTAGTTTTAATTATTAGTATCGTGTGGTCATTAAATTTTTTCACGAAACCAAATTATCATAAAACTATAATCAATTGTTTTTAAGGTAATGTTTAAATTTCTGTAAAATTATATTAGCTGTAAATAGCTTTTTAATCAAAACAAATTATCATAAAACTATAATCAATTGTTTTTAAGGTAATGTTTTAATTTCTGTAAAATTATATTAGCTGTAAATAGCTTTTTAATCAAACTAAATTATTATAAAACTATAATCAATTGTTTTTAAGGTAATGTTTTAATTTCTGTAAAATTTTATTAGCTGTAAATAGCTTTTTAATCAAACCAAATTATCATAAAACTATAATCAATTGTTTTTAAGGTAATGTTTTAATTTCTGTAAAATTATATTAGCTGTAAATAGCTTTTTAATCAGACTAAATTATTATAAAACTATAATCAATTGTTTTTAAGGTAATGTTTTAATTTCTGTAAAATTTTATTAGCTGTAAATAGCTTTTTAATCAAACTAAATTATTATAAAACTATAATCAATTGTTTTTAAGGTAATGTTTTAATTTCTGTAAAATTTTATTAGCTGTAAATAGCTTTTTAATCAAACTAAATTATTATAAAACTATAATCAATTGTTTTTAAGGTAATGTTTTAATTTCTGTAAAATTTTATTAGCTGTAAATAGCTTTTTAATCAAACTAAATTATTATAAAACTATAATCAATTGTTTTTAGGGTAATGTTTTAATTTCTGTAAAATTATATTAGCTGTAAATAGCTTTTTAAGCAAACTAAATTATCATAAAACTATAATCAATTGTTTTTAAGGTAATGTTTTAATTTCTGTAAAATTTTATTAGCTGTAAATAGCTTTTTAATCAAACTAAATTATTATAAAACTATAATCAATTGTTTTTAGGGTAATGTTTTAATTTCTGTAAAATTATATTAGCTGTAAATAGCTTTTTAAGCAAACTAAATTATCATAAAACTATAATCAATTGTTTTTAAGGTAATGTTTTAATTTCTGTAAAATTATATTAGCTGTAAATAGCTTTTTAAGCAAACTAAATTATTATAAAACTATAAATAATTGTTCATAAGATCATGTTGTTTTAATCTATAAAATCATCCAATACGTAAATAGCTTTCAAAACTCAATCTTTAATGCATAAAGATCTAAGAATTTAAAGCTGAAATACTCTCAAATTCCTTTAAAAAAAAAAGTCACAAAGTAACTTTTTTTTTCAACTTTTAGCAAAAGATTAAAATGGCCGACTTATTTACAAATAAACCGAAATACCTTCTTGTGAATTTAATTTTGTGATCAAATTTTTTAAGAGTATTTTTAAAATGTTTGTTTCAGCACTTTATGTTATTGCATTTTTTTATTTCCATAAATAATGGTTTAACAATAAATAAATAAAAATAATGTGTAAGTCACGTAGGGTCGAGAAACACATATAATCATACAAGAACCGATAGCATAATTTTATTAATCTAGAGATGCAATTGTGTATTGATATTTCATACGCCTTGGTATCTTATTATTAAAGTTGTGTATCTCTCTGCTTATTATTCATATAATGTCATTGTAGAGATCTGGATTCTTTTCTTTTCTTTTTTTTGCCGTATTATTTGACCAATTAATGTTAAAAAAAAAAAGCTACAAATATTAATAGAAGCGATTGTTACTAATCATAATAGGTCAGGGTGATCCTCCAAAACTGGCACTCATGGAATCGTTAATAAAATTCACAATCTGAGGAGGTGCCGCTCAGAGCACTCTTCTGTATCTAGACAGAGTACAAAATCAACTTTGTAATCTAGTGGGAGATCATCTCTTCTCGTCTCTACAGACTCTTTTATGCAAAAGAGATGTTGCCAGCCTTTCTCTATTGTATTATTATGTTCATGGTAGGTGCTCGACTGAGTTCTAATCCCTGGTACCTCCTGTAAAACATTCACAGCAAGAACTCATCTTTACAGACTACAGAAAAGAATCTCTCTCTCTCTCTCTCTCTCTCTCTCTCTCTCTCTCTCTCTCTCTCTCTCTCTCTCTTTCTCTCTCTCTCTCTCTCTCTCAAATCAAACGAAACTTCCATGAACAAAGTTTCTTTCATAGAACATTCCATCTTTGGAACAAGATACCATGAGTGTTTGAACCCTGTCCAAGAGGGAAAGGCAAGTGATTAGTATACCAGCTTAGATATAACAACAATACTCTATGAATAAGCGAATGGTAATTTTGTAGAGATAAAGGATTCTCACGGGTGTGAAATGTTTACTAGCCTAGTTGGGGGAGCCTACCTTTTCTTTGTAACAAAAATGCAAAGAATTAAGCTTTTTTAAGTCACAAAATAATTATTCCATCTTAAACTTCTTAGATTCTGATTTAATTCAGTTTCATCCACCCAAAAAAAGGTGGTGTGTTATTAATCTAATGAATACAGTTTAAAAAAAAAGAAAAAAAGGATTAATGGCAAGTGCTCGTCTGAGCTTCAATCTATAGTCCCCCATGTCAAACTTTCACAACAAGCACTCGTCTTACTACAACCTCCATCAACAATTTCCATCACTGTCTATCTATGCCCAAATCTAAATGCAAACTCCATGAACAAAGCTTCTTTTCTAGAACTGCCCGCCTGTGGAACTCTGTTCTGCTGGCCTAATTTCCAGTTAGCTACAACATTGTCATCTTCAAGTCTAATGTAAACAAACTCTTCTGGAGCCGTCCCCTTAAATAATCAAATTCTACCCAATTTCCACACTGATCACTACATTGTTGTCTCAATGACCACCGCACACTCATTAACCTTTATCCTCAAGTGGTCTAAAAAAAAAAAAATACGCCCTCCCCTTCCTCACTGCTCCAGAAGTCAAAATACAATATGTATACAAATTAAGCTATTTTACATATTCTCACAATACGACCATTATTATAACAAAAAAATGAATTAAACATTTTGCAATATTTTAGTAATATATTTGCTTTTGTTAAGGTTGTGAAATTTGGTGATTTCTTTTTTCGGGTTTGTATTACTCTACACATAGATTCGAAAAAGTTGTCAAAAAACAAATATATAACAAATAAATGTTATCAAAGGCAAGATAAGTTACTTTTCTACCAAACTGGATATAATTTTCGTGTTTTTATTCAATTTAACATGTTTATTCAGCTCGAAAAACATGCAGTGTTTACCGATGTATTGGAAAATTCAAGATGGCGGCCGATTCTCTCGTTAACACGGTAAGTTCAGGAAAAGGTGTTATAAATAATAAACTAGACAAAATACTATTAAAAACCACCGAATATATGTCAAGTTATGTCACGGTAACATATATTGAGCAAATTTCTAACAGTATTTTGTCTAGTTTATTATTTATTACACCTTTTTCCAAACTTACCGTGTTAAAGAGAGAATCGGCCGCCATTTTGAATTTTTCAATACATCGCTAAACACTGTATGGTTTTCGAGCTGAATAAACATGTTAAATTGAATAAAAACACGAAAATTATATCCAGTTTGGTAGAAAAGTAACTTATCTTGCCTTTGATAACATTTATTTGTTATATATTTGTTTTTTGACAACTTTTTCGAATCTATGTGTACAGTAATACAAACCCCTTTTTTCTTTTCTTTTTTTTTTTTTTTGATATCTATCCTCCTCAGATTATTTAATGCCGAATCCATATGTTTTGGTAAAAGTATTGTCTTCTTAAAGTTCTTAATGTCTTCAAATATTTATTCATTGATTATTTTCTTTTATGGATATCTACCTATTTGAGTTATTTAATACTGAACCCAATCATTTTGGTAAACGTGCTTATACTTGAAGTTCTTGTCCCCCCCCCCTGCAAAAAAAAAAAACGCCACCCACTACAAAGTCATTAATAAGATTCACAATCATTTCTGCAGTGAAACTTTATTTAGTGCAAATAAACTTCAGTCTATGCCTGACTGGTTCACTAAGTTTTAGACATAAATGTGTTTACTTTATCACTGTTAAATGATTTACAAGGACACTTTCGGTAAGATATATGATCCTGAATCAGCTTTATATTCACGAGACTTGTTGGGCTATCTCAAAGATAATATCTAAACTATTCTTTCTACTCTAAAACTTTCTTTCCTTGAACTGAGAGACGTTAAAATCCTCTCCCTGTTGTTTTGTTTCCATGACTATAATAGCATGCATAAATTTAAATGTAATGTAAACAAACATCTCTCTGTTCAACTTTCTACTTACGGATTACACCTAGAGGGACACAATAATTCACAGTAGCACCTTATGCCTCACTGGCAGTTTACTTTGTTTGGGGTGAATATGAGTAAAAAAACAAAACAAAAAAAAACCCTCTTACTACAAATGAACTGAAGAACTCCATCACAGCCAAAATCAATTGTTATCTAGATGTGTTTGCAATGCAGAAATGCATACCCGGGGTATATCATTGAATGACAATAATGTAAAGACTGTTGGATATTAGTGATTGAAAATTGGTGGGCAGGTCAGGCATAGACTGAAGTACCAAATATGGATGAATTGCAAAACTGATTGTGAATTTTATTAAAAAAATCTGTGGAAGGCATTGCGGAGGGGGGTTCATATATGGTTTATTAAAATATGAATTTTTATAAAGTTTGTATTTCTTATTTCTCAGATCTTCTAAAGGTTTCCTTATTATCGCTACCCAAAGACGTTATATTTTTGGTCGAGTCCATTCGACATTTTAAACACTTCTCATACTTTTGTTTGTTTATGTATTTGTTTATGTACAGCCTGGCGTCCACATCGCTTGACTAATCATCACCAAACTTGGTCAAAATTACCAATCACTGTCCAATTTAGAAATGATTTAATTTGCGCATATATAGGTCAAAGGTAATAATCAAAGTTACAATTATATTATTTAATCAATTGGAATTCATTATTGAAAGGAGTATCATTTATTCAATCATTTATTCATTTATTTATTTAATTATTTTATTGTGGACTATTATCCTCATTTTTTAGTTGTTGTTTCACGTTTTGGCATATAACATTTGGATTCAACATCTCTATCCACTGCGCCACAGACCCCGAAGTTTCAAAAGGAAAAAACAAACAAAATCAATAGTTTGTACGATCGTTTCGGAAACAATGTTTTTTTTATGAAAATAGACAATATGTCTTGAACTATGATTTTATTAAAAGATTTTTTATATTTAAACAAAGTCTCCTCGTCAGCAAAATAATGTGGAAGGTGGGGGGGGGATTAAAGACCCCAAAATAAACTAGCATTTTTGTATGTAGGCAGATATTCCTTTTTTCCGCCCGTTTTTAAAGTTAATCCTTATTTTAGTCCATCTTTATTTATAAATAATTATTTCAACCCTTAATAGACAGCTTTTAAAAACATGCCAAGAAAAAGATGGACCTAAAATAAGAACTAACTTTAAAAGTTGCAAAGGATCAAAAATAGAATTAAGAGACAAAAAACGTTTATTTTATTTAATGAAATATACCTAAGAGAAAAATACTATATATATATATATATATATATATATATATATATATATATATATATATAGTTAAAAATATATTTAATTTTAAAAAGGAAGCACAATATAAGTGGATAGTCCTTAATCCGCAGAGTTTTGAAGAAATACTCTCCTTCTCATCAGAGGGCAGGAATTAGCAAAATGCGGGATCGGATTTTGCATGTAAAAGTATTCAATGAAACCACAAGTAAGTCACAGATCTTACTTGGTTAAAAAAAAAAGGGGGGTGAGGTAAGGGGAATAGGAAGTAAAAGAAAAAATGATAAAAAGATTTCACATGAATGGATAGTCCGGTGAAGGGTAAAAAATCCAAGAATGGTAAAATCCAAACAGTCGAATTAAAAACTTCCAATCTAACAGGTAAGTTCCAAATGGTCCAAAATGATCCAAAAGGCAGAATTTCTTGGAAAAAATCACAAATGGAATAAGTTCAAACTCATTAAAAGAAAAGTTCAAATGAGCACAGAAAAAGCACTGGAGATAATATTTAAAACACGTCTGCCAAGGCCGGAAGAATCATATATATTTCAATTTTTAATAACACAACCAAAGTTCAACTTCATGTATGGACTTTTAATCTCGAGCATTCAACATCTGGAAGATGCTTACACCGAAGAAAAATCCCTTAAATTCGTATAAAGAAAACAAGAAAAGTACAAAAATTTCATGGCATTTATGCTGAAAATCAAGAACCATTTCTAAATACAAAATAATTTCAATTTTCAAAGAAAAATATAAAATTAATGACATAATGAGTTTTTTTGTGTGTGTGTGTGTGTGTGTTATTTTGTGCTCAAGAGATTATAATTACAAATGTCTGAAATATGTGCACAAATTTTTGGAACAGGATTGCATGATATTAATTATGTCATAAATTTTGTATTCTTCTGAGCTATAAAATGTGAACTCTGTGGAGTTTAGAGTCCCAATTATTGAGCTAAATTCACACCTGCAGTATTCACTCATATCTTGGAAATTTTTGAATTCCTTCATCTTTTACACCTGTAAAACTGAGATATATTTTCTTTTCTTCTAGATGCAACTAAAGTTAAAACATTTTACTTTTTTAATACACATTATATATACGGTTTGTCAGATACAAACTTAGGAAAGAGTGACATAGCATAAAAGGGGTGAAAATTGCAGATGTAAATACAAAAAAAAGGCTACATTAAAAGATTATATTAATTGTCTTAAAGTATTTAGCTGGAAAAGAGAAAGAAACCTCTTCTCCTGAAGTCACATGGTTTCGTCATTTCCGTTCGTTTAGGTCAATTTCTCAACCACAATGCATCAATCATTCTGTCCATTCAAATTATCTCAAACACATCTGAAAATTCATACATTGTCATGGTAAACAAATAAAGAATAACGTGTGTGAACGATGTACAAATAAAAACAATTTGCTTTATTATTTGGGAAACCTGTAGCTGCAATCAGTAACAAAATGGCTACCTCCTTGCAATGGATTGCCTCAGAGCTGTGAAAACTATACTAATATGTAGAGCAAGTTTAACTATTTTCTGGGTGTAGAGAGTGAATTCTCAAGTTGGCTAGTATAATTCAAGGAGATAACTTAAATATGGTTCAAGGTAGATAACTCTTGAATATTCTGAGCCAACATATGGATTGGGTAAATCAATGCACAGCATTTGAGTGTATAACTACTATATATTATCAACTGCATGAGATATGTCATGCCTTGAGTTGCTTTTTTGAGAAGAGAGAGAGAGAGATATTGCTACAATGTCTTTTCATTATGAGATCTGTATAACATCATACACACCATTCGATAACTCAGCAATTCAAAAAACATGCTGAGAATTATTTTACCGGAATATTTATTAAACAGAATGGACAATCATAAAACCAAAGAAAGAATATTTTTTTTTTTTTTAGCAGACGGGCTAACAGACGGGCTACTACATTAATAAAAGAGGGAGAAAAACTTAGGCAGGTTCTGCTATGCTGTCTATTTAATTTGTATTATGTGCTCAACCCCACTGAGGCTTTTGTGGGACAGCAACTTTTTAGTTTTTGCTTGAGAATTTGAGTATTTAGCACCAAAAAAAAAAAAAACAAGAAAAAAAAACAGAAAGACTCTTGTTCTCTGAAAGTCACTTTGTCACTTCTGTTTGCTGAGGTCAATTCCTGAACCCCAATTTGTCAATCATTCTCTTCATTCAAACTTATGGCTTTGGTGATGTAACAATACACGTCACAAAATTTATTTGTTTGTATGGCACTACCACCTTACGTTCATTAATTCTATCCTCGAGGGGCCTTTGGACCTTAATAAATGGTGACTCCTTTGTAAAAATTAAAAAAAATGCCTCTTTTGGGCCTTTTAAAAAATTTTGTTAAACCCATTAAAAAGAAAACAAAAATTGCACTATTAATCCAATACTAATACATGTACATATCAAATTAAAAAAAGAAATTGCAAAACTTGTGAGTCGACCTTGTATTTTCATCATTAATTTCCTTATTATTTTCTCTCCGTATATATACATTATAATACTAATAAGTAAACTTTTATTCAGTGTTTAATACCATTGTATATTTTTGACCCCTTCTTTAGGAAGAAATGAAACTGATGGAAGGAGTCGACCCAAGCATGGGGGGTAACGTGATAACGATGCCCCTCGATGGCATGACCGTCAGCTCAGAACTAGATTCTGTGAACATCACAGAAGAAATGACCAAGACTTCCATCTGGAAGACCATTGTTGCCACAGATCAGTCGAGTATTCCTCAAACTGAGCAAGAGAAAACAAATAAATCTGACCGTTCTGAAAACGGCAAAAAGTAAGTGTGTTTTCATTTAGATGTTTGCACTGAAAATAGGAGTTGGCACTTCATAAAACATGGAAGGGGGAGATCATTTTTTTTTTTATATATATAAGTAGCGCAAGATTGTTCCGCTGTACTGTTGATGGGTATAACCAACTGTTGCATAAATAAATCTGATTAGGCATCAATTTTTTTTCATTCAGTTTTATCAATTTGATATTTGGTCCTGCTCAGTATTTTCTCTTAAGACATTTAGGAAGTCGAAGGAATTTTCACTCTCACACATATATACTCCCATTGCCACCGCATACACTGAAAAGGCTATTTTATAGGACACATGTTGATAGCAAAATTATTATCTCATATTTCGATCTTGCTATTGTATGTTAGATACTCTACACATTTAGCAAAGACTTTCTGCTTCTTGTTCTAAACCGATTCTATCTTCTCTAAATGTGAACACTGTTGACACGATTGCTTTCTGCATATAATATACTGTACTTCAGTATTATTTACTTGTTATGACTTTTTTAAAACCCTAACCCTTTTCTACGAGTCAATAACTTATCTCTGATCATTATTACGTCATTCCATTCTTCTACACACGATCGATTTGACAAAACAAAAAACAAATGGTGTCGCCTGCTCTCACAAAATCCAGGAAAGAACAAGTTATCCTATCCCGGCTCCACATAAGGCACACAAATCTCACACACTCCTTTATTCTGAACAAAGTATTACAATCAAAACGTAGCACATTCCAAGCACCTATCACAGTAAAACACATCCTTTGAAACCATTGTTTTTTATCTGAAAACTCCATTTATCTATCGACTACAGAACCTTAGAACGTCTTTCTTCAAAAGTAATAATATGGAAAACATCTTAAAATTCCTAAAACAACTAAAAATATACTAGGAGATCTGAATCAAGAAACAAAAAATTAAACTGACCTGAAATAGCCCAAGAGGTTGATAGGTCCAAAAAAAAAAAAAAATGGTGTCAGCTTTGTTTAAAATACACATCGACTTATCTAGAATACTCATTCCGCCATTATTTCTTTCGTTTTTCCATGCTGTGGGGTTTGCTATTTTAATGTAACTGACATTGCATGCAGACATTCATTTCTAGTCTAGACGCTTACACGGTAGAAGTCCTCACGATTCCCAAGGTCACTATGACTTGTCACTACATTTCTTATTCATTATTCAGTTCAATGCTTGTGCACTAAGCTCATAAACTTACACGCATACAGAAAAAAGGGCACTTCTACACTATTGGAACGAAATTTCAGAAATCATAAAACTGAATTTCACATGCAAACAATGGTATCTATGTAATCCTCATATTTTTAAGATGATTATATCCAAAAATTACGAAAATCGATAAGGTAGAAAATTATTTCTTAAAGAAAATAAAAAATAGAATTTGATGAAAACAATCGTAAGACACAGGAGAGGTCAAACGGGAGGTAATTTTCCATTTCGATTTAAATAAGATGGTACCAATTTTTCACCTGCTACCACGATTAAAGTTGTTGGTTTTTTTTTAGTAATTCAGTCATATTCAGGTAATTTTGACTGTGTTATTTGGAGCTACTATTGTAACTTATTAGAATTGACAAAAAATCAGTTGAAACCATTGTTTTTTATCTGAAAACTCCATTTATCTATCGACTACAGAATCTTGTCCCAATAGTGTAGAAGCGTCGAAAAAAATATGACATCAACATTTAAACTTAATAACGATTTAATTTACACTTTTCCTCATAAATGTTTACAACTAGGCCAAACAGAACATTTACATAAATTCAATAAGATTCTTTTTATACGTTATAGTGTCTTGTTTTCTTATTAAGCAAGTTGGCCATTCCAATGATTTGTTTTTCGCAATAAAAATCTTATTTGGAATAAATAACTTACTTACAAAAGTTACTTTATTAATTAAATTATTAGAATGAATTTCGATTTATTTATATAAAGTATATCATTTACAAAAATTTTGTTTTTGAAAACAATAACTCATTTAAATGAATCACTTTAAAATAGTACTTAGAAATAATTATTTAAATAAAAAACTAAAACTAGTTCAGTGATTACATTGGATCCATTATAATGCATTTTGGTTTCTTATCAAACAATTCAGCCTTTTGATTGAATTACTTCATGAAATAAAACTTCTATTTTGAAAGAATCTTCAATTTACAAAAATCATCCTTACTTATGCATCTTGGTGTAAGGAATGTTTGTCATTAGTTATAAAATAATACAAATGTTTGAAATGTTTCATTTCTATTTATTTAAAACTAGCAATGGGTGCCCGGGTGTTTGAAGGTGTATGCTGAGAAAAAAAAAAACACAAAAAAAACGTAATTTTTTTTTTAACTTTGACCCCTATTATGATCCCTTAATATTTATTCTTTTGGGATCAAATCAAGTTATTAAGTTAGATGCATGTCCAAGGAACCAATATCTAAAATGTCAAGTGTTTAGACCCAAAATTGTCGGAGGAGTTTGGTAGAGTTCTCAAAGATCAAATCATTGAACTTTGACCTCTTAACAGCGAAATTTCTGGCCGAAACCCGATCACGTAGATTTTCCCAACTCTCAGTACCCTGTATATCAAATTTCGAGTCTGTAGACTGAAAATTGACAGAGATAGTGCGTAGGGAAATGTACACAGACACACACACACACACACGTTCACTTTTATAGATATATAGATTTATTTTGCATCTTAATTTAAATTTATTTTTCATTTTTATTATTGTTCAAATCTGAAATCGGTTTTGCCCACAATTTTCACTTAAATTGTATGCTGGTCATCTTAAAAATAACATGTAGAAAAATTACTTTATTTTCAAATATATGCAATCCTATAAAATAGTACTTTCCTTCCCGTGTTTGTGTGTAGGTATTATTTAAAATCCCTCCCAAAATTTTACAAGCAAAAAATCCTTGTCCCTATATATGATGTTGCAGCAAAGATGCTCTTTTTTAATTATCCAATAATATGAAAGTTTACATGTTTATTATTATTATGTATAAATTTAATAAAAACACAATAATTAACACTTAGAAATTATTAAAATTACTTATGAGATCAGATTTGGGAGTAGAATTTATGAGATGGTTCGATTTTCCAGGCGTGTCCCTCTAGTAATGAATATAATGGTCTCAATTGCTAATTTTAGGTTAGAGTGTTCAATGTCTGCAATAGAGTTTATATTCAATCAAATTTTTAAACATTTAACTTTTTATTTAACAGTTTAAATATTTCCAAATTTATTTTTAATTTTCAAAAAGTGTCACAAAGTATTTTTCTTTTCAACTATTCAAGAGATTAAAATGACTAAATTGTTTACAAAGAAGCCAAAATAGATTCCAGCAGATTTTATAATTCTTTTCTTTTTAAATAGGATTTTTTAAAAGTTAACAAATAAATAGGAATAGGTAAGTTATGTAGGCACAAGAGACACATTATTAAACAATTTTTTTTTTTTAATATGAAGATTAATCAACAACTATACCTGCCGAACATTAGCTCCATTCAGTCCTAACAGACTATAGATACCAACTGTGATATTTTTGTGGCAAGAGTTGCACAATCTCCAACCACACCTCTTCCGAGATGGCATTGTTTAATTCCACTGGCAAGTAGAAATTCAGAACGACTAGAAACAATGCCGAGATAAGCGGAGAGCACATACATCACCTAGTATTGCCAAATGATCATCAATCTGATACTGACCAGATTCATCATTGTTTAACTTCAGTGATCTGACAAGAACCGGTGTGTCAGCATGATCATACAGAACATTATGTTTAGTGCGAATGACAACAAAATATTAAAAGAGAATTGTTTTTTCTTTGTCTTGCTGTCTAGTTTTTCGAGAATCTCTCCAAAAATGAACTTATCAAAATTTAAATGAAACAGCAAAACGTTTTGTATCCATTTTTTTTGGTTAATTTCTCACATTGATCTTACTTCCTATACACATCAGTCTAACTGAGGTTCTGCACTCTGAAAGTTTTCAACAGGATTTCAAAAGTCAAAATTTAATATTATTCAATTACTAGCAGGGTGGCCTGACGTTGCCCGAGATTGAATGATGATCAACCAATGCTTCAGATGTCCATGTTTTTAGTGCTATCGAAATCGATGAAATAGCCTATTTTTCAATCAAATCGATAAATTGCTTGCTCTAATTGGGGGCCCATCGTGATGCATCTAGAGGAAGCTTCACATACCTGTCACAGTGACTAAGTTCACAATATATTGTCGTCTGCATTGCACTGTAGAGAATGTACTGCTGATTTTATAAAATTGCTTTTTTATATAATGGTTTGCATTAAAGCTTGAAATGCTAAAGTCAAGTATTATGCTTCAATTGTGCTCTAAATAGAAACATTTATTTCAAACGCACCCTTGTCATATCAAAGAACCTACTGTTGATTTTATATGTTGGGCCTTTCGGCTTGTGTTGTAATAAAACTTCTCAAATGCACTTACGATTTTAGACTGTATAAGAAGTTAATTTTGGTCAAACTCGCATGTCCCATTTTTCATCGGATTATTTTGATTATCGATATTTACTGAAGAAATTCCGGCACGAAACCTATCTACGAACGCTGCCAGGTACATAAAGTACCTTTG
>NC_136506.1:31041666-31191666 GCF_053919585.1 Euprymna scolopes
TATATCTGTTTTTTTAGTGTTATACGATTTTCAAATTACCTTTATTTGTAGATACACCATACAAGTTAAAACAAAAATTTCTTTTCATCCAAAATAAATTGAAATAAAATATATTATTGAATAGCTATTTGAATTTCACAACCTATTAAAGAAACTCGAATGATGTATTTTTAAATATTTAAAAAAGAACTTCTTTTTTTTAATATTAAATTTTTACATTTTTTTTTAGATATTTTTAAACCAATTTTGTTTAATATTTTTTTAAATACTTGGAAACAAAAAATTTTTTTTGATATAAAATTTTTTTTAGATATTTTAAAACCAATTTTGTTGGATATTTTTTTAATATATTTGGAGAAATAAAAATTAACAAAACAGAAATGTTCAAATGATGGTGAAGAGTTCTACTCTAAGGGGGGGAAAAATCAGCATAATCGCAAAATCCATTCTTTATTTCTTTTCATCTTGGTGTATCAAAATCACAAAACGACCTTGTGGAAATAAAAAACAAAGCAATATGCGTTTGCATTTAATTTAATTAATTGAATAGCGGTAATGGAACTCTTCGATGCCACTCGAATATTTTTATTTTTCAAAAATTTTCTTAGGGATTTCTTGGAAAAGTTATCAAAATATCTATTCATGATTATATATTATTTTTTGCTTTATTTAAAATTAAAACATTTGTTTAACTCTTATGATGTATTTGCACATAAAAGTAATATATATATATATATATATATATATATATATATATATATATATATATATATATATATATATATATATGAAAGCAATATATAAGTCGTATGGAGAACCCAAAGCACCATGTCAGTTATGTGTAATAATCTATTTCCTCTACCTTTCCACAGGATCTTGAGACAATAACTGAATTATTTGACTCTACTTGTGTGTGTGTTTGAATGTGTGTGTGCGTGTGTGGATACAAAGTTGCCTCAACTGGATGGATTCTAGCAAAGTTACAGATACCTGTCAAATCCTCAATCACTGGTAGGCTGACTAACAAGATCAAATATCAAAACAAAGAATGGGAATATAAATTAAATTTCTTTTCATAAAAAACAAATAAGTGAAGTCCCTCTCTTCCCCCATTGCCTAGGCTCGGGCGGAGATGGGGATGGAAGTCCCTCTCCACAATGCAAACTTTTAGAGATAGTCAAATTGTTCAATTGTCATCTGAAGATTCTGTCCAATGGCAGATTAAATAAATTATTGCATGCAACTTGCATAATCGTTTCACTTTCTTCATACAATTTTGCTCTGTAATAACATTGAGTTCTTTAACCGGAGTTTCCCTGAAAAGTATCCCACATCCAACTAGAATTTACCAAATTATATATATATATATATATATATATATATATATATATATATATATATATATATATATATATATATAGTGTGTGTGTGTGTATATATATATATATATAATTCTGGGATCTTAAAAGAAAAAAAAGAGGCTTTTTTTTTCTTTTTTTCTCATCTTCCCTTCAAAAAGAAAATACCTTTTTTATACAAAGATTTTGTCATGGTGTGGTTTCTTGTCAGGTTGAGTCGATTCGTTACAGGGAAAAAATAAGAGAATATTTGTTTTCCTTTTTATTTCTTTTTCTTTATATTTTTCTTTTGCATATATCTATGCATATATATATATATATATATATATCTTTTTTTACTTAAAATCAAAAATAATTAAAAAAAAAAAAAAAAGAAGAAAGATTTATTTCTTTTTACCGTAATGTCTCTAGTTCTATAGAAACAGCAAATATTTATTTTCATTTTTTTTCTAAAAATAATAAAAAAAAAAAAGATTGTTATACAATATATATCTTCCTCCCTTCTACCATCACAAATTAAAAAAAAAATCAGTCCTTTTGGACTTGAGTTATGGATGAGCAATAAATATTATACAGGGTTTTAATTTTTTTTATTTCTTGAAAAATTTTTTATAGCAAACAGGGAAAGTAAGATCTTAATGATCGGTTAATAATTATTTGCAATGAAATGGGTTTCGAAATTTGTCTCTCAGACAACTTATTTTCTACTAAAATCATGTTTTATGTCATGTTTGTTTTTGTGAAAGAAAAAATTATTACTAACTCCCTGTATTTATCTGGCGTTACTCAGGTGAAGAATTCTTACATTATGCTTTGATAAAAGTTGTTAAAAAGTTCTATTACTGTATTAATCACTATTGAAATAAATACTGGAAAATTCACCCAATATTTATATATATATATTTGTATGTGTGTGTGTATGTATATGTGTGTATGTATATGTGTATATATGTATGTATATACATATATATGTATGCATATGTATGTATATATATGTGCATATGTATATATATATATACACACACATGTATATATATGTATATATATATACATGTGTATGTATATATATATATGTATATATAAACGTATATGTATATAAATTTATATGCATGTATATATATGTGTGTATATATATGCATGTATATATATGCATATATATATGTATGTATATATATGTGTATATATACGCATGTATATGCATGTATATATATGTGTATATATATATGCATGTATATATATGTATATATATGCATATATATGTGTGTATATATATGCATATATATGTGTATATATATATATATATATATGTATATACATGCATATATGTATGTATATATATACATGTATGTATATATATACATGTATATACATGCATATATGTATGTATATATATACATGTATGTATATATATACATGTATGTATATATACATGTATGTATATATACATGTATATATATATATATACACATGTATGTATATATATACATGTATGCATATATATACACATGTATGTATATATATACACATGTATGTATATATATACATGTATGTATATATATACATGTATGTATATATATACATGTATGTATATATATACATGTATGTATATATATACATGTATGTATGTATATACATGTATGTATGTATATACATGTACGTATATACATACATGTACGTATATACATACATGTATGTATATATATACATGTATGTATATATATATATACATGTACGTATATACATATATATGTATGCATATATATATACATGTACGTATATACATATATATGTATGCATATATATACATGTATGTATATATATACATGTACGTATATACATATATATACATCTATGTATATACATATACATGTATGTATATATATATATATATGTATGTATATACATATACATGTATGTTTATATATATATACATGTATATATATACATGTATGTATATACATATACATGTATGTATATATATATACATGTATGTATATACATATACATGTATGTATATACATATACATGTATGTATATACATATACATGTATGTATATACATATACATGTATGTATATACATATACATGTATGTATATACATATACATGTATGTATATACATATACATGTATGTATATACATATACATGTATGTATATACATATACATGTATATACATATACATGTATATATATACATGTATGTATATATACATGTATGTATATATACATGTATGTATATATACATGTATATATACATGTATGTATATATATATACATGTATGTATATATATATACATGTATGTATATATATAATGTACATGTATGTATATTTATACATACATGTATATATATACATGTATATATATATATATATACATGTATGTATATACATATATATACATGTATGTATAAATATGTATATATATATGTGTGTGTACATGTATATATGTACATATATATATATATGTACATATATATATACATATGTATATGTATATATATATGTATATATATATATATGTATATATATATATGCATTTATATATATATATGCATTTATATATATATATATATATATATATATATATGCATTTATATATATATATATATGCATTTATATATATATATATATATATATATGCATTTATATATATGCATTTATATATATATATATATATATATATGCATTTATATATATATATATATATATATATATATATATATATATATATATATACTCGGGTTTTTTTTATATTCAAAAGTAATGGACTAATGAATTCAACGAGGTTGTTAGATAGTGCTCAATAAAAAGAGCTGATAATACTTGTTTATTGTTATATAAACATGCTCACATCCTACTGCTACAAATAGCCACTTGTTTCAATCAAGCAACTAAAAGTTGTTTGATTGAAACAAGTGGCTATTTGTAGTAGCAGGATGTGAGCATGTTTATATAACAATAAACAAGTATTATATATATATATATATATATATATATGTGCATTTATATATATATATATGCATTTATATATATATATATGCATTTATATATATATATATGCATTTATATATATATATGCATTTATATATATATATATATATGCATTTATATATATATATATGCATTTATATATATATATGCATTTATATATATATATACATCAACCAATACATTGTGCGAATATTTATTCAAATAAGAATAATAATCCAAATAATCAATCGTCATCTCAAAAATTCAGAAACAAAATATAAGTTTATTACTGATTTTGCATGAAAATAAAATAAACATAGCAAAATGTTTCATACTTTTTAGACACAGGTTTGAATTGAGTGCAAATCTGTAAATTTTCTATGTTCCTAGCCTTGCAGAATAACAAACTATTTCTTTAATAACAGTATTACCTACACAAACACAGGCATCACAATAACTCAATTCTATACATCACCTATTTTAGGAAATTATTTTTATAGTATTTGGTCGAACAATAAATTTGATTTCAAATTTCAACTTACAGTTTTGATTTCTTTTCTCTTATAATAAGATATTGTGTGTGCATTGAGCTTTTTTATTTCGTTCAGATTAAAATATCTATATATATATATACACAGTATTTATATTAGATTGAAGTTTACCATTGCTTATATCAGGTAAACACTGTATCTGCTTTGATTTCATTATATATATATGTGTGTGTATGTATGTATGTATGTTAAACTATCATTTAGAGACGGTGTCTCAATAAAAACTAAAAACACTGGTATCTGTCATCACATCCGGTTGGTGTCAGGAAGAATATCCAGGCTTTAAAAATCTCGTCTCAGCAATTGAAATGACCTTCAAATAAAATCATGTCTACTCAAGAAAGAATGTGTAGATAAAGAGTTATCTGCCCCTGGGCATCATTCTGGAGAAAACACGTTAAATACAGTCAGTGAACACCGAATAGTTATTATGTATAGTTTTCTTTTTACTTAAGTGAATAAAGTAAATCACGATTTTAGTTGCGAATAAGTTGTCTGAAAATAAGTGAGAAACTCATTTCACTGGTAAATAATTTCTGACCAATCTTAAAGATATTAGCTTCTTTTTTTTTTTTTTTTTTTGTAGGGGTTGGAGGGAAGGATCAAGTGTAATAAAAGCCATGGGAAATAATCCTTTGAGTTGATGATAAACTACTAGTGTACCCAGTCTGCTAATGATAGCAGCATCGTTTTTTTTTTTTTGTTTTTTTTTTGTTTTTTTAGTTAAAATCAATGTGCATTTTGCAGTCAAAAACATGGATATTATCCTTTTAAAAAAAAAATTGTGATTTTTTTTTTTTCCTATGAGCATTTGAAATAAAAAAAATTATTACTAACTCATTGTATTTATCTGGCGTTACTCAGGTGAAGAACTCTTAAATTACCTCTAGTCGTCCTGTGATAAAAAAAAAAACAAAAAAACTGTTATAAAGTTCTATTACTGCATTAAACACTATTGAAATAAATACTGGAAAATCCCCCTCCCCCTCAATATACATATATATAAAAACATTTTCAAATCATGTTCCAAATAAAGAGAATACACAAAAGTATTAAAGTTGTTTACAGCTGTTTCAAGGCAATGTTTATCATATATATATATAATACATACTGTATTTTGCACCTTAAGAGGTTATCAATCTGATGAACGAAACACAGCTGTGTAACTTGTTTGCTATAAATATATTTTTATAGTCTCAGTGAGATCTATTCAAGTACATCAAGAAATATCAAGGTCTTGGTAAGACCTATTCAAGTACTTGGCACTATTGAAATAAATATTGAAACATAAATATATAACTAGATAAGAAAAGAATAAGGTTTTAGAACATGGTAAACACAGTATTCAGTAGAATTAGTGAAGTCTATGAGTTACAGATTATTATTATTATGAAAAAACACAATATATTTTACTAGCCTTACCTAGCTAACGTTGCACGGTTTGCAGTGAAGTCATTTTAGTCTTTGATTTTTTATTTATTTGATTAGTTTTCGAGGTAGACAACCCCTATTATACTCTACAAAGTTCTATGAGTTTCCTCCTTGTTGAGTATTCAATAATGTTTCTAATTAGCAATCATCTGGGCCAGACTAAGTAATTTTAAAAAAATAAATTCTAGTTAAGGACATTATATTTCCAATAACATGGTACAACAATAGCAAATGAAATTTGACTAGTCAGAAGCAAATTTTGGATTTGACAGCTTAAATGCTATTTTGGTCTGACTTTGGAAATCCAACAAGATAACACTATATGTTAGCAGGACCAAGTAAGTATCTTGCATTCAGAAAATTTTTGTTTTTGTTTGTTTTGTTTTTTTTTTAATTATAAACGATTAAAGCTACAAATATTTAAAAAAAAAAGAAAAATGAAGGTTTCTTTTTCAAAATAAAAACAGTTTGTTTCCATTTATTCAGAAGTTTATCAACAAGATTTGTAAAAAGGAGTTGAATAAATTGTTCATCCAATTATTGACTACTTTTCGAAATTTATTTATTTTGAAAAAAAAGGTATCAAAGTGCAGCTTCATCTCATTCTAAGATCCATTTTCTTGTATTATTATTATTATTATTACTACTATTATTATTACTACTATTATTATTACTACTACTACTACTACTACTACTATTAGCAGTTCCGCCCGGCTTTGCTTGGGCCCTATGTACTGTTCATAATTTTATGTGCATATGTATATTTCTATATAATAAGGCTTCCTTAATTACCATAGAGAACAGTAGGTAGAGACAGCAGACATCAAATTTTTTAAAACTTTGACCCCGATTTTGACCCCTTAACATTTATAGTTTTCAGCCTAAATTAAATTAAAATGTTTGACCCATGTCCAAGTAACCTACATCTAAAATTTTAAGTATTTAAACCCAAAATTGGCGGAGGAGTTTGGTAGAGTTCTCAAAAGTCAAATCGTTGAGCTTTGACCCCTTAACAGCAAAATTTCTGGTCGAAACATGATTAAAAATATTTTCCCAAATCTCAATAACTCGTATGTCAAATTTCGAGTCTGTAAACCGAAAATCGACAGAGTTATTGTGTAGGGAAATATACACAGACAGACGTTTTTACTTTTACAGATATATAGATTATTATAAAAAGAAAGAAAGAAAGAAAACCTCCTGTATTTCCCTTGACCCTTCGAAACCAGAAAGGAATTTGGAAGAATTGGAAGAGTCAAATAAAAATTTGAATCAATATAAAATTACAAATATGGAATATTCTTATCTAGAAAAAAAAAAATAGTGCTTAATATTAAAATAAATATTTTTAATAATTAAACCTATCTTTTACTTTCTCTAAATCATGGTGTTATTCACAATTAAAACCTACCCAATTTATAGTCCTTATGCAGAGTAAAGACCGTGCTATTGTTGGAATTTTCTGGGCAGTTTATATAAAATGCTGGAAGGTGTCAAATGAAAGTTTTGCAGTTTTTTTCTTTCCAAACAAATGCTGGTCAGTTTTTTTCAGTGTTGTTCAAATACAATCGATAGATCGATCTTTTTTTTTAATATGTCGTTTTAAACAAAGCAATATTACGTACTTAATTGTCATGTCGAAAACAGTAAGATATCCAAAAATTAAAAAAAATGATCGAGTAGAAAGTTGTTTATAGTAAAAAGTAGTTTTTACAGAAAATTGGGTAAAATTGCACTTTTTAGACGTTATAAAGTAGATAGTAGAAGTTTAAACACAAGGGACATAACTCCAAAGCAAATATTTGAGATTACTGGCATCATGGATGCAGTATTTGTTGTCTAAAGCGATAGACTTTTTTATTTTTTTACTAAAAACACGATAGCAGTTATTCTACTCGATTAATTTTCGTAATTTTTTGAATATATTACTATTTCCGACATGACAATTAAGTACAAAATATTCTTTTTGCTTAAAACGACATATTTAAAACATTGATGTGTCGACTATATATTAACAAGCACCATTTTTTTTTTTTTTTTTTTTTTTTCAAATAAAAATTATTTCTGTTATTATGAAGATAATTCAATCAAAAAAAATGAAAAATGAAAATATTCTTTTTTATGAAGAATTAATTATTGGACAATTTTTATGAAACTCTAAAATTCAAATTCAAATCAAGAAATAAAAACACTCAAGTTGTAAGGTAAGTTTCATGAATAAATATTTGGGGGATAACAAACAACCGGGAGCAAACCAAAAATTTTATTTGACTTTTTTCTTATCATTGCTTTAATGTTTTTTTTTGTACGATTCAAAATAAATATTTAGTTTTAGCAGATGCACCCGACGTTGCCTGGTATTAACGTTATAACGTTAAATCCCATTTTTAAAAAAATGAGGTAAAAATAAATGGAAAGGAACTAGGATAACCATTAGGCCAGCTTGACACCATCTTTAAAAAGTGTTTCCAAACCTACTTATTGTTAACATAAGTAATCTGTCATGTGAACTATTCATGTATGTGCGTTCATGAAACAGTTGACAAACAGGTAAAATGCGATCAATTTTGACCTCTTAGCAGCCAATTTTTCCAGATGAAAACCTATTAAAAATTTTCTACATACACTATATATCAAATTTTAAGTCTGTACATAAGAAATTCGTTGAGTATATAGGTTGAGAAGTGTCCTCACACACACACACACACACACACACATTCACGCACATTCTCACTTTTATATATAAAACAACAAATAATTTTTTTACTGATTTTTTTGTATGTTTTTTTGGCTGCTGCGATTTCATTGGTTCATTGTTTCAGCACCTTCTGGCATTTTAGGTAAACTGCCCAGAAAATTCTGATGATAGCACAGTCCTTTTTCTGCATAAGTACTCGATTTATTTATAACTGCACATGTAAAATAGTAAAAACGTTTTAGTCATATTAAACTGTCTCATCTGCTTTCTTAATTCTATGTTAACTCATTACAATCACTGTTTCTTTATCGGCTTGATGAAAACTAAAACAAAATCTATTAAAAGTTCCGAAGGTTTAAAAGAATCGTAATTAAAAAAAAAAAAAGGTTTGATCATTTTAAGTCAAAGTTCGATGCCAATGATATTGTTATCTACTTCATCTTAATATCTTTCAGAAGTCAACTGATTTTTAGCAGAAACAGGGAATTATATTAAGAGCTATTGTAACGAAATATCAACCCTTTTTTTTTTTTTTTTTTTTTTTTTTTTTTTTGGAAAGATTTGGGTAAATTCTGCGACACTAAAACATTTGGAGTAATCAAATGATTATTTTACAATTTGTTCAAATCAGTAGTGCGAGAAAAGTTATAAAAAAAATTTAAAAAGGAATAAAAGTTCATCACATTCAAAATAATTTTTTCTTAATGATTATTTTTAGAAATGATTTTTTTTAAAAATACTCGATTTTCTGCTTATAAAATTTTATTAAAATGTACCTAAAAATTGTTTCCAGTTTAACAAAATCACTTTCAAAAGTTTGATCAAAGGTCGTTTTTTTGGCCATTTTTTCTCATAGATTTAAAAAAAAAAAAATGGTTGTCACAGTATTTTTGTCATGGCTATGCAAAATTGAAAAAGGTGATTTTGAAGCCTTTAAGCTGTTAACTCAAATATAATTTCTAGCGAGAATTAAAAACCAAAGTATTTTTATTTATTTTTTTACTTCTAAACAATTTTTTTTTTTTACTGTGTCATTATTGTTTTAATGATAATAAACAACAGAAATAGCGTATTTTTAGCAATTACATAATTGTTTCTAATGAACTTTTTCATCAATTAAATACTTCTATTTTGATATACGTTTATGTTCTGAATCAACTTAAACTATGGTAGCTACTATTGAATGTGAATAGTAAGACGAATGTGTTTGAATTAAAGGCCAAATTACTTATTGTTTGACAGAGAGCATTAGTGGCTTGCATTTTCATAAGTGCTTCATTTTGTCTAATATTTCTTTTAATTCTCCTGACAAGGACTTTAAAAGCTATTCTATTCTATTCATTTATATATTTCTGAATTGTCCATTTATGTATTAGATGGGTGGAAGCGTGCTGGGCTCATAATCTTTTAAATTGAAAGCCATGTTTAATTTCAGAAGAGTTTCCAATGGGTAGCTAATCTGAATAAATCTTGAAGATGAAAAAGAGTTTTTGGTGGGTAGATGATCTATATAAATGTTGGACTTAAAAATTTTGCAACCAAAGACCTTTCTCATATGGACACAAAAAATTATGTGCAGGAATTCTAAAAATATCCAAGTTTTTATGGAGCAGTTCCGGTTTCTGATTGATTGCTAGCAGAACATGGCTCCATTTGATTGGTCAGTTCCTATCGCTAGTGTCTATAAGTAGTACCTTACAATTTTTTTTAATCATACCCCATTACAACTCTGTTGTGATGGGATGTGTCTCCTAGCGGCTTCGGCTGCAGGGAGACAGGGTAGAAGTACTCGTCAAGGATTCGTTACTTGACACTCAGCCCGACAGGTGAGGGGCCGGGAACCAGCCCAGCACCTATTGGACTGAGCTACACCGCCTGGGTAATACCTAGGAGGTCCACCCTCCCAGGCCTTGCCACTGGGCTTTCCGGTGGAGTAAGTTCACTGAGGCGCCCCGACTGGGGAATGTCGACGGGGTTACTCAGGCAATTTTTACAATTGCCGGAGTGCCCCTCCTTAAGGGGAGCCTGCTGGTTTCCCACTTTCCGGCCTTGTGCCACATTTTGCTGAGGTGGGCAGCAAATAAATCTCTACCCTTGTATTATATCAAAAATATTACAACATATATGTTCCCTAATTATCCATTTATGCAATATATATATATATATATATATATATATATATATATATATATATTTTAATTAAGATTTTATGGATTCTAAAAATACAGAGACTGAATTTTTTTTTTTTTTTTTTTTTAAATTTCAAGTTTTAATCTTTGCTTCAACATTTTTATCTGTAGACATTGATGTGTATATATATATATATATATATATATATATATATATATACTAGTATTTCAGCCCAGCATTGCCCGGGTGTTTGGATGTGTATGTTGAGCAAAAAAAAAAATAAAATGTGGTAGTAGGAAGGCAGGCTCGAACCCGTACCGCGAAGGAGGAAAAGAATGGGAGGAAAAAAAACTGACGTCTTTGCGATTACGACCACTGCCAAACCTTAAGTGACTCATATTTAAATTAAGGATAAATAATCGAAAAGAGAGGATGACTTTCAATAATATCGGTGGTAAAAGCGACCCCCCCCCTGTAAAATATGCCCAGTTGAAGGTGAAGATATTAATGTTTTTAGCCAATTTTTCTATATTTGTTGGATGAAATGTCGAACTTTAAAACGATACTGATCTTGATAAAATCCGTCGCCTCAGTCGAAAGTTTTAGGAAGACATGCAAACATACATACATACCTACATTTATATATTTTATATATTAGTAACTAAAAATTTTCGACCCAAACCGATGAAAATGCTTACCCTATCTCTGAATACCCTTTATGTAAAATTTCAAATGTTTAGACCAGAAATTGTCTGAGTAATTTGGTAGAGACTGCAGAAGTCAAATTTCTTTTAACTTTGACCCCTATTATGACCCCTTAAAATTTATTGTTTTGGACTCAAATCAAGTTAAGTTAGATCCATGTCCAAGGAACCTATATCTAAAATTTAAAGTGTTTAGACCCAAAATTGTCGGAGGAGTTTGGTAGAGTTCTCAAAAGTCAAATCGTTGAACTTTGACCTCTTAACAGCCAAATTTCTGGCCGTAAACCGATCACAAAGATTTTCCCAAATCTCAGTACCCTGTATATCAAAGTTGGAGTCTGTAGACTTAAAATTGACAAAGTTATTGCGTAGGGAAATGTGTACACACACACACACACACAGACACGTTCACTTATATAGATATATAACAATTTTGCTATATTCCAAAGTTCAGAGTTTTATGCATCTTACTAATCATTTTTTTTTTTCTAAATAAAAACTTAGGTATAGTTTACAGATCTGTTTTGTTCACAGGAAATAACTAATATGTCAATATTGGATATTTCTTGCATGAACCCTTCAGAAAAACCAGAAAGTTCTCAAAGGGTGAAAATTAAGCACATGCAAAACAAGCTATTGTGCAGTTTTATTTTTGTCTTTGAATGGCTATTTGTCACTTACAAACTCCAAAACTACTCAATAGAATTATACCAAGTTTGGCATGAAGAACCCTTCGTATATCTGGTATGTTATAAGAGATTAAAAACAAAATATTGACAGTAGTTACAACAAATACTAAGAACAATAACCAATTATTAGCTTCAAAACTATTGAATATAGTTGGACCAAATTTGGTATGAAGCATTCGTGGCATGCCGAATAGGTCATGGGGAAATTTAATTGCTGCTATTACTACTGATCATCATCATTGTCATATTGTATGAATCCAAAAGATTCTATTTTTGGCATTAGTTTCTCCAATATTTTTCTAGTCAGAATTCTTTCTTGAACGACATTGAGGAATATGGAAGGGAGCACATGAAGGTTGCAGACATCCTAAGTGAAAGTGATTTTTGTGGAACGAAATTGATTCGGATTTAGGATAACCAGGTCGTCAGTCCATGTTAGCCAACTGACCACAATCAGTTCCCACAACAAATGTGATAATGCAATATTGTTTACAAAGCGCTTTCAACTATGAACATTATTAATAAAAGAACAGCATCATTCTGTTGTACAAATTCGAAAATTCGGTTGTTGGCATTAGTTTCTCCAATATTTTTCTAGTCGGAAGTCTTTCTAGAAAGACATCGGATACTTATGGGAGGGGCCATGAGATGATTGCCAACATCCTAAGTGAAAGTTGTGGAACGCACAGGATGTGGGTCTGTGTCATTAAGCACTAGACCAGCATCATCTTCCAAGACTACTGATAAGAATAATTTATATACTATTAAAAAGTTACAGTATTTGGAATCTGTTTATTTGTTTGAATGAAAATAGAAACGTGAGTTGTTGACTAAAATGGAATAGGTAGACTACACATTATTAAGACAGTAATTTTTACAATGTCGATACCCGAGTTGGAATCTCTCATAAGTCTAAAGGATTTTTAATGGGATACATGTTTTATAAATTTAAAGAAATAACATAAAAAAATGTTGCATAAATATTTCTGAACTCAGTGACCTTTTATTTTTATTTATTTTATAAGCTGCCAAAAAGCGATAGGTATAACTGCATTAGTTCAAAGTTAATTATATTTACGGAAGAACATAATTTCTAATGTTTTTGTTGTTGTTAATAATAACAATAGGTAAATACAGTTTTCATATTTACTTGCTCATGTAAGTACTAAATAGCACCATTTTTTTTCCACAAAATTTTATAAATATTTTTTCTTCACAAGAACAACAAGCTATTGGGCAATTTTATTTTAGTCTTTAAATGGCTATTCGTCACTTACAAGTTCCAAAATGACTCCATTGCACCAACTTTGGAATGAAGGACCTTATAAAAAGCAGTCGAAGCTAAAGATGGAAATTAAAATAGTCAGTTATTGCACAAACACCACACAAGAAGTGGATATAAACTAATAATAATAAATACATAACTGTTAATCAAAGACTTCACCAAATGAAACCCTAACAGTTCTTCGGATAACTTATATTCTTAACACATTTTCTTTTGCTACAAGTGTAGTTTGTCCCAGCATCCGTTGCCATTAGAAACTAATGATATGATCAAACAATTTATTATACATATAATTTTTTTTTTAATGCCACAATTATATTTACCATGATTATTTTTATTTAGTCTCTCTCAAATTAACTATTTCCATTTTGTTTCTTTTACGGTAAAAATAAAAAAACAAAAAAAAACATGATTCATACTACTCTGCATGTTATAATATTTCGACTTCCTTTGGTTCTGTCTTGTTGGCATTGGTTAT
Source organism: Euprymna scolopes (assembly GCF_053919585.1). Lineage (NCBI taxonomy): Eukaryota > Metazoa > Mollusca > Cephalopoda > Sepiida > Sepiolidae > Euprymna > Euprymna scolopes. The sequence goes on from NC_136506.1 coordinate 31,055,962, forward strand.
TTCCTACCCACCCAGTTACCCATCCAATAAAAAACCAGGTATTCACAGGAAGAATTATGTGAAGGTTTGCCAACATCACTCGTAAAAACGGTGCTATGCATCCAAGAATGCTACCTCCCTGTTTGTGGTAAATGTTAGGATATTTCGACTTGCTTGATTCTCGTTTCTTGGAATTGGTTCCATCCCCAATATCCTCCCCCACCCTTCTCTTCCCCCCTAAAAAAAATCAGGTACTCACAGAAGGGATCGCATAAAGGTTTGCCAAAATCTGTCAGCTCCCTGTTTGGGGTTACTGCTTGCACTTGATCCTTATTTATTTTTTTTTTTTTTATTTATCATTTTTGTTACTTTATAAAATAGAAAAATGTATTTCACTTATGTTTTAAACTAGCTCCAATTTTAAGCAGTTTTAATTTGGGGGTTGCATTGCTTGTCCTATGTTTTAAAAAAAAAAAAAAAGAAAAAAGAATTTTTTTTTTCTTTGAAAAAAAAAAAATAAATAAATAAATAAAACAATAGTCCGATACACATAAAAATACTTTGTATAAAGAAAACCAAAGGGTTGTGCCCTGTTCCTATCTCATAAATATTCACAACTATTTTTTATTTCTCCTTCTCTTTGAATTCTATTTTTCATAGAAAATAACAAAATCATTTTTCTTTTGTTAACCATTTCAACAGATAGATTGCAATATATATATATATATATATATATATATATATATATATATATATATATATATATATTACGCATGGGGTGACATGCAGCTAAATGTCCGGATTTATTTTTGAACCCCCTCTCAAAATGATAATACATATAATAATATATAATTATAATAATATTCATTCTAGCATTTATACATATCTATTTAAACATTAAATTATTCGAACTTCAATTATAATGTATCAGCCGATGTAAAGAACAACCGTTTCTAGTTACATTTTTTCAATCACGGGAATCTTGAGAATTGTTAAAAATTTTTGACTGAACCCTTTATATATGTTCTCGTTCTGTTTGCCATGACCTGTGGCGCAACGGATAAATGCATTGAAAAACAATCAGTTAGAAGTAACAGTCTTTGGAGGGGGGGGTGATAATTTAACCTCCTCTATCTTTAATACTAAGAATAAATTTTTTAAATTAATTATTGGGTGACAGAACAAGAACAATCTACCCCATAGATAATATAAAGAGTTCAGTTCAAAACTAGGTATTTAAAGTTTGATATAAAAGATTGTCGAGTTTGAAAACATCACATTGGCCAAAATGGTGTGAGAATAACATCCTAGATGAGAACAGTAGTTCGGATGATCAAAATAATTCAAATTATAAATCCTCATCTCAAAAATAGCGAAACATAAGCCTAGAATTTATATTTATGTAATAAATGGTTTTCTAGATTTTTTTTTCTTCATTCATCATCCGGTTTTAGTCATCTCTCATGATTTGTGAAAATATCTCCTTTTCTCAATTTCCAATTCCAAAAAACACTATCAGTTTCCATTAGTCGACTATGCCATTTCTTAATAACTCTTCTAAGCCCATCCACCTTCTTGGCAGATACAAATTTAAATTTTCGCTGTGCTACTCTTGAGCATTTCATTGTTTCGAACCATGTGGCGTACTGCATTGTATATTGAACAGTAAACACCAGACTTATTCTTCGATTACCAAACCTTAAATGTTGCATGTTTTACACATATGCAGATGAAATTTATAATCATTTGTTAAAAAAACAAAAAAAAAAAAAAAAACAATGATAGCCTTTCAAAATCTGGACATTTAGCCGCGTCACTTATATAGAGAGATATATGGAATCAAAACTGTTCACCTTTTCTTAAAAAAACAAAGAAAACGGATTTTATAAAATAGTTTGCCTATTCTTATCTTAACAATCATAGATTCTTTGATATGACAGGGTTGCGTGTAAAAATTAATGTTTTCCTTTGGTTCAAGAGCACAAATGGACCATAATACTTGACTTTTGCCTTCAAATTTAAATTCAAATTAAAAGTTGGGTTATACTTATCAAAAACTTCAAGATAACTTTGGAATATCGTATGGACATTTTTTTTTTTTTTTATTAATAATAGATTCAAATGGCTGACGTGTTTACCATTGTTATATAGACAGTTTGTCAGCAAGAAAAAGCATATTTGACATGGCTTTAAGCAAGATATAGCAGTTTCGTTTATTTGTTGTCAGATATGTTCCAAAATAAAAAGTACTTTTTATTGGTTGAAAAGGATTCCGTTAATGTAATATCAAACAGAGTGGTGAGTTTCTTTTTGGGGAGGAGGGGGGAGGTAAATATTATTAAAGATTCTCCCAACCTAGTATTGAATAAGTTGGTGATTTTTTTTTTTTTTTTTTTTTTTTTTTTTTTTTTATGATTCTCTCAGCGTAATATCAAATAAAGAGTTAGCTGGTTGCTGACAGTTTAATTAGCTTCAGGGGATAAGTTTTGTCATATGTCAGTTTTTGTCGACATTTATATTCTGTCTGAATCCTGAGTTTTTGAATCTCAATCTGCCTTTACACAGGCTGCATTTTATCACACCTGTAAAGTAAATCCACCATTGACCTTCTGTCTGATACTGTGTATCAACCCACCATAACCTCCCATAACCATGTATTCTTCATTCATGCAGTCTAAAAATTGCATTGAAAAAGCAATATAGCCATCCGATTTCGAGTTTCATGTAAAAACGAAAACCAAGTAAAATTGAAACGAAATATAAAACTAACACAATCATCAAAAAATCCTTACATATAAATTATAAAGGTTTATAAGGAAAGTTTTGTTTCTCTTAAAAAAAAATCAAGTTTTTTTTTTGGTATTGAACGACAAAATCTGTCTTTTGAACAACTTCATCTCCAACCATTTAGATGACTGCAAATAGTGGTACAATCTGCATAGTAAATTCCAGATTTCACATCTCGAAGAATTGGTTATTAACCAACGCTTGGCAATCCTTTGAATCATTTTGAGATTGTCAACCAGTTTCATGCTAAGTTGAAATATCATTATTTCTTCAGTCCATATGAAATCATTGTCATAGACACCATCTACAAGACTTGTTTGACACATTCAAAGAGCCATTGCTTATTGCTTTCTATGAAGGATTAAAATTAAAGGAACACGTGCTGGTTTCGTATTTCGTTTCACTGTTTTCATTTTTTGCATAAAACTCGAAATCTTTTTTTTTTTTTTTTTTTTTTCAACGCGATCTTTAGACATTACAGCATTCGTCTGTCACGATATTGAATTCTTTCACAAAAAATAAAAATTAACATTATTTACAACTAGTCAACATATCCAAAATTCAGGCGAAGATCACAGTGTAGTATCTCTTCTGATGCTACACTTAAACTTTTCTGTTCTTGGAGGAGAAATCCTTCATGGCTGAGATAATTTAAAAAAATTTTTGCTCCTATCCAGAGTGACCTTTTTTGGAGGGGGGCTGGATTTTCCCCACATTAAAAACCGACCTTGTTTCTAACTCTGCCCTCGTGGGGAGGCAAGTAAATGGGAACATATCCAACATTCAATATCGGGATCCTTTGAAATCTGAAAGGGGTTTTGAAGCCTGAAAATTGTCGAGAAGAAAGTAATTTCTAGACTGGTTTTAAGTTGTAACGGTTAAATTGTATCTCTAAAACAAAGGTAAACATTAATATTCTAACGCGCCTTTGTCGTATCAAATGAAAACAGACAAAACGCAAAACATATACATTCATTTTTTTTTTTTTAATTCTTAATATTATCTTTTGTTTGTTTTTTAATCCTAGCATGGTTGCTCGTTTTTATACCGGGCTCGTCAAAATAGTCTGCATAGCTAGTCTCATTTCAGGGTAGATAACTCTGCATTAGTAATTGAAGGATTAGACTATTAATATATAGAGAGTTATTTCCCTTGTATAATGACTGCTTCAACAGCTCAAAATATGGAAGCTGTTCAATTGTACATTTTTTTTTTATTTTTTTTTTTGCACGCAAACGCTTAGAGCCTTCAAATGTGGGCCTATCACTTTTAGAATTAGATAATGAAGTGTAAAAAAAATATATTAGCGATATTTATCTGTAATTAATATCTTTTTCTTTCGACTTTTAAACTATTAATCGATGTATAGTAGATATTTTTTTCTTGTTTAACTGTTACATCATCCTAAATACATGACACTGAAAAAAAGGGAATTCATTTTTTTTTTTTTTTTAATAAATTTTTGTATTTTAATTTCTCAAAATTTAATTTCTACGAGTTTACAATCACACCGCCATGAAATAAAAACATTTTTTTTTATGCGGATCAACAGTCATAAACAATTAAAATCTCACTACCGTCAACAGGGCCTACTATGATAAGTTTAAGTGGGGGGGCACGTTCTAACTGTGTCGCTTTTCGTTGTACAACAAAAAAGTCTACTCCCCAAATGAATAATCCCATGGTTTTAATCTTCCAGATAGAGTAAAGAAAATAATTTATTTCAGCTTTATATACGTTTTCCTTTTTATATCAGAAAGTCATCGTTATATTGCAGGGTTGCAATGATAATACATTATCAGAAGTAGCTCAACCATACATCATTATAACTCCAACATGTAACAAGGCATATAAATATTCCTCAGAACAGCAAAAGATGACTAGGCACTGATGCAATAATCAGTGGCATTTTTTTTTTTTTTTTTTGCGTTTTCACAAGACTTACATGGACATGAATCTGCAGGATCATGTGACGAAACGTTTTTTGTAATGTTTTATTCTTTCTCCTGCATAATGCCATTGCATTTCCAAGAACTCTTTACACACTGGATTAGCATTGAATGGAAATATAAAATGTGTTCAAGGTATACAATGCATATGCTACAACCTAGTTTTAAGGCTCAAACTAATTATGGTTAATTTGCTAAAAGCAAAAAATGCAGGTTGGCATAGAATTGTCAAGGGGTCCTCTGTTGATGGTACATTTTGATAAGAAAAAATTTTTCTTTTAATTTTGAAATGTTAATTATTATATGATATACTTTTACGAGTGTTGCCATCTTAATTACCGTTAAACTATGGTAGCACAAAATGTTCACTATTTTAACATTGGATTGATTTTTTGAAATTTATAATCTTGTAGAATGAATTAGATATTCCATTTCTACGTTTTTGTAGTGACCACGTACTTTGGTTTCTTTTGGAACAGGCAGTCGCCATGTTTTTCTTGTGTTTTCTTAACACATATTGAGGTCAGAATAAATAGGAATAAAAAAAAACAATATGAATTTACATTATATATAATGTAAAAATTTCTGGGTTGATATGTGGGGGCACGTTTAATCCACTGGAAGAGATGCACCCTCAGTCTTCATTAAGACAGGCGTCTAGGAGAAGGAAAACCTCTGATATAAAACCCGAGGTCTACTGTCTGCTCTGTCGTGTGGCAACTATTGCATCGACTGAGATTAGCAGTTGCATCAAAAAGTGTGGGTGGTTCTGCATAACGACTATAAATAATTCATCTGTGTGGATTTCCAAACAACTTGGTGGTTGTGGGCGGACCGCATACGTCGAAATCGACGAGAGTATCACATATCTATATATATATATATATATATATATATATATATATATATATATATATATATATATATATATATTCAGAAGATACTTATATTTATTATTTTGAAAGTATCAGGAGAGATAGTGTTCTAGATATCCAAGAAAATCCTATTACAATAAGAGATGCTTAATATTAGAGCATAAATATAGTTAGAAATATATAAAGAATATATATTACAAAAGAAATATTTCAATTCGAACATATATTTGTTTATTTTAGGTTTACTAAGAGGGCTACAACAAGCCATAAAATACTAAATAAAAAAAAAAAATGTTAAAAATGGCCAGCCAATTCGAGATATGTCTGACCATCTAGACATTGTAGGTAATAAGAAACTGAATCTGATTACTATGTAACTCATATGTGATGAAAATCAATTTAGTTTCCGAAAGTAGAGGAGTATTGATAGTGTTCTGATATTATATTTTATCTCTGTTTTAAAAAAAAATTAATTGAAAGGAAAAACCTAGAGGTGAGCAGGCAACAGTTAGGTTTGAAAAAAAAAATGCATATTTTAGTGACCCACCCAATAAGATCTGCTGATTACAAGTATCACTCATGAGGGACTAATTTCTTCACTAGAGTAAAAATGCAAGATCTTGTCTCTTCATTAACAAAAACAAAGACTAAGAAAATGGCAGAAATTAAACATTTAGAGATTTTGTAATTACCTTCTACCCAATTCTTGACCACAAATAGTATTCGCTCCTCTCCTCCTATTTGCTCCAAAAGCTGAGCCTATCATCTGTTAGTACCAGTCTTACCCTCGTTTTTTTTTCACATCGTTTCTATTCTCGTTTAGTGAAGACGAAATTCTTCTAGACTGAAGAAATTACCGGTTTCTTGACTGAGGCGTCTACCGCTCCAAAAGATATCTCACTACTGATGCAATTCTCTATCTATATAAAAGCCAAGTATGCCCAAGGATGGAATACTGCTGCCATATCTGGGCAGGAGCTGCTAAAAACAGCCTATCCTGCCTTGACAGAGTACAAAATAGACTTCGTGGCTTAGTGGGGGATGCCCTTTTCTTTTCCCTGCAACCTCTCTCCCACAGAAGAGACGTTGCAAGCCTATCTTTGTTTTATCGTTATTTCTATGGCAGTTGCTCATCTGAACTCCAATCTTTGGTCCCCCCTCGACAATCTTTTACGAAAAACACCCGTCTAGCTGAATCCACTGTCAAAAACTTTCCCCACTTTTATCTATGCCTAAATCAAAACGTATATTCCATGAACAAAGCTTCTTTCTTAGAAGTGCACACCTGTGGAACTCTGTCCCGTCTGCCTGCTTCCCTCCTGACTACAACTTGGATGTCTTCAAGTCCAACGTAAACAAATCCCTGATGAACCACCCCCTTAAGTAGATGCTTTAAATATCCACACTAACATACTGTACTTGTAATAACCCTTATCCCTGAGTGGCTTCCGGGCCTTGATAAGTGGTGACCACCTTGTAAAAAAAAAAAAAAAAAAAATTATGAATTTCCCCTACATCTATATGAATAAAACAGTAGATGTATTCGTGCGTATCTGTCTGTGTGTAAATATTTAACCGATAGACTCTTAATCTACTGGTCACATAACACTGAAATTAACAGGAAATAATAATCATACACCAAGGATGAGTAAAATCTTTGTTTGGATGAATAACGCATACACAAATATATCGGCAAGTTGAAATGCAAACTGTTCATCCCAATTTGCTGACATCTTTTTTATTTCTTTCTGCGCATGCCCAAATTTAATTTATTTCTTCAAGTCGTTTAATATCAGATCTTTCTTTCCTATCCCTCGATAGCTACGTTGGTAGTAGACGTGGAGACAACGCGCTAAATGTTTTGCTTTCAATTCTAGCTGATGCCAGCCAAGTGTTATTTTTTTGTTTGTTTGTTTGTTTTTTTTTTTGTTTTTTTAACTTTTGAAATTAATACTACATATTAGGTACGATATAATATTCAATAGAGAATTGGCGCTGTAATAATAAATACGAAATCTGCATGAATTAAAATATATTTAAGCGTATTTTACGACCTGGCAAAGCCGGGTGCACCCAACTAACTTACTCACCCGCTAGTTAATAAATACGTATGTGCTAGCCTGTGTTAATTCAGGGAGATAACTTGTATATGGTTCAAGGGAGATAACTGCTTAATAATCCGAATCAATACTCGTTAAAACAGTGAGCATCTTGGACTGCTGTAGTCTCAGTGCCTGTGTGTGTAGACACGGTTATGGCATACAGCAGTTAAAAATAAAGTTATAGGAAACCTTTATGAAACAATCACCTATTATATAAAAAAAAAAATGGCATATACTGAGATTACAGAAAATAAATATTTTTATTTAAAAAATTCAACTAATATTTATAAGACCACCATTATTTATCATTCAAAAGAGGCAAATCAACCTTTCACGTAAATCCTCTAAGATAAAGACACTAAATGGCGTTACTCGATCATAAATTGCTAAACTTATACATTTTTTATGGGGGTGAAGGCTTATCAAATCCTGAAGACCACTCGAGGATAATGGTTACTGAGTGTCAGGTGGCCAGTGAGACGATGTTGGAACTTGAGGAGTGCTTGTCTATTTAAGAGGACGGCTTAAAAGGAACTTTTTCACACCAGACCTGAAAACGGACATTTCATAGTGAGTGAGGAAGCATCCCTGCGATATTGTGCTCCACGGACGGGCTGATCCGGCGAAAGAAACTTCGTTCATGGAACTTTTATTACATACATTCATTTTATTATTATTTTTTTTATTATTATTATTATTATTATTATTAAAAGTTTACTCAATCATTTTCTGTCATTTTTGGTGTATACTAATTCGCATTTCATAAAGTTTCTTGCATTTTTTAATGGCATATTTCACTAGTACCAAGACAAGTCCCATAGTATCATACAGTGGCAAGCAAGATGGCGACACTGATAAACGTATCAGATCAGTAAAAATAAAAACATTTACTTGTTATCAAAATGCAGAGATTTTAAGAAATACGCCAAAATACAGTTTTTTTTTTCATGGCAGTGTGTTTGTAAAAAAGAACTTTGTTATATGATTAAATTGGATTAAAAAAAAGCCACTAAATAATTTTAGAAGCTGCATTAACGATCAACGGGAAAAATAAATAAAAAAAGTGAACGAACGTTTTAATTTAGTAAATTTTTAATTGTAATTAAAAATTTTATCTTTTAATTTTTACTTGTTATTCAGAATTTATCTTTAACCATAATTCCGCCATTTTCTGTCCATTTCAACTGTTGACCCAAAAGGTTTGACTAGAAATTCATATGATTGTCCTGCCATTCAATGTTACTTGTTTTTTATTATTATTTTTTTTTTTTTTTTGATTATCTTGAATTCACGATTGCTCGAGAAACTTGAAAGAACATACTTGTGAGGCAATTTGCTAAATCTGGTGGTTTTTAACCCATCAATTAGCATGACTATATCTTAAAATAGACCTGCTTACACACACACAAACAAAAATAGTTTGAGTCGAAGAAGCTGTAGCCTTATTGTGGTTCAAAACCGCACTGATATTGAATTGGTGAAAGTACAGAATAGTTAACAAAGACCCCCACCTCTCCACTCTCTGCATATTAAGAATGAGTTTTTAACTAATAGCGTTATTATTTTCAGGGTAAACAAATAAAAACAGATACGTATGGATGTTGTATAATTAAAAATAAAATGCTCGCATTTGAGTTTATAAATAATAACGTTATTATGATTAGTTTTTTTTTTTTTGTTTTTTTTTTAAAGAAATCCAGCAGAGTGCTCAATTAGAAGGAAAATCCGAAAAATATGAACGTATTTATATTTTGTATTTTGTGTACAGAAAGTTGTTAGATGAGACAAGTCATTGGTACCGTCGGTTTCAAGCCCGATGATTAGGACCGATGAGTTATCTCATCCAACAACTTTCTGTACACAAAATACAAAATATAATAACGTTATTATTTAGAAACTCCTTCTTAAGAAGAAGGGAAGGAACGGGGTTTTGTTAACTATTCTGTACCTTCATTAACATAATTACGGTGTTAATTCGTGTATGTATATATATATATATATATATATATATATATATATATATATATATATATATATATATATATATATATATATATATATATAATTTAAATATTAGGATCATCTAAATATTGTACCGATCTTAAACAAGCCTTCACTACATTAGTTTAGTTATCGGAATTTTTAGGACGGAGAGTTTTCATGTACATTGATCTTCTCACTATGGTTCTCATTAATGACAATATTTCTATTCTTTTGTTTTGTTTTTGTTTTTTAAAAAAAAGGCCATAGAGCATATCGAGCAAAACGAAATAGATGCATCAGCGTTCATGAAGACAATAGTCTCGGTAATTTTACATAATCACTTCCGTTTCCAATTGGGTATTTTTTGTGCGTATTTATAGGTTTTTCAAATGGTACGAGAACGAATTCAAACCCTAATAAAACAACCCAATCAGAGCCAAGAATGATTCTGTAAAATTACTATAGAAAGAAAATAAACAATGTAAATAATAGTTTAATCTTCTAATTATTTGCTTGTTTTGTTTGTTTGTTTGTTTTTTTTAATATTCAACAGACTTACAGAGACGAGTTTTACTTTATATCTTAAATATATATATTTTTTTAATATTTCAAGAAATAAAGTTGATAAGAACAATAGTAATATTAATAATGTTAGTAAATGCTGATAGCTAGTGCATTTTAACAGAGCAAAGAGAAGATGATTCATGGTGATAACAACTGTCTCCTCGTAAAATATTTTTTTCCAACTGATAGAAGGAATATCTCCATGAAATCATGACAGAGTTAACTCCCTTTACAAAACATTGCCTGACGCCTAGCTCATTTCCTTGGGTGTTGGTGTTGGACTGAGACATGGTTATGTCCAGTCTTAGAAGATTCATACAGTCAGGATTTTTGTGCTTTGAGAAAGAGTTAGTTTATTGTTAATCTTCTGAAGAATACCGATAGTGTTGCTCAGGCATTTTAGGACAGAGTGCACTTCCTCCATAGACGCTGAATTGCCACAGGATAGTTTTCATGTTTACTAAACTCTAATCACATATTGAGCACTGTTAAAGTAAATACTTATAATCTATACATAATATTATAAGGTGATATAATATATTATGTGTATACATCAAATAATGTACAACAAACTTCTGAAGCTGTTTATGTGCGATGCAAGTGTTAGCATCAACGCCCATAACGAAATGTAATGAATGACACTTTTTCTTTTTTTTTTTTTTCTTTTAAGTCGGCAAAGGGAGTTAACTGTTGTGCAATATATAGTCATTTAACGTAGATTCTGACTGCCCTCATTTGGTGAACGTCAGACAATTTTCTTAATATGACTCGATGATGCTCCTAAATCGAACCATCTCCAGTAACTACAGTAAATACGATTCTAATATTATGTCATGCTTTTATTTTACAGAAGGATTAAAGTTTTAGTCAAAATAAACAGGGTTTTATTATCACCATGTGTCTATCCTAGAGAGCTTCACCACATACTCAAGAACAAAATTCTGCCACTTGTCAAAATTTTAGATTGCTTTTTCAGCTTTCACAACCAGCATACCAGTATCAATCCTTTAGTCCATTTCTTAATGGTCGTCCTCTAATGAAATGAAATTTATATCTTTTCTTTACATGGCTGGAATCTGGTAGCCGAAAAACATGTCCAAATTAGTGTGTGTGTGTGTGTGTGTGTGTGTGTGTGTGTGTGTGAGTGTGAGAGAGAGAGAGAGAGAGAAAGAATGAATGTGTGTGTGTGTGAGTGAATGTGTTTATGAATTGTTTATGTTCTTAACCTTGCGTAGGTTGTCTTTAACGAGTAGGATCACCAAGGGCGATAACTCGATTTGACTAAATAATTATCATCTGATTGGATATTATCTTTGGCAGATTTTTGTTAAAAATGACAGTTCATCTCTTTCCATTCACGCGATAAGAACATTCGAAAGTCATTAATAGGAACAAAATGTTTTCACTAAAACTTGAAATATAGCTTCTTTACCTTATGAAATGGTCGCATAACAATTAGAATCGTATTTACTAAAGTTACCGACGATTATTATCTCAAGAGGCCCCCAATCAGATTTAACTATAACAATGGTTCTCAACCCGTTCCAGACACTTTATCACTAGACTGTTTTTTGTTTGTTTGTTTGTTTGTTTTTAAGGAACAAGATCATAACACTAATAAAAGATATTCCCAGTTAGAAAGTTGAATAAAAATATCGAATTATACTTACAAAAATTTGAAAAATATAGCATTTTTAAAGAAATTTAAAATATATGATGTTATCGAAAGAGTGACTCATGTCACACGTTTATATGATCGATCAAGGTTAAATAAGATCGAAATGAGATGTCTGCATCTACAATGTTTTTTTGTTTTTTTTTAATTTATTTTTATTATTATTTTGCCAAGTTAAACAAAAAGTGCTTTGTTTGCCTTTTAACTATGGGTTATCTTCCTTGTACCAATATAAAAAGAGTTATCTCCCTTTGCGTCTAGTACGATTTGTTGAAATTTCGGTGTTTGTACAGTTTAATCAAGACATTAAAAAAATGAAAATATCGAAAAATGTTTAAATTGTACATATCCGTTATGGAATGAAGTTCTCCGAAAAAAAAAAAATTCACTTAATTTCATCCAGTAGTTTTTTTTTTTACAGCGAAAAAACAATTTATGATACCGAGCAAAAGGTTCGATTTTTAGGAAGAAAAGCTAGTTATTAAAGATGGGAGGGAGTGTCGGCGCTTTACATGGCGTTTATAAACTCCAAACAAAAATTTAAAAAAAACAAACGAGATGTCTGCCTTCAACGCGCTCTCATAAAACCGTGTTTTTCTGCTGTAAAAAAAAAAAAATGCTCGATCAAATTACGTGAAATTTTTTTTTTTTTTCGGAGATCTTCAGTCCAAAACGGATACGTACAATATAACCTTTTTTCGATATTTTCATTTTTTTAATGTCTTCATTACACTGTACAATTACCGAAATTTCAACATGAGAGTTTTTATTTATTTATTTTTTCAACAATTCAGATTTTTAATTCTATAACTTTTTTTTTTTTTTTTTTTTTTTTCAAACTATTTGCATGGAAACATTAAATATAATGGTTTTATGCAATAAAAAGTTGGGTTAAAGTAGCACTGAATGTTTTTTTGGGTTTTTTTTTTTTTTTTTTTTTGTAGAATTGGCAGCCAAAAAATGATTTGGACCATGCAAAATTCGAGTAAGAATAAAGTAATATTTTTAGTTCGCGATATATTCTTCTGTTTCAAAACAAAATTTTGAGAAATTTTAAATAATGCCCAACAAATATTTTATCTGAAATATATTTCTCAAAATACATAGGAGTAATGTAGTCTTAGAAAAAATAGTAAGCACAAATATTCCCTTGTATTTAGCATTCATTTTTGCTGTTGTTATAAATCTCTGGGAAAAGCAGAAATAAATACTAACAATTAATTAAATACTGACAGTTAATATATGCCTGTATAGTGCAAAATAATCTGCAAAAAATATAATTTAATCTGCAAAAATCAGAAAATAAATTAATATTTGCAATATATATATATATATATATATATATATTAGTCTAAAGAAGCTTTGAATAAAAAAATGCAAAAATAAAAATAAAGAATGCAGTTTAAATTCCCGGATGGAAAAAATATATATTAACTTTAACTCATCGCAGACTTAGCACCTCCATAATCCGACTTTTAAAATGTTTATAATGACCAAAGAGAATTCATTTATATAAGGATGAAGAAAAAAAAAAAAAAGCCTTAACTAAAATTGTTAAATAGAAACAGATTTAGCATGTGCATAAGCCGATTTCGCAAAAGTTTTCAATTTTAAAATAGAATTTAACTACATAAGGATAAAAAGAGAAAACCTTAACTAAAATATTGTAAATAGAAAACGGGGATCATCAGCTGCTTACCATAAAGCTGTTTCAGAGATTTAAAGACAGGACAGCTGTTTAATACATAGCTCTCCAGTGGATAATACCACTTCCTCAATAAATAAAATGTAAAATAATATGGTTACTATTTTTACTAATATATGAAAAAAATTTTTAGATGAATTAAATAATAAAATAGAAAAAGAAAAACTATTAATAAGTAAGTTTAGGATTACAAGATCCATTCTGCGACATGTTAACTAGCATATAAATGCTATGAGAATAAAAATGCATAAAAGCTTAAGTACCTTAGGTACCAGAAAGGCAAACAGATAAGAGGAAGGAAACCTAGCCATACATATCTAAAAACCCAATATATATTCTAAAGAAGCTTTGAATAAAAAAAATGAAAAAATAAAAATAAAGAATGTAGTTTAAATTCCCGAATGGAAAAAAATATATTAACTTTAACCTATCGCAGACCTAACACCTACATAATCCGACTGCATACATGCATATATATATATATATATATATATATATATATATAATCTGCAAAAATCAGACCACAAATTGATACAATGGATTAATTTACCCTGATCGTCACTTGGAAAATCAGATGAAATTAGTCAATAAAATTTCTCACCCATTTGGGAAGCTAATCATTTAAATATAACCCCAAAATATAAATATCTTAAATTAAATTAATATATTTATCATTATAATTGTAATAAAAATAAAAGTGCAGCATATAGGTTATGACTTTTTTTTTTTCTAAAACAGACATAAATAACTATTTATAGTGATCTACATACTAAAGAGTTTTTAAAACAAGGGAGATAACCTCTAGCACGGTAGAAACAAATCATGACAGTATTTATAATAACGGTTGTTTAATTAATCATTTTATTGATATACAGGTTTAGTCAGAAGTAATCGTTAGTCCAACCATTTTTAGTACAAAAGCATGCAATTTATTTCAATTTAAATAATAAATTATCGAATGTACATTTAAATGACTGCTTGGGTTACTTCTGATTCACCCTGTATTTTTGTCTGAAAACGTGTTTCACTTCAACATTTTGCCGGTTCATTTCAAAATCTACAACAATCTGTTTTGTTGTATTATTTGAATTATGCAGATCACGATTCTCGTTTCGGTCATTATAGACACAACGTTTTGGTCGATGTAACTTCTAACTTGCTTCAGATGCATCAGTTCGAACTCGGATATCTTTATGTTTAACTTGGTAACCTATATAGAATTTCAAATCGAACACTTCATTTGATTTACATGGTCTTTTGATAGAACGGCTAACAATCTGTTCTAAGTGACAGCGTTCTAAAAGTTGGAGGTTCAAAAGGTGATAATAACTGAATAATTAATGGAAACTTTACTTGGCAATAGCTAACAAAACGAGAACAATCTACTTCCACGGATTAAATGAAAAGTTGAGGTCAAAATTCTGTGTAGGTTACTGAAGTGTTACTTATTGGAGTGCTATTTATAGGAAATAGAGCCGAACAGAGGAGCGAATAAATCGACGTTTATTATTATACAAAGGGAGGTAATTGGTTTAGTGTATTACTACAACAGTTACTGAGTTTGATATAAAGATTTTCAAGTTTGAAAAGATGCACCCAGATACCGTCAGAGATTACTTTGGCTGAAACGTTGTAAAAAGCAACAACCAAGACGAGAATAGTAATCCAAATAATACAAATGATCAATCTTTATATAATCGTAATCGCCAATTGAAACATAACCGCCATTTTATTATCAAATACAGTGAATGTACTGTGAAGCAGCAAAATTGTCACCATGAACCACTCGTGATCTATGGATCAGCGGTTGAGAATCACTGGCATAGATATGATATAAATATTTTTTTAAACATTTTCTAAATATAAAAAATATAAATTTAGAAACTAACTTTAACATGTACGACATTTTTTTTTTCTTTTTCTTTGCCATTTTCTTTTTAAGATTTATTTGGTTATCTTAACGATTACTGTTCCCACTTAACTTCCGGTTGCCTCTCACTAAGTTAAGAATGCGTTTATTTTTTTTTTTTTTTTTTTTTCTAAATAACGTTATTATTTAGAAAATCTCTTCCTGATATGAGGAAGGTGGGGGGGGATTCTTTACCTATTCAGTTCTTTCACCCAACAATCTAATAAATAAAAAAAAAAAAAATCAATTAAAAATGAAGGAGCAACCGGAACGGAAGTGGAACCAGTAATAATAAAGATAAACATTTATTTAAGAGTGTTAAAAAAATGAGGTACTTATGCATGTGTGTTACCGCGCTGAAATGATAACATTATTATTTAGAAAGCCATTTTTAACACGGGGAGGGCGTTTTGTAACTATTCTGTACTAAACCAAAATATTGTTAAAATTGAATTTAACTCGAAAATACGATTTAAAAAAAAAATAGCGTGGTAACAGAGATACATAAACACCAAAAATGACTTTATAAAAGGATTAAAAATAATGAAACGTTTACCCATTTGTACAAGAGACTAAGATATATCACAAAAGGCTATTTAAAAGAAAAAAAAAGAAAAGAAAGAAAAACACTGCTGACATGTGTAAACATGTTAACAAGAAAAGCTATACTTCAGTTTGTTTGCTGTTTTTGTTTTTGACTGGTCAGAGTTGTATAATTTGTTATAACGACAGAATTCTAAATTGTATCATAGAAGTTTCAGCAAAGTTTTGTTTATTGAAAAAGAATGGTATTAATGTTCAATAAACCAGAAAGAAAGAAAAAAATTAGCTCCGATTATTTTTTCGGAAGATGAATCAAACATGATCATGGTTAACTTTTAATTAAATAAACCATTGTCGGCCATTTTTTTGGATTTATTATTATTATTATTGGTCAAAGTGTGCTATAGTATAAACTAAAAACTGCCTTTAAAAAGTTGATTTTTAGGGGCATTCGAATCTTTTTGAACGAATATCATATTTAAAATTGTCGCCGACAGGTAGTTTTTCATGATATTCAGACCTTTATCATCCAATGTAATTACTATTGTTTTCACTGGTCGTCACATTTGTTTTTTTGCAAACATTCGAATTTTGCACATGGCAACCAGTGAAAACAATAGGGATTACATTGGATGAGATAGGTTTTAATATCATTAAAACTACATATCGGTGATAATTTTAAATGTGATATTCGTTCAAAAAGACCCGAATAACTGTAAAAATCAAAATTTTAAAGCTAAGTCTTTAGTTGGTATTCTAAGCGCACTTTGATCTTATTTTTTTATCATTTTCATTATTATCTTGTTATGTTTTCATTCACATTATTTGATAATTGCTGTAGAAATTCACTATTCATCATAAAATGTAACTGAGAACGAAGATGGAGAAGGGGAAATTGTTTTAAACTGAAGTTCTGTAAACTACAGCAAAAAGTTCGTTTGGGTGTGAAAGGATCTGATTTTGAAAATTGAATATTAATAAAAATTTAAAAATAAACAATTTTTGTGTAATCTAAACTGAAAATATTTTTATCTTTTTAACAAAGTAATTTCTGAACATTTTTTTTTTTTTTTCAATTTTACTATCATACAAAAATTTTACCAAAATATTTAGTCAAACTGAACTTTAATTAATGAATGTTAGGGTTTTACCTTTTTTTTTTTTTTTAATTTTAATTTTCCGAAATGAAAAAAAAAACAAATCAATAAAATACAGTAAGGTAAAAATTGATATAGGTAACACTAGAGAACGTGTAAACAAAAAGCAAAAAAACATAATTTACATAAAACACACTAAAATGAAATTCTCTACCCAATCGGCATAGTTTTAACGTGTAGAAACGACTTGTAAAATTTTTCATCGCTAAAAAATTTACCAATCGTTACCACAAAACAAGCAGTTTGGTAGAGAATTTAATTCTAATCTATTTTATATAAATTAATTTTATTTTATTATTGTTTTTGTAATTTTTTTTTAATTTACGAGTTCTCAAGTGTTAACTATAATGTACTAGCTGGCAGCCTGGCATTGCCCGGTCATACAATACACTTAGATATGATATTTTAATTCATGCAGATTGTGTATATATTATTATAGAATCAATCCTCTATTGATTATTATATATTATAAGAAATAATTTGCTCAGTGGACTAATTCACAAAAAAGTTAAAAATAATAATGATAATGTCGTTCATCAACTTTCATCTGTGTTTGTTTACAATATCACGTCATCTGATATTTGGGCTTGATGATGAATGCCCTGGAAAATGCACTTCTGATTAATGCTTAGTTTTAAAATATGCAAACGAAGAAATGAGTTGTGTCGATTTTAAATAGTACTTCTTTTATCATAAATTGAACTCATTAATAGGAAAAAATTAAAATAAAATAGAGAGATACACTTGGGCTTGAACAGGGGTTCATTCGATCTGTAGTCGAATGTTCTAACACTAAGCTATATCTCCAGATTATAATAAATCTGTTTTTCTTTTTTTTAAGAAGAAATGATTTGTTGAAATTTATTATCTTTTTTTAGCCGGTGTAACTGTAAAAATTATTCTTTTTATCTGTAATATAGAAAAGCTATTTTTAAGATCGAATTTTTTTCGATTTTTTATATTTATCGGATGAATTTCTGTACAAAACATATCTAAGAACACTGCCAGACATATAAATTAGCTTTGTGTGAAATTTGCAAAAGATAGGCTTAGCCTTTTTGGAAACTACGAGAAAGGAACTCACACACACAAAGTGACTTTTATATAATAGTAGAGATAGAGATAAAGATAAAGATGTTATGTACATCCAACGCATGCAAGAGATTTACCCCCCCTATATGTAACACAATATAACTGATCTAATTTACTATTATCATAACTTTTGTACCATTTAAAAGAAGACATTTAAAATAAATTACTAATCTTTTTTTTTTAATTACAACATACGAAAATAATGACAATATGAGATTAAAATCGTGTTTACATTATCAACGCCTTAAAATAACATTCCTATTTAGTGATCATTTCGAAAGTGTAAACATACTCGTGTTTAAAAAAAAATCTAGAAAAAATCAACTAATTGTCAGATTTTCATGAAATTTTCAATAATTATTAACTTTTAAATTAACTTATACTTTAAAAGCAGTTTTTGTTAAATATATGAAGGGAAATATTTTTTTAGGTGCCCATTCACCGTATTTCATGTTACGAAAACTAAACAAAATGATTAAGCAAAATTCCAACATCTTATAAAATTTAAGAGTTTAAATGATTGAAAAATATTTATTTTTCATATAAACACTGCCAATTCTTATTTCACTTAATTAAAATCAATATTATGTTAAAAAAAAAATTATTAGTTGAATTACAAAAAAGAACAAAAAAAAAAAAGAACAGAATTGTAAAAAAAATAATTAATTATGAGGATTTAAATGTTTTAAATTCCAGTATTTTGTGATGTGAAGTTTTAAACAGAATTTGGAGTAAGAATTCACCCCCCCCCCCCAAAAAAAAAAAGATTTAATATATGAAAATGACTATTGGATGTTTTTAAAATAGCAAATCCCACCACAACCTAAAAAAATTATTTTAATTATTATAGAATTTTTATTCGTAGGGGATGCAACTTGAATTTTAGCGCCTATTTTCCAAATAATGTACGGAGGCCTCTAATTAATAAAATTAACAGAAACAATGGGGGGAGGAACGTTACTTCCATTATTCATTATAGCATTTTTGATCATCTGTCAAATTTACACACAATTTAATTTTTACACACAAAATGATGACGTTGCTGATTCTGTGTAAAAAGTTGGCGATTTTACACAAGAGTTTGGTTACTGTATGTTTACCTCTTCTTTAACTTTTATTATTATTATTATGAATATTGCATTAGATTTACATTGCAGTATAAAAAATTTGAAAAGAAAATTGGTTTAATTTTACATAAGGGAATTTGGTTTGCAATGTAAGTGTGATCTAAAATAATCCCTGAACTGATTTCTCGAATGATGTTTATAAAAGAAAATGATAAAATAAATAAATAAAAAATAATACAAAATTTTTGGAATTGGTAATTTTTTACTTTCACTGCAACTCAACGTTCACTTTTAAATTGATGACATAAATAGGTTTTCGGGTATGCTGAAAACGAATATCATATTCAAATTTTGAGCAGACAAATAGTTTTCTGGCTATTAAGAAATTTTTTCCAATGTATTACTTAATGAATTTCAGTGGCTGTCGCTATTATTAACATGGGGAGGGGGTGTTTTCTAACACACATGCACATTAGTACTTGTTCAGTTAGAAAAAACATGGCCGCCAGTGAAATCATAGAGGATTACATTAGATAATATGTGTCTTCATATTCAGAAAACTAATTGTCTGCCGCAAAATTGAATGTGATATTCGATTTCAGCATACCCGAAAACCTTTAAAAGTCGTCCATTTAACAGTGAAAGCTGAGTTGCAGTTAAAGTAAAAAAAAATACCAACTTATTGAACTAAATCCGGTTTCTTCTTCATGTTCTGCTCTAAAAATTAAACAAGCGTTTTTTTGTTTGTCTTTTTAATAATTAAAAAAAATTAGATACTCATCAATAGTATTCA
Organism: Euprymna scolopes; assembly: GCF_053919585.1. Taxonomy (NCBI): domain Eukaryota; kingdom Metazoa; phylum Mollusca; class Cephalopoda; order Sepiida; family Sepiolidae; genus Euprymna; species Euprymna scolopes. The sequence goes on from NC_136506.1 coordinate 31,076,142, forward strand.
AAAGAATTTATTTTATACAGGGTGGCCCACTTAAAAGTAGCCCGGAAAATGTAGTAGAGAGGAGGAACATTCTTTTATTGTTTACATTACATTTAATGTTATAAAAGATGATGGAAGTGCTTCATGTTGACATCTATGCATATCTGGGCATGTTTAGCAACGTTTGAAGATACTGTCTGTAGATATTCTCTAGTGATTCTCCTGATAGCATTGGTAATGTTCTCCTTTAATTGGTCTAGATTGTGAGGATTATTTGCATAAACTTTTTGTTTTAAAGCCCCCCAAAGATAAAAATCACCTGATGACAAGTTCGGGGAATGTGGTGTCCATAATCCTTTTCTTATTGTTCCCTCTTCTGTAAAGATGTCATGAATTCGTGTCCATGATCTGTGAGACGTGTGGCATGTAACGCCATGTTGTTGGGAAAAGAATTGCATTTTGTCTTGTGGTGTCAGTTGGTCGGTAAGAGAAAGATTAGAGATGTCGGGCTACTTTTAAATGGGCCGCTAAATCTGAATACCACCCTGTATATGTAATAATAATGAAACAAAAAAAAAAAGCTAGAAAAGATGTCATATCCAGCCCATATCTATAACACACTGAGAGATTTAACATTTGGGATCTGCTGTTGAAGGAAAGATGTTCAATCAGTCAGCAAATATCTTCTTTTTTTTTTTTTTTACATGGGAGTCACCACTTACCAAGGTCCGAAGGCCACTCGAGGATAAGAGTTAATGAGTGTACATTAATAAATGGGATAATATCGTAGTAATCATTAGTAGTGAAAATTTAGTCAATTGGATTACTTAAAGGGGACTCTTCAACAAGAATTTGTTTATGTTGAACTTGAAGATGATTAAATTGTAGTTAGCTGGAAAGCAGGCAAACGGAAGAGAGTTCCACAGGCGTGCACTTCTAAGAAAGAAACTTGGTTCATGGAATCTACGTTTAGGTGAAGGCAAAAATGAAGAGTGGAGGAAATTATTGATAATGGTTTCACCTAGATGAGTGTTTTTCATGAAAGTTTGGTGAGGGGGGACCATAGATTGGAGCTCAGATGAGCACTTGCCATGAAAATAATGATAAAGTGGAGGCAGACTCACAACATCTTTTCTGTGGGAAAGAGGTTGCAGGGAAGAGAAAAAGGCATCCCCTACTAGGCTACGAATTCTATTTTGAATTCTGTCAAGGCAGGATAAGATCTTTCTAACAGTTCCTGCCCAGATATGGCAACAGTACTCCATCCTTGGACGTACCTAGCTTTTATATAGGTAGAGAATTGCATCAGCAGTGAGATATCTATTGAATCGATATAAGGATCTCACCATTTTCCCAGCAACTTTGGCAACAGATTTGATGTATGTGTTCCATTTCAGATCAGGAGTAAAGGTCAAGCCCAAAAGCTTGTCAAAACATAGAGCTCCCCATGATGAAAGCCATTCATTCTGATGGATGCCAGATGGGGATCAGAGCAGTGATGATGTAAAGATAGAAGCTTGGTTTTAGATGGATTAAAAGTAACCAACCACCTCTTTCCCCATTCTATCACATGCTCAAGATCAGAGGAAAGAGAATCAGAGAGAACTTGGCCATCTATGGGGCTTGATGTATTGCCATAGATGGTAGTGCCGTCAGCATAAATGTCTATGAATGATTTTAGGGTGTGATTTGGAAGATCATTGATGTATGTCAAAAACAAAGTTGGGCCCAGGATGGATCCCTGAGGGGCTCTAGCATTAATACTGTGAGATTCTGATTTCTGCCCATCAACCACTATTCTTATAAACCTATGAGAGAGAAATGATTTAATAATTTAGAAGACATTTCCAGCTATACCGTAGCTGGAGATTTTGTAAAGTAGACCTTTATGCCATACCTTATCAAAGGCCTTTGATATGTCAAGAACAATTGGCCTAGAAAGGAAGCTTTGTTGAGAAATTCATTAATCCTATGAGACATAATTGTTAGAACCTCTGCTTTAGATCTAGCAGAATGGAAACTGTATTGCATGTCACTAAGGAGGTTATTTTTGCTGAGGTGGTTGACTATTTAATACAGATTCCAGTAACCTACTCATAATGCATTATTGGTCTGCACTGAGAGAAAGATGACCGATCACCTGAATTCTTAAATACAGGGTATACTAATGAGGTCTTCCAGGGTGCTGGGAACAATTCTCCGTAAGACAACATTTAAACAGCTTTGGAAGTATGGGAGTTAGTTCTGGTTGAAGCTTTTTCAACACTATAATTAAAATGCTGTCAGGGCCAGTTGCTTTACTGAAATCAAGGTTTTTGATTAGCTTGGCGACATCACGCACAAATATTTGTATGTCGCATAGCATATTTTCTGATACAGGAGGAAATGCAGGAGGTCGACGGCCTTGGTCGCATAGGATATAATTAGCTGCAAAGTTCTTGGCAAATGTTTTGCTTTGTCTGATGCTGACAAAATTACCTCAAGTCCATCGATGATAGTTGGGATAGAGCACACTCTTCATGTTAAGGACCCTGTTTTCTATTTGACAAAACTGGTGGGAACGAAGCCACTGCTCAGCTACTTTGGACTTAATGGACAGAGCATACAGCTCTCGCATCTTTTATTACTTTTTTTACGGTGGTTGCTGGCAGTCCTAAAAGCAGCTTTAGTCTCAGTACATCTATTATGTTGGAAGCACTGGAAAAAGTGATTTCTGTGTGCAATGGCAGCAGCATATTCTGAAGAGAACCATGCCTAGCTGTTAGGATTTTGCTGGAATGTTTTGGAGAATATGAAGCGGTCTATACCTACAATTAACCATTCCATCAGGTCTGATACTATAGAGGACACATCCTTTTTAAACATGGAATGCAAAGGTAGATCTGATATAAATGAATGGAAGCTATTCAGTCAGCCATAGATTATTGATGTAGACGTACATCTGAGAATTTATTACATTTTGTTTTTAACTGATACAACCAAATGGTCAGAAAATTCCAGTGGAGATATAACAGAAGATGAACATAGCTCAGGGCAAGTTGTGAGAAAAAGATCTAGGAGCATACTGACCGTCAGTGGCGGGCACACAGGTGAGTTTGCGAACAATCTGAGTGAGGTCATAAACAATAGAGAAATCGTAACAGAATCTCCCCTCATCATCTGTCTTGTCTGAGTGTGTTAACCATTCCACATTGTGAACATTGAAGTTTCCACAGACGTGAATGTTAGCCGAAGGATGAGCAGACAGGATGTGGTCAATTTTCTCAGATATGCTCTTAAATATAGTAACTCTGCTGTTGTAGGGGCGATAAAGGGCAAATATAAAGGTAGTGGTGTGAGCAAGTGCAACTCGGAAGCACATATAGTACAGGCAAAAATGAACGAATAAAGATATAGGGACCTAGTTTGGAAAGCCGATTTATTATAATTTTTGTAGGTTTCTGGCTACTTTTGGATTGTATTTGAAAGATTAAAAACTAAATTTCCAAAAGGAAAAAAATATTTGTACATGTGAAAAAAAAAGTTATGAAAAATGTTTACACGGTCAGCTAACCAATTCAGCTAAATTTTGAAGTTTTTACAATGAATTTATAAATTCATTGTAAAAATCCTTTTAAAGATAAATATTAGTTTTCTGGGTCTATTTCCAAGATAATTAGTAAAGCGAAGTCCTAAGATATTGAATTAAATAATAATTAAAAAAAACACCTTTTTTATACAAAAAATAGCTTAATAAGCTAAAAAAATCGAGAGAGTCTGCCTTTTACAAAATCGCAACAAACGGGAGTTTTGTAAACACTGATATACGGAAGCCCAAAATTTCAGCCAGTCGAAACGTTCTCTGAAAATTACGTCATGTAATTCAAAGGAGGGAAGAGGGTGCGAGTTTTCTTTATTTCCCCAGAGGTGCATCCGTACATTCCTATCCTGAACGTTTGTATCATTTTTACCATTTTTTAATTTAATTATTTTTCTATGATCCTGTTTTTAAATTTTTTTTTTTAATTATTGTTCAAGATTATATAAAAATTAATTACGCCGAAAGTTTCACATTCATGCAAGCAAGGAAAATATTAAAATCTTACATATAAAAATCATGCGAAACCTGTAATTTAAAATAAAATAAAAAAAGTAGAAATATTTTTTGCAATTATAATTTTTTTGTGTGGAAATATTAAATAAACAATGCTTAATTCAATGATAATACCGGTAGTTCGAGAAATTAATTTTTCTTTGAGTTATATCGAATTCATTATACGGATTTTAGGGGCTTTTTTCGTAATGTTCCTGTAAAAATTAAATAATTCATTTTAAATTGTTATAATTTACGATGCTTTATTTATATAAATAAAGCAAAAATAAATTCATTCATTTTTTTTTTTTATTACTGAAAACCATAACTTTAGTAAAGGTATTTTTTGTTTAAACAAAATAATACATTTCCACTAAGATTTAAATAAAAATAATGCATTCATTATATTCCGTGATCATTATTTGATAAATATAATACTAAAAATTTCATTAAAATTGGTTAATTTCCTGATTTTTTGGTGAATTTTTAAATAAAGGGAAGGGTCAAAATGTTTATACATTTTGAGCATCGGCATTCATTTTGCACGTACCAACTATAGACACAAAATGTTGCAGTCATGACACAAGTAATCTAAAATATTCGTTTTGGAGTTATGTCCCCTGCATTTAGACTCCTATTGCCTACTTTTTAATGTATAAAAAAAAAATGTCGATTTTTTTCCAAATTTTCAGTAAAACTTACTTTTAACTAGAAATAAATTTCTACTCAAGGAATTTTTGTAATTTTCAGATATATTACTATTTTCAGCATGGCAATTAAGTATGTACCATTGTTTTTGCTTAAAACGACATATTTAATAATCGATCTGTCGACTATATCATAACAAGCACTAGCAGTGTCAGAAAATCACCATTAAAATGCGTGATGAAAACTTGAATATTTAGACTTACTCTCTTTTGAAGCTTATCACTACTTGAAAAATGTAATACAAACCCTAATTTTTTTTTCAATATAAGGAGCGAGGACCAAATTTTAAAATAATATCAGATTTAATAGCAAGATATGCAATATTTGTTTGTTTTTTTTCAAATCGGTTTCCTTTAAAAAAGATTTCAAGAAAATCAACGAATTTTAACCTACTTCGAATATAATATATATATATAAATTCCAAAAAATCACTTACCTATAAAAAATATTAATCAATGGGTACTTCCATTTTTCATTGTTAAGAATTTATCCATATTTATATTTTATATTTAATGTCCTTTTTAAATAAAATACTTTTTTAAGCAAGTATTAAAAAATAACACAACATCAGATGTTTCAGAACGGAAATAAAGGGAGACAACTGTCTCCTTTTATTCGAGTTAAGAACTACGGTGGCCTGTAAGGGCCAGAATTAATCTCCCTTTCTATTGCTGGGTGTAAACAAAACTTAGTAAATATGGGCCATCGTATTTGAAAAATAATCACATTTCACTTATCAGTTTTTACCGATAAAAAAATTCCACTCGACCGATTTTCGATTTTTTTTTTATTATTCTCTTAAAGAAATACATGAGTATTTTATTTAATATATTTTATTTCGTCTTTATGGTGTGATTTTTTTTTTAATCTAAAAAAAAAACATTGAATGAAGCAGAAAAAATTGTTGTAAGTATTCAATCTTTTCAGGACAAAATTTTAAAAATGTGAGGTTTCACTTAAAAAAAAAAATCAACATGGTTCTTTGCACAAAACTATTCTTTTTTTTGTTTTAAATTAGATTATTTTATTTATTGATCTTTTATCTTCAATTTGTGATATATAAATCTGAGATGAGAAAATTAATCATTTTCATTTTAATAGACATTTCAAAATGGGGGGGGGGGTGAATGTCTTTTTTCCTTATTTAGCCTAAACCATTTCACAAAAATAGCAAAAATATATATATTATCGGCATTTCTTGGAAAGTGGATTTATATATACTTTTTTTGTAAGGTTTTACTGTAGTTTTAGAAAGGTTTTTGGCATTCACCAAATTATGGCGGTTACCATAAATTTTAACGACATTTGAAAAAGGATCACCATTTTGGTCGGTCCCCTTTTTTGGGGCAACTCCGACATTAGAGAGAGAACAAGAGTGCTGAAAAAGAACGGTTGTGGAAAAGAAAACATCGGGTTATAATTAAGTGCGACGAGACTTTAGGATTGATGATGTTTTATAAAAGTTTCCAAGATTTAGGGGTACAAAGAGGATGGTACATTTCTTTGATAAAAGTCTTTACCCAGGGAAACTGGTCCATAGCATGTTGACGCTTCTATCATTCCCACACGTCTAAGACAGATTTCTTCTTTGTATCTCCCTCCAGAATAGTCCTCTATTCCGATTGGCTGAAACCTCTGGTGACGTTGAGAGAAGAAAGGAAGGGAAAAGTAGAAGAGTAGGGAGAAAGAGAGAAATAAGGGAAGCATACCGTAGCAACATCATAGTAGTAGTTCACTACAAGGTCCTAAGTAATTCGCAATTGTATTTTTCGGTCGCCCACACTGAGGATTGAACCTTCAACCTTCAGGAGAATATCACTTTTTACAATTGATTTTTCCAAGTACTCTAACCACTCCACCATGGGTCCGAATTCCTGAGTTCGACAAGATACACCTGAAGAAAGTCGGTTACATCAACCGAAACGTGAAAATCACACTCAAGATGAGAACAGTAGTTCAATGAATCCAAATAATACGAAAATCGGTGATATCTGTAGAATAAGATTTTTTTTTTTTTTTTTTTTACATAGGCATCACCATTTATCAAGGCCCAGGGGCTACTCGAGAATAAGGGTTAAAGAGTGTACAGTAGTCAATTAGACAATATAGTAATTGTCAGTAATGGAAATTCAGTAAATTTGTTAACTTAAGGGGAACGGCTTATCAAGAACTTGTTTACATTGGACTTGAAGATAACCATATTGTAGTCAGCTGGAAAGCAGGAAAACGGAAGATAGTTCCACAGGCGCGCAGTTCTAAAAAAGATGCTTTGTTCATGGAATCTACGTTTAGGTTTAGGCACAGATAAAGAGTGGGGGGGGGGGAATTATTGATAGTGTTTTCAGCTAGACGAGTGTTTCTTGTGAAAGTTGAAAATGATAAGACAAGAAAAGAAGTTTTAGTCTAACATTTAAAAACAACTTTATTGGATATTTTCGTAAGTAAAAATAAGGAAACAGGTTAATGTGTTTCTGTGTAGAGACGTAGATGATTATAGGGGCCTGATGAGAGAGAAACGTGTTCAGTGGATACATGTTGAAGTTTGTAGTTGTAGCGTGCGTCCATGTATGGGTGAAGGCAAAAGATTAGAGAGTCCTGTGTTAAAAAGAGAGTGTGTGTGTGTGTGTGTGCCGCATGTGGAAGTCTGTGTTTGGAGATAGCCATGTTAATTTGTTTGTATTCCATCATAGTCGAAACCCGAGTGAGTGTGTCGCTGGTTTAACCTTTCATAAACTCGGTCACGTGACTGAGAGCTGACTCCTGATTGGACAAGCCAGGAAGGAAGTGTATTTCAAAATCTCCAGCTCTTGCTTGTGTTTGTTGCAAATCCGTCCCCCTACACGTCAGTTTTTTAATACATTCAATATTGCTGAGTGATCAGAAACGCTAAAAATGAATTATGGAATTGTTGCCTTTTTGCTATTGTTTTGTTTTGTTAGATTTGATATTTACACAAGTATTATATTCATTAAAAATCAAATACTTATTATTTAAAAATATTTATGTATTTATTTGTCTGCTAGGATAATATTTTTCTTAGACAACAGATATGTGAATTAAAACGGTTAACATATTAATAAGTCATATATTGGCCATTTAAAAGCTGCTAAAAACATAGGCACTAGTGACAAATAAATAATATATTTTGAAATTTATGTAAATTCTGCTATTTTACAGTTGACAGTATTAATCTTGTATATTATATTAAAATATTTTGAGAATTTAGGAAAACTTTACTTTAGAAATTCTATATTTAAAACTGAACATCCCAGAAGAATGAAATTTAAATCAATTTAATCTTATAAAAATTAATTTTTTTTAGAATTTTTTTTCTTTGCAATTAAACAGATTACACTATATACGTATATTAATGTGGAAAAAGAACGTTATTTTGTTACAAAACAAAATATTGAATTTATTTTAATTTTTCATTTAGGAATTCACAATAAGTCACAAAATAATAGGTCAACTAAATTAGAAAAAAAAGATTTAACTTTTATAAAATGTTGAAATTTCGATCAATTATAATATATTTTGCTAAAATTGCGTAAAAGTAAATATGGGAAGGATCACTAGGTGTATCAGAATTTTTGTAGGAATTTTTGACACCCCTAACACGAAACTGCGAATAAAATATAAAAAACTCGTAATTTCTCTTTTAAAGGTGGGTTGTTTATTTTCTTTATGGATTATACTTCCAAAATAAACTATTAAAGTTGTATAAAAAGTAATAGAAATATTTTTAAAAAATAGTAATGAAATTAATTGAATGTTACGAGTTCAGTATTTTACAATTTTTAAACTTTAAAAATCTATCAAAATTTCTCTATTGATTCTATTTTTACGATATTTTCAGGGTCAATGTGAAATGTTATGCTCTTTCCAATAAACCTAATATAATATTTTAGACAAACGTTTTTTTTTAAATTCACGCCCCCCCCCATTTTCAAATGTCTATTAAAAAGTAAATAATTAATTTATGTACCAAAGTTTTATATATCACAAATTGAAGATAAAAGATCAATAAATGATATATTCAAATTTAAAAACAAAAAAAGTAGTGTTTTTTAGAAATTTACCTGTAAAGTCCATAAAAAAAACCCACGTTGTTTGTTTTTGTGTTTTTTTTTTATGAAACCTTGGTCCTTGCTCCTTTAATTAAAAAAAAAAAAAATTAGGGCTTGAATGACATTTTTCGAGGCGTTATAAGCTTTGAAAGATGGCGGGTGGAATTATTCAATAGTTTTCACGAAATTTCTGACACTGCTAAGGGATCACACACAAAAAAAATTTTTCCTCTTATATATTTTATGAAAACTGCATTTTGAATAAAAATGAATACAAATCTGAATAAATATCGAAAATTTAGTGAAAATCTTACCATTAGTTATTTTTTGCTAGAATTATTACACACACGTATGCTTGTATCTTAAAAATGGTGATTACATACAAACATTGTTTTAAGGCGCAGACAATGTAAACATAAATTTAGTGATGCATACGCTGACAAAAAAAGTTTCAGATTATTTTAGGCATTTTTTTTTTTTTTGGAATGATACAAAATTTATACAGGGTGGAACAACACTACAGCTTTATTTTAAAACTTTTATTGAAAAAAAAAAACAATTCAAGTAACTTGGTTATGTAGTAGAGCTGACATTTATTCAATGTAGCTGCCTTCAGCCTTAATTACCACCTCGATATGAGTCCAGAACCAGAACATGCCTTTTCCACAAGCAGGAATTCGAATACTCGGCAGATATCTGACTTTGGTGTTGTGGGAAGTCATGTTGGTGATGTTCTCGACGTATGATCCAACGAGTGGGTTCAGATCAGGAGAGGAAGGGGCCAGTGAGAGAAAGATACAAAATCGTAACACTCTTTCTGAAGCCAAGCCTGGGTTTCTTCGGACTTGTAGGCCAGCACCAAGTCCTGCTGCCACACCCAGGACCTGCCAGCGGCCACCTGATTGCACCAGGGGATCACCACACTCTTCAGCACACCCAGGTACTTTCGTATTAACTTTCAAGCCGACTTTGAAGATGTGAGGTGGCATGATGTGCCCCTTAAAACCTTACCAAAGACCATAACCGTGGCGGGAAACATGGTTTTTATCACTCTGGGTACGTCCTTGTTATTTGTGGAAATCCAGCGATGCATTTTGAGGGTGCTGGCAATGTTTCTGTTGTCATAACTTGGATTGGTAGAGAGCATGAGTTGTACAGTGGCACATCTCTGATTTTGCTTTTTCAACATTGTATCACTTTCAGATATGATCACTCTTGGGATTTGTACACAACTGACCAACTAGTTGATAGTCTGCAACAAAAAAGAAAATGGGGTTTCATCAAACGGAAATGGAATCATGTCATCTTTTCTAGGATGACAATTTTATTGTTTCACAGTGTATTAACTTATGTCAAATTTTAATCATGCTACATATCGGAAAGTAATTTAGAATAGAATGATTGATAAGTTTCATTTTAGAACTATTTTATTGATCATCTTCGCATTTTTTAGTTTACAGTATTTGCGAGTGGGTATGTTGACAACAAATACCAAGGTAAAATTTGGGGCAAATATTTTGACACCCCTCCTCAAAAAAGAAAGTTGTTCTTAACATGGGGAGGTTGGGGGTGTCTATTCTGAAAGCCGTTCTTAACATGGGGAGGTTGGGGGTGTCTGTTCCAAAAGCCGTTCTTAACATGAGGAGGTTGGGGTGTTTAGCCACCAACAACAACCGTAGTTTAATAAGTGGGAGACATGCTTCCACCGGGCAACGCCGGTTAACGGGTCCTGCTAATACTGGATATTTATTGAAATCGAAAATAAAATAATACAAGAAAATTGAAAGTATTATTTTAAATACTATTTTTTTTTTTTGTTGTTGTTGTTGTTGGTTTTTTTTTTTTGGTTTTTTTAAGTAAACCTGATTATATTTTGAATATTTAGTACTTATACACAATACAGACCATGCCATATGAGCAAATTAGGTTAGATTCCATAAACAAAACTTCTTTCTTAGAACTTCACACCTGTGGAACTGTTTTCGGTGGGTAACTGTTCTGCATAAGTCTCAAACTTTAAATTTTGCAGGTGAATAGTAAAAATCTTCCTCATGCGGAAACGAAAAATCATGTGCGGCAATTCTTAAATATCCAATATTTTTATGGAACAATTCAGGTGTCTGATTGGTTGCTATCAGAATGTGGCTGCATTTGATTGGTCAGTTTCTATCGCCAGTGTCTATAAGTACAACTTTCTAACTTTCTTTAATCATACCCGCATATACATAAAAACTATTGCAACAGCTTTTAATGTTAGTTAACCCGTTAACTGAATCCAATCATAGACATACGTCGGTTTGTCCGAACCACCATCTTTTTTTCTGAGACAATAACCAATAACAAATATGATGCTACAGCCCCCCCCCCACCCCCACCCCATCAAAGTCAGAACCCCGGAGAATGTTAGAAAGTGATTCATAAAAAAAAGGAAAAATTGTTGGAAGTAAATGACTCCAAACAATGATGGGAAATGATTTACCAAGGCACACAGTGACAGATGGACAAATATTGGAAATAAGATGGATAGTCAGCTGGGAGTGGCCAAGAGGGTGAGTCATTTTCAACTTAGACGAAGACAAAACATTGGACATAGGATTTCCGATCATGAAATTAATGTATTTAGAAGTTTTGAGTTTGTTTGCGACAGATTTCAGTTTGCGACAATTGATGACAGTTTGCAGCTCAGAGCAGACCAGGCAAAGCTTAAACAGATGAGATGATCAGATCAACCGACTGACAAAGATACCTCAATAGACAGTTAATGTTTCGAGGTCCTTTATCGTACACACTTCGAGCTGATTTATACACAATGTATCGAAGTTGTGCTTTTTCTTGTGAATTTACATTGTTTTATATTTTATTTTTTTAATACTTGTAAACCAGTGCTCTTGCCTCCGGTGATTGCCAAGATGACACGACCAGAAAAGAAAATGAAGGAGAATGGCAAACAGTATTGGGGTTAGAAGTCGAGAGGGACGTATATGGTCTTACACAACAAGGTAAAAGTTAAAGGTTCCTTCAGTCTTGATAGACTATGAATACCTAGTGTAATTATATTATATTCCTTCAGTCTTGACAGACTATGAATACCCAGTGTAATTATATTATATTCCTTCAGTCTTGACAGACTATGAATACCCAGTGTAATTATATTATATTCCTTCAGTCTTGACAGACTATAAATACCCAGTGTAATGGGGGCCTGTGCAGGAATTTTTTGTGGTAAGAGGTGTGCAATCTCCAACCACACATCTCCTGAGTCGACTGTTAAATACTAGTGGCAAATGGAGAGTATATATATATATATATATATATATATATATATATATATATATATATATATATATATATATATATACGAGCAAACAGTTAATAAAACATGTTAAAAAACACTTTGAAATGAGTTAAAAATATATTTAATCTGAAAAGGAAACACTAGATAAGTGGATAGTCCTTAATCCACGGAGTTTCGAAGAAATACTTTCCTTCTCATCAGAGGGTAGGAATTAGCAAAATGCGGGATCGGATTTTGCATGCAAAAGTATTTGATGAAACAACAAGTAAGTCAAAGATCTTACTTGAAAACAAAAAAAGTGAAGCAGAGGGAATATGGTGAAGAAAAAGGTGATTACACATGAATGGATAGTCTGGTGGAAGATAAATAATCCAGTGACATATTATAAGCTCTATCTCCTATTTGGTTTTATCGAACTTTTACATCTGGCTGAGATAACTTTATAAATATTAATTCTTTAATATTTATAATATACTTTAATTTTACCATCTTGGATCATTTTGGTAAATTTAATTGTAATTTTTATTATATATATATATATGAGTGTGTGTGTTCAGAACGACTGGAAACAATGCTGAGGTAAGCGGAGAGCATCTAGAATTCCCGAGTGGTCACCCATTTGGTACTAACCAGGCTCAACGTTGCTGAACTTTGGTGATCTGACGAGAACCGGTGTGTCAACGCAATTATGCGCAACAAGACAAACAGTAACAACAAGCAAGGGAGATCACTCTGAAAACATATCTCAAAAAGAATAGAACTCTTATAGTCCAATGCAAGGGAGATAACACTTATTGATCATTCAGTGATATAGGAAATTTAAATGTAGGAGCAATTTTATATACAAAGAACTAGTGGGGAGGGAGTACACATTAAAGTAATAGTCTATTAGGAATGTATACACGGTTATTCGCTATGAAAATGAAACCTGACTCAGTGAAGGTCAAGGAGATGTGTTACACGGAAATGATGTGAGAATGATGTAATGCAAGTCTCAAATCTGGTGACCTCAGCGGAAGATTAAATTTGGGTAATATAGGAAGATGTTTGCAGAACAGGAGCCTTCGATGGTATGGCCATGTTGAAAGAATGGATTAGTGTTCTTGAGTTTTTAGATGTAGAACAGTTGAGGTAGCAGAGCCAAAAAAAGACAAAGGAAAACGTCTGAGAAAGTGATGAGGAGGGATTTGAAAGATAGAGGGATAAATAAAAACCTGACCAGAGATAAGTAAGCTTGTAGGTCAATTTTTTAAAGCCGTCCAACACATGCTGAGAGAGAGAGAGCATAATCATTGAAAGTTAGTGTTGTGAATTGAATTCAGAAGAGTTTGTATGAATTGCAAAGTTGGTGAGAAGTTTTTACAGTTTTTTTTTGTTTTGTTTTTTTTGCATAACATATTGAGTGCCATGGAAACATGGCTTGGTATTGGTGTGAAAATGTCCTCAAAAGATAAAATTCCTGTCAATGTTTGAAAAAATGAGGTTGAAAACCTATCTGGGAAGAATTTTCACTTTGACTTCAGTGGGTTGGAAAAATCAATTGTAAAAAGTAATATTCTCCTGAAGATTGAAGGTTCAATCCTCTGTTTAGGCGACCGAAAAATACAATCGCATATTACTTAGGACTTCTATCCAGTCATGGCTGATGGAACAAGAACACGCTACTCCTATGAAGTAAGTAAAGGATTCCACTCAAAATTATGTCCAAATTCCTGAGTTCGACAGAAAGATTCCCGAGTTCTACAAGATACACCTGAAGAAGGCTGGAGGTTACATCGACTGAAACGTTGTGAAAACCACACTCAAGATGAGAACAGTAGTCTGATGAATCCAAATAATTCGAAAATAATCTAGTTTGAAAGTTAGTTTCAATAAAGTTGTATGATCTTTTCCACCTACAGTTTTTCTAGTTGACTTAAACTATCTGTTGCACGTGTCCATCTCCATAGTATGCTTTCTTCCAACTCAACCTCTCGTTCCCTCCACAGCTTCTTTTATTTCCCTGGTATAGTCTCATTTGTATAGAAACAGCGAGAGTCTGTATTGCTTACGTGCGATCGTCAACCATAAAAGCAACTGCAAGTCACCATTTTATTTTTTTGTCAAGTGACTAAACCCTACAAAGGACTCACACACACGCTAGTCAGGTAAGTCATGATTTTCCCTACAGTCAAAAAAATCTGGCTCACTCAACATTTTCTCTCTATTCTGTTTTTCACAACATCAAATTCAGATTAATCAAATCCTGATCATCAAAAGTGAATTATGTTCTTTATTCTATTCACTTAAATATGACATATGCAGACCAACTTCATTTGCCTAAAAACATCTTTGAAATCATTGTCCCGGATGTTAAAAGAAAACTACTCACACCTGAGAGTATTCTGTACGTCTACAAGGCCACCATTCGCCCATTCATGGAGTATTGTTGCCACATCTGGGCTGGTGCATCTAATACTAGTCTCTCTCTCTCTTGGATAGGGTCCAAAAAGAGTCTTCAATCTAATAGGTCCCACTTTGTTAACTAAGCTCCAACCCCTGTCCCATCGCTGCAATGTTGCATCCCTATGCCTGTTTTACAAATATTTTAATGAAATGAGTTCTAATGAATTGGTTGCACTTTTGAAATACCGACATGTCGTTGCCCCGTCGACATACATATCCCCAACAAATCCGCTTAGCAACAAAATCACACCCCTTCATTGTTGAGGTTCCTAAATGCCAGAAAGTCTCTTCCCGCAAACAGCTAGACTTTGGAATTCCCTTCCTGCTACCTACTTCCCTGACTGCACTGATATGCAGAAATTTAAATGTAACGTAAACCAACGTCCTATTAATCTTTCCTAGGCATAGTCCTAAATAGTAGCCCCTTACGTCCAAGTGGTGATATGCCTTGTTAGGGGTGAACATGAGTAAAAAAAAAATTTTTTTTTTAATAAACACACCATGAAATCGTCTCTACTAACGTCTGACATCAGTTAGCAGTCAGCTACGCGAAGGTATTCTCGGGGACAAGTTGTATATATAGAGAGAGAAAGAGTGAGAATGTCAATCCAGTTCATGGAGAGAGAAAGCGTATAAAGTGTACGTACTGTTTGTCAGCTTTTTGTCCCACATAGTAGCAAGTGGCGTGAGGTACGCGTACGCGTGCTGAACTGGCAGTGGCTGGTGCGCTGACCACTCACCTCAGAAGCTGGTCTGAAAAAAAAAGGAAGAAGCCGCTTGTTGCTTTTTCTTTTATAGTTGTTTCCGGTGGTCTTTTGCGCATGTGTGGATTTCCTTTGAAAGGGGAAGTGACGTCGTCCATGTGTGCGTTCGTGTGCACGTATGTGAGTACATGTGTGTGCGTTAGCATGTGTGTGTATACACGTGAATGTCAGTGTATATACGCGAACGTGAATATATGTACGTGTGTGGACGTGGGCGCATATGTTTGTGTGCGCGTATGTATATGACAAGTAATATGGCTTGAAATGTGAACGCATGTTTTTGTGTGAGACTAGAAAAGGCTCGCGCAATAATCAATAAGACAATGTTTGAATCCTCCTGTGCAACTTATGATTTAAACATTTCTCTAATTGTTCCACGCTAATAGGGATGAGGAAATGTCATCAAGTTTTCTTCCTGTTCAGCTTCCTTACTCGCACTTTGTGTTTGCTTATGTTTTTTTTTGTTTTGTTTTTTTTTGTATCAGAAAAATCAAACGTTTTCAAAAAGAGGAATAATTGCATTACATTTCCTGTTTCTGAAAGTACAACTTTGACATGGACGCCATATTTCTACACATAAATGATGATTTAACGTGTCTTGTAGACAAATCAACTAGTTTTACTGCTTTTTAACGTCTCTATTTTTTTGTTGTTTTTTTGCTGAATCATGGTTTTAAATAACAGTAAGTTGTTTGAGAATAGGTCACTTCCAATGAATGAGTAGGCATAGAATTTTAGTATTTATGTAGTTTGTCCCTAGTATTAACGGATAATCGCTAGTTATTCACGAAAATAGCCGAAGCAGTATAACATTTGAAAGTCATAAAAAAATGTAAAATGCAGGTGACACTAAAATTTAGGCAGTTGCGTTTGATATAATATCAGAGATATTATTTGCCTAGGATTGTTTGGAACTGGATGGAACTAGTATGGCTATGACAACAGAATATTCTTATCATTGTTTTGACTCTCGAGCCCTAATTATAAGATATGTGATTTTATTGGTATTTTTTCAGAAATATTACTAAATATTTTGCAAAAAAATTCAATGACGCATCTCTGCTTCTGACGCACGTCTATAATAGAGATTGTATTCTTAGAGTCTCATACCATCAATATCTGCAAAGGAGAGATGAAAGCTTCAGGTAATGAATGCACAAGTTCAGTCATCATAACAATGCAATTTGCAATCCTTTCTGATCTATTTAAGCGGAATAAAAATAGAAGGAATTGCTATTGCCTTGGTTGCTCATTAATAATGATGATTAGGGCTGTGACAACACCATATTCTTTTCATTGTTTTAACTCTCGAGTATATATCCGACATATATCAATGCCAACACTCCCTGGGGCAGTACAACTGTCATAGAAGTCAACATGGTAGCAGAACCGGAGGTTGGTGCAGTAGCAGTGAATTTGAATGTATTATAGTTGCATCATCTTCCTTTGAGTCTACATACGACAATGGCATCCCAGCATGCTTCCAAGGCTCTACAGAGTTTGAGGACGCCCCCAATCCTTTTGGATGAGGTGAGTTACCTTGAGTGGAAAGAGGACCTTAAAGTGTGGGAACTGTTTACTGATCTTGAACTTAAGAAAAGAGGTCCAACAGTGTATTTGAGTTTATCTGGACATGCTCGTGATTGTGTTAGAGATCTTGATCCTGTGAATATGATTGGTAAAGACGATGGTGTTAAAAGTATTGTTGAGAAACTTGATACAATTTTTGTTAAGGATAAAGATACTCAGACACTTGTTGCTTTTGAAAATCTTTACAGTTATCGAAGGTTCTCTGGTGTTAGCATTACTGATTTTTTAGTGGAGTTGGAGTATTTGCAGCATAAGCTTGAAAAACAGACTGTTGTACTGCCCCAGGGAGTGTTGGCATTCATGCTTCTGATAGCATCTAACATATCTACAGAGAATGAGAGACTGGCTCGTGCCACTTGCCAAGGGATGACTTATGCAAACATGAAGGCTTCTATATTGAAAATCTTTGGGGACCCTGGGACAGATAGTGGTGGTGTTGGTGGCCCATGTATTAAGGTTGAACCTGTTATGAAACCTGAGCATGATGCTCTGCAATATGGCTGGCATGGTCATGGTTTCAACAGAAACTCCCGTGGCAGAGGATTTTGTGGTGGATCAAAAGTTTTTTTGGGGTTTTTTTTTACATTTACATGGTGGTCACCACTTATCAAGGCCCTGAGGCCAATCGGGGATAACGGTTATTGTGTGTACAGTAATCAATGGGATAGTATCGTAGTAATCGTAATCATTGGAGATTTGATAAAGTGTCTTACTTAAGGGGGCAGTTCATCAGGAATTTGTTTATGTTGGACTTGAAGACGTCCAAGTTGTAGTCAGGTGGAAAAGAGGCGAATGGAAGAGAGTTCCACAGTTCTAAGGAAGAAGCATTGTTCATGGAATTTACAGTACTGCCCCAGGGAGTGTTGGCACCCATGCTTCTGATAGCATCTAATATATCCACAGATAACGAGAGACTCGTTCGTGCAAGCAGTAAAGTACCTTCACATAACTCCTCTAAGTCATATGGTTATCAGCAGGTTAATCCAATTGGTAAAGATGGTAGACTGCTTCCATTGTGATTCAGATAACCATTTGCCCAGATATTGCCCTGTCTCGTAATAAACCTACTCAAGAGATCAATATTGTACTGTTGAATTCTGAACCTGAGATGAGCACCCTGGTTAAGGAATCATTGGTATGGGTGTTTTGGGGAGTGCATGTACTAGAACTGTTGCAGGTGGAATCTGGCTGAAGTGTTTTTATGATACCCTAAGTGAGGAAGATAGAGCAATTGTCAAGACATCAAATGTAAATACAAAGTTTAGGTTTGGTGATGGGGTTGAGGTGATGTCTTCTCAAAAGGTTCAGTTTCCTGTTGTTATTGGTGGGAGGAGACTTATGATTAAAATCAATGTTGTTAGTAATGAGATACCTCTTCTCTTTAGTAAATCTTCTATGAAAAAGGCACGGCTTGTACTGGATTTTAACAATGATTCTGCGAATATCTTAGGTGAAACAGTGGAACGTCATTGTACTTCATCGGGACGTTATTGTATTCCATTAGACTTCACACATCTTGGATTAAACGATGTTCTAAAGTTCTTCATACAGAATCATTGAAGGCATTGATGAAGAATGATAAGTGGAAGAAAGCAATTAAGCATCAAAGGAAAAATTGTGCTGGTCAGGGAAAGTACGGGTTTTTGTGATCGTGATTTTCTTCGATTGATTGAGAAGTGTTGTGATAATTGTGAGATGTGTTTGAAATTTAAAGTTGGGCCTAATTGTTGGTTTACCATTATCTATTGTTTTTCATGATGTAGTGTGCATGGATTTAAAGGAGTATATTCACAACAAGTGAACAGGAAATAATTGTACGCTGGGTTGAAGGTAAGCATCAATTGGCAGATGCATTGACCAAAAGTAGAAGTTATGAACTGCTTCCATTTGTAAACCAGTGGTTACAAGTATATATGTGAATACTATAGTGAATGTGTATATAAGTTTATAAGTGGTGGTGGTTCTTTACAAGCGGACATTTATCCATACAAATTTTCTATAATCCTCATTTGGATGGAAAAGAAGACAAAATAAAGAAAGACGAGAGAAGCAATGTTGATGATTGATTGAAGTTGTCTTCTGCTTCCAGGCGTTGATTGAGGATTGGAGGCGTCAGCTTACCCAACCAAGGTAAATAGAAGTCAACG
This sequence comes from Euprymna scolopes, assembly GCF_053919585.1. Classification (NCBI taxonomy): domain Eukaryota; kingdom Metazoa; phylum Mollusca; class Cephalopoda; order Sepiida; family Sepiolidae; genus Euprymna; species Euprymna scolopes. The sequence continues at coordinate 31,095,209 of NC_136506.1, forward strand.
GCAATCAGTAATATCTCTCCCTCGAAAAAGAAGGTAATGCATGAGAAGGTGCACAAAAAAGCATCGGATGGTTCAGGACAGTCCCTAGGTTGTTATATTGATGTCAAAACGAACCTCGGCAGATCGTATAACAACTGTGCAGAACCAACCTTATGGTGATTTTATTATTCTTATAAGACAAAACATATCCTCTATTAACCCTACCACCAACACTAACTGACGGTGGTAATGATAATAATAATAATAATAATAATAATAATAATAATAATAAGAAGAAGAAGAAGAAGAAGAAGAAGAAGAAGAAGAACTTTAAATAAAAACTGTTCGATTTTATTATTTGTTTCTTACAAAATAAAACACACTCTCTATTAATCCTACTATTGACCCTAAGTTCGGGTGGCAATAATAATAATTCTGATTTCAACCTCTCTGGAAAGGGATGGGATTCATTTCTAGAGGATTTCCCTCAATCCTGGCTCCAAACCAGGAGCTTCAAAGATCAAGGGTTTTTTCTAAGGATGTTGGTGTTACCTACAATAGCAGAGGTCTGAAGGCCACCTAAAACATCGGGGATTTGTAGTTTTTTCAATTGTCCTTCCAGACGACTTGATACTACTCCTAGTGTACCAACTACGACCGGGATTATTTGTGTTTTAACCCCGTGTATACACCTCATAATAATAATAATAATAATAATAATAATAACAACAACAACAACAACAACAATCTAATATATAAAGAACAGTTGTCTGTGTGTATGTCAAGCTAAAAATCAATAACTACAGAACAAACAGCCACAAAGCAAGTATATTCTTAACTGGTGTTCCTATTTACAATGTCTCCCCACGGGACAGAGTTAGACACCAGGGTCGTTTTTTAACGTGGAAAAAAGGAACAAAAATAAAAAAAATTGTCTCAGTCGTGAAGGATTTCTCCTCCACTGACAAAGAACAAGAAATTGAAGTGCAGCAACTGAAGAACAGATACTACACTTTGATCTTGACTTGAAGGCCAAAAATCTTCTTCACTGGTGTTGCTCTGAATGAATGATATGTAAAATTTACAAAAATTATTTATTCTCTGAGGGTCAGTTGAGTCAAGTTTCGTCGGGAGGGGAGCGTTTTTTCAGTGTTATTACTCGTATGTACTAATTTGGAAAAAAAAAAATGCTAATTTCACGAGGAATCTATTATATAAAAAAGAGTTGTATGCGTGTATGCGTGTATGCGTGTGTATGTCCAGTTTGAGAGGAAAGCAGGGTTTGGGGAGAGGAAAAGAAAACAAGTGAGGGAGAAAATAGAAATATATAGAGAGGTAGATAAAAGTTTTTTAAAAAATTATTACATTTTTGCCCCGGGCAGCGCTGGGTAGTTTTGCTAGTTTTAAATAAAAACTGTTTGATTTCAGTATTTGTCTTTTATATAATAAAGCATACTCTCCCTTAATTCTACCACTGACCCTAAGTTTGGGTGACAATAATAATAATAACTAGTGGGACCTGTGGAAATTCCACAGGGGACTCATTCATATGTAATATATTTATGTTGGCATTTAAATGGAGACGCTCTGATATTATTGTAGCTTTTTTTGTTAAAACTGCAAAAGTATTTATCTAAGCTAGGACGAACACCCGGTAAAACCCGGTCTTAAAGTACGCCTAAATATGATAATTTAATTCCTGCAGATTTTGTATATATTATTATAGAGTTAATGTTCTATCGATTTTTGTATATTATAAAGTTACGATTTAAAAAATAAAAATATATATCCATATGACTTGGGTGCATTAGCTTGAATCGAAACCGAAATAAAAATTTATGAAAAAAAAAATATATATATATATATATATATATATATATATATATATATATATATATATATATATATATATATATATAACTTGAGTTCCTTCAGCTATAATCGAAACCCAAAGCAAAACTCATGAAGAATTCTTGAAAAAATTATTTATAAAAAAATAGATGATTTAAGTGCCATCAGCTATAGTCGAAACCGAAACCAAAACTTATGAAGAATTATTGGGAAAATTATTTATGACAAGAAATAGAACATAGCAATTAAACGACCCGGATGTAAGCGTGACACACAAAAGAACACACATGCTATCGTATTAATATAGATATTACAATAGAAAAATGCGTACTAATATATAGATGATGATGATGATGATGAAACACTACATGGAACCAAGAACACTGAAACCGCATATCTATAAGTTCTCTAACCCAACCCTACCCTCATTGCCACATCACTGCCCCCCCCCAAAAAAAGAGCAAGACCAAATAGCCAAGTAGAGTCAAGGAGGAAGGAAATACAGATGAACTGACCAGATCTCAGCCAAATGAGTGTGAAGAGAACTGGGATCTTGTGGAGGCTTATTGCCACTCAAATTCCAGCAAAGACCAATAGCTACTGCCAACGAGAAATCAAGTAGCTGTTTTGATAATGCAAATTTATTTGCAAATGTTATCGAAAGAGGTAGAAAGTACTGGAAACCTGGGGAGACTTGTTATCACTCAGCTTCCAGGGAACACCACAGGCTGTTTTCAGGGGAAGATCTCTGAAGACCTGTGTAAAAACTCATTTTGAGCCAATAATAATTTGAACTATAACCTGTTTGACTTTGATATTTGTTAATTAGTTAATTAATACAGCAATATTAAAATGAAAGAAAAAAAATCCATAAATGTCGGAAATCAAATGCGTACTTATGCAGAATACGGGCCATGCTATTTTTTAGATAGGATTTTCAAGTTGAGTTCAATTTTTACGGTTTTATTTGTTTATTAAATTGTAAGGTAAAAATACAGAATCGTAACAAAACGCCCTCTCCATGTTAAGAATGGGTTTCTAAATAATAACGTTCTTATTTTAGCACGATCCACATTATTATTTAATGTCTTTTTTTTTAATTTATTTTTTTTTTACAAGGTGGGCACCACTTATCAAGGCCCAGAAGCCACTCAGGGATAAGGGGTATTACAAGTACAGTACGTTAGTGTGGAGATTTAATAAAGTGTCTACTTAAGGGGGCGGTTCATCAGGATTTTGTTTATGTTGGACTTGAAGACATCCAGGTTGTAGTCAGGTTGGAATTGGGCAGACGGAACAGAGTTCCACAGGCGTGCAGTTCTAAGAAAGAAGCTTTGTTCATGGAATCTACGTTTTGATTTAGGCACAGATAAAGAGTGGGGAAAATTTTTCACAGTGGATTCAGCTAGACGGGTGTTTTTCGTAAAAAATTGGCGAGGGGGGACCAGAGATTGGAGTTCAGACGAGCACCTGCCATGGAAATACCGATAAAACAAAGATAGGCTTGTAGGGGACTAGGATATATAAATACCCCAATCCCGTTACAAAAGAATAATGAAACGAATGGGAATTGAAGGAAACAAAGACTCAATTAATGGATAAGATAAATGTCGTTTATTTGCTGTTGAAAGAAATTAATATTTCAATTATAACATGTCCGCGTGTATGTAACCCATGTTCGTTACAGGACTGCTGTTGTAGCAAGAATAGGAAATATGTTTTCATCTCAAGTTCGGTTCACTATTGTTTGTTCGCGCGTGGGAAGAGAAATAAATGTTGTAGGAAAATTGAGGATGGTAGTCCAGCATGTAGACAAAGAAGAGGATATTAGAGTTGTCATCAGTTAGTAGTCAGCTACACGAAGGTGTTCTTAGTGGCCAGTAATAGATGGAGAGAGAAAGAGTGAGAATGTATACATACAGTCTTTAGCTCGTGCCCCTTACATAGTAGGAAGTGGGCGTGAGGTACGCGTGTGCGCGCCAAAATGGCGGCGGCTTGTAAGCCCAACCTCTCTCGTTGAGAGTTGGTTCTTAAGAGGATTAGAAACAGCTTATCGCCTTGTTTTTATACTCGTTTCCAGAGTGTATTTTGCGCATGTGTATTTCCTTAGAAAGCGGAAGTGACATCGTCCATGTGCTGTGTTCGTGTTCGCGTGTGTGAGTACATGTGTATACGTAAGTGTGTGTGTATATATACGTGAATGTGAGTGTATGTACGCAAACGTGAATAAGTGTACATGTGTGGACGTGGGCGCGTATGTTTGTGTGCGCGTATGTATATGACAGCTTGAAATATGAATGTGTGTTTTGTATGAGACTTGAAAAAGGCTCGTACATGCTCGCAACGTCTCTTCTGTGGGAGAGAGGTTGCAGGGAAGAGAAAAGGGCATTCCCCACTAAGCCACAAAGTCTATTTGGCAGGATAGGCTGTTTTTAGCAGCTCCTGCCCAGATATGGCAGCAGTATTCCATCCTTGGACGTATTTGGCTTTTATATAGATAGAGAATTGCATCAGTAGTGAGATATCTTCTGGAGCGGTAGAAGGATCCCACCATCTTTCCAGCGACCTTGGCAACTGACTTGATGTACGTGTTCCATTTTCGATCAGGAGTAAAGGTCAAGCCCAGAAGCTTGTCAAAACATGGGGCTTCTCCTAGATTAGAGCCATCCATTTCAATTGATGCCAGATGAGGATCGGAGCGTTGATGATGTAAAGATAGGAGTTTGGTTTTAGATGCATTAAAGGTAATCAGCCACGTCTTCCCCCACTGAACCATGTGCTCGAGATCAGAGGAGAGAGAATCAGAGAGAATTTTGTCATTTACAGCCTTTGATGTGTTGCCGTAGATGGTCGTGTCATCAGCATAGTTCAACGAATGATTTAAGTATGTGTTTAGGGAGATCATTGATGTAGATCAGGAAGAGAGTTGGGCCCAGGATTGACCCTTGAAGGACTCCAGCATTAATACTGCAGGCCTCTGATTTTTGTCCATCAACCACTACTCTTATGAGCCTATCAGAGAGAAATGATTTAATGAGAGAGAAAATATTTCCAGTTATACCGTAGCTGGAAATCTTGTGAAGTAGGCCTTTATGCCATACCTTGTTGAAGGCCTTTGATATGTCAAGAGCAATTGCCTTAGAATATATATTAACTAAATGATCCGCAAAAATACAAATCTGCAAAAATCAGAAACCAAATTATTATTTGTAAAATAAAAATTTAAAAAGAAAAGAAATCCGCAAAATCAGATGGCAAATTAATACGATGGGTTAATTTCTTTGTCACCACTTGGAAAATCAGACAAAACTAATTTTAATAAAATTTGGCAGCCATTTTGAGAACTAAATACTTCGATATAATTTATAGAGTGAGATAACTTTTCCAGTTTTAGTGAGGAACAAATTAACATGAGGAAATTTATTATTTTTCACCGTTATTGTAAGGGAGATAACTCTCAACTGACCTTGGCCGTATGATTGTGCTTTCATTTTCTATTCACATAAATGAATATTATCGGAGAATGTTATGTTTACGTCTTCCATCGAGTTTAAAGAAAAGGTTATTAACTCCTTTGATCTCGCGAGAGACTAAAGTGCTGTGCCGTTTCTGTGGTCGACAAACCAATAATTCTTTTATCACGACACCTATATTTTACGTGAATGCAGGTAAAAATTCATTTTTTTTTTTTTAATATTTACTTCAGCAATTTATTTTGGAAACGTGTTTGCCCACGTGGGGAGGTTTGTTTCGGATAGTTGTCGTAGGAGTCGAGGTTCGCCTCAACATCATTCTGCCAACCTATAATTTGTTTTGAACTATTAGACCCCCCCCCCTTTTTTTGCCGGATCACTGATGGAATGTGCATGCGTTACCTCCTTCTTTGTGAGTAGGAAGTATTGCCGATTGTCTGCGGCGCCCCCACCGGGAAATGTCCGTTCTCGGCTATTTTTGTATATTTTCAAAGTAATCTTTCCAGAGATAAACCCCGTCCTATCACAAGCATACACACCCGTTAAACAAGTGAAGGTGCTTATTCAGAATTACACTTATAAAAAAAATGGAGAGAAAATCCTTATGATGTACGAAGTACTCGACGTGGAACGAAGATGTCATCTTCCAAAAATAATGTAGGTACTAGTGCACTTATTGATCCGTGCTGAAATAATAACGTTATTATTTTAAAAGCCATTCTTAACATGGGGAGGGTGTTTTGTACCTATTCTGTACTTTAACTTTACAATTCAATAAAAAAAAAACAACATATCATAAAACTTTAATTAAACTTGGAAATACGATTTAAAAAATAGCGCGGATCAGTAAGTGCACTGCAGCAGCAGCCACTGGGCACTGCACTGGACTAGCACCGTTTTTTTTTTTAATAAGAAAATAAAAAAAAATTACGATTTTGAGCGATTCTACTACTAAACTGTATTGAACATGAGGCTGATTTTGACTTCGACACTTTGAATTGAGTTGTCGCCCCTTTTTTATTTCGTAGAATTTCATCATGGCCGACTAAAACACTACAACTCTCTTCAGCGTAAAATTGGATTTTTTTTAAAATAAAAAAGAAAAAAAAAAGAAAGAAACATACACCAAAAATCATGTAAATTGATCAAGTAGTTTCATTCTTAAAGAATTAAATTTTGTGGGTAAACAATGTTAGGTAAATAATGATCCCCAAAATGTAAAAATATTTTGATTTTTTTTTTTCCTTCATTTAAAAATTCACTAAAATTCAAGAAATCAACAAATTTTAATTACATTTTCAGTATTGATTAATGCAAAAAAGAAATTCGCTTTTTAAGCGACTTGCCCAACAAGGTCTGGTAACAAGAATTATGTATTTTTGGCTGGCGTATAATGGTCTGGTTTCTTTGAAATATTTATTTTCACAAAATATTATAAAGGTGCTAGTGCTGAGAGTGATCCGCGCTATTTTTTAAATCGTATTTCCAAGTTTAATTAAAGTTTTATGCTATGTTTTTTTATTCAATTGTAAGGTTGAAGTATAGGATAGGTACAAAACACCCTCCCCATGTTAAGAATGGCTTTTGAAATAATAATGTTATTATTTACGTCCGGATCACTCTCTGCACTAGTACCATTATAAATTGAACAAATTAGGCACAAGGTCAATCAAGTGTGGTGATAATGTGTATCGTTAGTCATCTTTCGTCACAAATACTTAAAATCATCTATTCTACTCTTAACTAGAAATATCTCAGTTACCACAATACCACATTCACTCCATTGGCGAAATTAAATCTAAATTTGAAAATATTTTATTGAATCATAAATATATACACAAATTTAATTTCTATTAGCGAGGGAGTGGGGAATAAATAAATTAAAAAAAAAAAAAAAAATTGATTAATAAGCTCTTCCCAACCTTTTTTAAATAATAAATCGCCCACGGTTTGCCGAAAACAAGCAGGTCAATCTCTAAGTGGGAGTGGGATCTACGTGCGGGAGAAAAAGAAAGAAGTGTGTTAGAATTGGAGAGTGGGTAGAAACCTTCCAAGATGAGTGCCGATGGGAAGAAAAGCTAGGGACAAAAATAAATAAAAATGGGGAGTGGGCATCTTGAAGGCTTTCTATTGTCAGGGGAGGGGTAACTCATTAAGTTGACTAGCTAAGAGGCTAGAAACTTATAAAAAACTTACCCAAAGGACTGAAGTCCGACAAGACCTGGAACCATGTGTGCCATGGTTAGGCAGGGAATATGTGTTCATACTTGACTCCTCTTTTCATACACAATCTTGCCACTTTTATCCACCGTCTTTTAAATTCCGAGAAATGTAATCTTTTTCTATCACATCTGATCTTGACCTTCAACTGATGCTTGAAGAATGCGATCAGATTCTGATCAGCAAAAGATTTAAACCCTTGGTCCATGCTCAGATGCAATGTCCAGTGCAACAGCTGAGAGGGGGGGGTAATTATGTAATTTTTAGTTTAAAAAACGTATGTATATTTTTTATTCGGTATTTTAAGATTTTAATTTACTAATTATTGTTGAATTAGTTTCAGAAAATTGATAATTATTTTTCCCAGAGAACTTTAAAGTCGATTTATTCGGCTTAGAAATTCAAATGAATTTTTGTTTGTTTGTTTAATCACCATGACAACGTTTTCCACTGTCATTTTTTTAAGCTGGTAAATACAGAATTGTTTCGTTTTATAGATTAACGTTAGCCTTTTTTTTTTATTTCGTTCAAATAAAATCAAAATTTAAGCATAAACTAAAAAAAATAATCATGATAAGCCTTTTTTAAGAACCATAGTTGTTTTTTTTTGTTTATTTTTTTCGCCATTTTTCCTAATACCTACTAAATAAACACTAACAGCGATGATATCATGATGCAATCTTGAAAACAGCCTGAAAGAACAAGGGAAATAACTCCAAATAATTGCGTGATTTTAAAAAGCCATACTCAAATTGTACCCTTTTCTCTCCAACAACCTCCAGCAAGTGATATCACCAGATTTGTCTACTCTGGGTCTCAGTTGGCCACTGGAAGTGGGCTGTTTCTTCGACGAGGGTCCTGCTTGATGAGAGGAGACATTGGAAAAACTCCAATTTGCTTAAAAATGATTTTTTCTTTATAAAAATAAAACTACTTAATTTTTGCTATACCATATTTTCTTAACGTCACAATTACAGATTATTCTTTCTTTTTTTTGGGGGGGGGGGGGGTAAAATTTGAACAAATGCCCTTTACTGTATTATCATCACTCTTGTTTACAAATAGGTTTAATTATTATATTTATGTACTTGACTTGATTTTACTCCGGATTGAATGTATCTTTTCACTATGCTCATAAGATCAAATTGTACCACTTTCTCTCCAACAACATCCAGCGAGTGATATCACCAGATTTGTCTACTCTGGGTCTTAGTTGGTCACTGGAAGTGGGCTGTTTCTTCGATGAGGGTCCTGGTTGATGAGAGGATCTGGTCGGACAGGTTGCGACTCTCTCCACGTTGCTTTTGATGGAGTGTTCAATCCATCCAGCGGTAATTTCACGCCAATAGAACAAAAGAATAGCAAGTCAATAACTGGGGTTGTATTAGTGCATTAGTGTTGGGGCAATTAATCGGAATTGGGAATCGGAAAAATTGGAACTTTTTGGAATATCAGAATCTTGAAAATTGGTGCCTATTTTCCGATGCCTAAAAATGATTCCTTTAATTATTATTTTTAAATTGATTTTGTTAAAAACAAAATCTCCCGCTGCTTATAGTAATAATAAATATTTATTCATTTCGAACAACTGATAAAATAATAAATATTTATTCATTTCGAACAACCAGTAAAACTAAAATCTTTAGATCATCTCCCACAAGTCTGTTTTTATGTTTTAGAAAATATGTGCACATTTAACGTGTTTTTACGGTAATCTGTAGAAATAACAACCTTGTAGTTACATATTTAGAAATTTATAAAGAATCGGAATCGGGAATTGTATTGGAATCGTCCTATCACTAGTTTGTATTAAAAAAAAACAGGATACAAAACTCTGATCATTCATAAGATTCTGACTCAAGATGCAAGTACTTGGGAACTGGCGGCTTCTAGTAGTAAAGTTGGGGCGGTCAACCCTAAATCTGGGAGCTTGTCTCTTCACAGTGTGAACTCAATGGCTTGGAAAGGAGTGAGAACTAAATCAAGGTTTTTTGGCTCTGAATGGTGTGAGCCACCCGGCGGTCAGGTAGAGTGTGTCCTCAAGGCTATTTTTGCCTTTCATTATATTGAGAATCAGGTGGGCTTGACCTCCACCTCCTGAACAGCAGAATTTTATTTCACAATTCTCAGTAAACCAATCTCAGGCAGTTTTCTGTAATTCTCAAGCTCTAAAAAAATTTTCCTTTTCTTCATCTTCCTCAAATCTGTATCTCTGACCGCCACTCTCAACAGGAGGGTCCCATTGCCTTCACCCTCTATTAGGTCTCTACCTTTTACCATCACTCACGAGCTTGAGCTTCATTTGCATAATCCACGGTTTCCCAAATGCCATTTCATATAACATATAAATAAGTAAACCGATTATCTTGTTTTTCCTACCCAAAGAAACTCATAACATCTGATCTATATTTCAGGTGACCCTCAAATAAATTCGACCACCCCAAGGAATTAGGTTAACTGTTTTTCTTAACAAGGGTGGCATTAAGATAAGACTTGTCAAATTACCAAAAGGCATAATTTCTGACATTTTAGGAGGCACATTATAATCCAATGTGCCAGCTTTTTAGCTAGTGTGTTTTTAATGGCTGTTGGATGTCATCCCAATTATTAAAGAAGAAAACAGATTTCTTCTTTATCAATTCATTAGCGAGGGGTACCCGGCGTTGCCCGGGTGTTTGGAAGTGTGTGTGGAAACTCCGGGGAGGGGGGGGGGGTTAAAAAAATGTTTTTGGTAGGTAAGTATGAGGATCGAACCCGAACCCTTGAGGCAAAGTTGTAAATTAAAGTGTGAAAAAAAAAGTGCAACGTTAACCATTGCCCCACTGCGAGATGCTAACAGAAAAATGTTTGAATTTATTTAATTACTTGGATTTGGCAGATGCCCATTTTAATGAGGTCAAGTTTGACTGCGGGATAGTATTTACTGCTGAACGCTTTTTTTCCCCCAAGATGTTATAGGAAAAAGACTAACCCACATGTGGCGAGCGACAAATGTTGAATATTTATCTTCCCGAAATCGAGCAAATTAAATAGACAGGTGAGCTTCGTCGTTAACTGTGAGATATTACGCTTTATATGTGATATAAAAAGTTTTTAAAAGTTGTGAACCGACCGACTGCTTCTCTGAAAAAAGCCTTTTGTAGACATACAGAAAAAGCGAACACACATACATACATTTTCGCTTTTATATTTATAGATTATATCCACAAATAATTGTGTGTGTATTAAATTAATGCCATAACAACTTTTCTTAACAATGCTATTTCTTTCCATCATCATCATCATCATTGTTAAATCCAATAACACTGTCACAAGATTACTTTGTTGTGCCGAGCCCTTTTGTATGGCTCAAATGTTTAATCATTAAACAACTTAGCTGCTCTCATGACTCAACACTCATAAAAAAACCCGATTAAGTACCTTTTCTTATTCCATGTGACAGAAATCAACACTTTCTATATTGTCACTCAGTTCAATCAGATCTTGTCAAAGCATTGTACCAGCAGTAGTCAACAAGGAAGAAAGCTATTAGCGGTAAAGAAATGATGACTCGACTAACTTTACTTTATGTATTACTAGCAGGGGGGGGAGGTACCTGACGATGCCCGGGTGTCTTGAGGTAAATCAAAACTCGGGGGGGAGGTTAAATAATTAAAAAAAAATGTTTTGGTAGGTGAGTATGAGAATCGAACCCGTACTCTTGAGTTGGAAATTAATGTGTGAAAAAAAAAAAAAAAACGGGCAACGTTACCCATTAGGCCACCGCGACATACATACAACATACACAAGTTTGAATTTATTTATTGAACTATAAAAACAGGCGTGCACAATAAAAGTTAACTCTGCTGCTTCCATTTGACCTAATTAAGAAGGTCAAATAGAAGTCACGCAAACCCAAATTTGACTGTTTCTTTCCCCCAACAGATGTTGGGGAGGGGAAAGCAGCTCCCAATTGTCCAGACTGATATACAAGATTGATCAAAGCTGATTGCTTCTGGACGTTTTTCCCGGCGCAATGCCGAAAAGACGTCGTTTGAGTTTAGTTTCACATATTTATACTAAAAAGCCCAATCAACACGCGAGAAGCCAAAATAGCAATAATTTTGTAAAAGTCGACGTAAATAAATCTATAAGCTACATGCGTTCCCAAATCCTACATATTATTATCTAGGACCGATATACACAGTTTTAAGCGATAGTAACGACCCCGGGAGCGTGTGCGAGAAAAGCCTTTTGAAGACATACACGAAATGGTCACACACATTTTGCCTTTTATATATGTATATAGATATTTTTTTTAATTTGTTGCCATCAAAAAGATTTGGATCTGAAAGTTGTATTTTTTGTAATTAAAGAGAAAGAATAAAAGGAGTTATTTGCTCATCCATGTTTAATTTTTTTTTTTTATTTAATTTTTTAGCACCTCACATCGGTCATGTGTATACGGTTGTATTGTCGGATGCAATTTCCCGATGGCATCGTCTCAAAGGGCAAGATGTTCTTTTTACCACGGGAACTGATGAACACGGACAAAAGGTATAACCAGTTTTGCTGATTTTATGTTGAAAGTGTCTCGTGGCTTCAATTATCTATATTATGTCTCTTAACCTGTCTGTTCCACTTTTTCTCTGAAACTACTGGGCTGATCTAGCTGAAATTTTGTATGAATTTTTGTTATGATAAGGTGCAACAAACTAAGTATTACAGAATCTGTTCACTGCACAGTTAGGGATTAATAAGGGTTAGTTACCACAATACCACACTTATTCTAGAAGTTTTTTGGTGGGTGGAAACTAATCAGTCGATCAGGATAAAATTTTGTATGTACCTTTATTATGATTAAATGCTGTGAACAAAGTATTATGGTAGTTGTTCAGTGCACAGCATGGGATTAATGTTTTTTTTTCTCTTTTTTTTTTCTAAATGGAAATCGCTCCAGACAAAGCATGAAGCCACTTGATGTAAGGAGCTAAAATAGAAAAAAAATACTACTTCAAGATCAAAAAATTCCCAACAAGTGTTAGATGGAATAGATTCTAACCCAGAAAACAGTAATTCTTCCCTCTTTGTCAGAAACATTGTTCCTAGAATATGAGAATTAAAAATCAAAATAAGAGAAATGAGAGTTACAAGACTGCCGAAAATAAACCCAAGATCTACTTTCTACTCTCCTTAATTAATTGGTATTTAATGCAAAAATGAGCTAAAATTTAACCATATTCAACCATCAATTTTGCATAAAACACTCATTCTATGTCAACAGGCTAAAACTTTTACCTGTTCAAAACTGGCTAAAAAGTCTAGTCTAAACTAATTAGATTTAAAACATTCTTAGACTCCTCCCAGCATCTTTATAAATGATTTCATCGATAGATCAGTCTGTTATGCTTAAGTGTGAAATAAAATTTTCAGTCTATCATGCTTAAGTGCGAAATAAAATTTTCAGTCTGTCATGCTTAAGTGCGAAATAAAATTTTCAGTCTGTCATGCTTAAGTGCGAAATAAAATTTTCAGTCTGTCATGCTTAAGTATGAAATAAAATTTTCACTTATAAGCTTAATGCTTAATCGTTCACATTGTAAAATCACAAATTTGACATTTGTATTTCCCTTTTCTGAATGCATTCAAGATAACAATATGATATATGTTAAAGACAATCGGTGTGATCTGTTGTGATCTATGTAGGAATGAATGAGTAATGTGTGGCCCATTTGTATTATTTCCTTATGAAATTTGCTTCCATCATCTTTAGGGATGATGAATAAAATATATCTGCTTTATGTTCTTATTACAAAGAAGTGATTATATACACCTACATTCAAACTGCATTTATGCATGCATTAGTGTTGGAACAATTAATCAGAATCGAGAATTGGAAAAATCAGAACATTTGGGGTATTGGAATTTAAAAAATTTGTGCCTGTTTTTCCAATGCCAAAACGATTCTTTTGTCTAGTTTTTATTTGATTTTGTTTAAAGCAAAATCTTCCATTGTTGGTAATAATGATAAAACAGTAAATATCTATTGATTTTAAACTATCAAAAAAACTAAACTCAATAGATCAACCCCCACAAGTGTATTTTTACATTTGAAATATCTGCACATTTAATGTGCGTTTTTATGGTAATTAGGATAGGAAAAATAACAACTCTATAGTTAAATATTTAGAGATTACTACGATACTATCCCATTTATTACTGTACACGCAATACCCCTTATCCCTGAGTGGCATCCGGGACTTGATAAGTGGTGACTCCATGTAAAAAAAAAAAAAATTATAAAGAATTGGAATCAGAAATTTAGTACGGAATCGGTAATTGTATCAAAATCGGAAAAAAAAATATTGGAATCGTCCTACCATGTGCATTCATATGCATGCAAAAAAAAAAAAACTATGCAAAAATACTAGTAATAAAAATATATCATTTTGTTGACCTTACATTTTTGTACAAGTGATGACAGTTATTAGCTGTGATTCTTTTTTGAGTTTTGAAAGATTATCAAGATTCCACGTGATGTTTAAAATCTTTTATTTTTTATTATAACTTAACAGAGTTGATACTAGTTTTGTATTCGACTAAAATCGTTTTAAAATAAGTTAAATCTTAAAAATGAACTTATTCAAGTAGGTAGAAGAGTAACTTGTGTTACCTTTGGTAACATGTGTTCTATTTTTTTGCTTTTTTTTTTAATTTATTTTTGTTTTTATTGTTTTTATTCATTATATTATTATTTTTTATTAATTATATATCTTTATATTTATGTACTTTTATATAGTATTTACTATTTTTAATACATTTTTATGTGTAAAGCATTAGTATTTTTATTTATCACATTTATTTATTTTATTATATTTATTATTTTCTTTTTTATTTATTATTTCATTTATATTATATTTATTATTCATCATTATTTTTATTTATTTCATTTGTTATATTATTATTAGTGGGACGATTCATCGGAATCAGGAATTGAAAAAATCGGAGTTTTTTGGGGTATCGGAATCGGGGAAAAGTCGAGCCCATTTTGCGATGCCAAAATCGATTCCTTTAATTATTTATTTTATTTTATTTTTATAAAATGTCTTCCATTGCTTGTAGTAATAATAAAATAATAAATATTTATTGATTTAAACTTCCAGTAAGAATAAAATCTCTAGATCGACCCCTCACAAATGTGTTTTTACATTTGAGAAAATACATGCACATTTAAGATATTTTCTTACAGTAATCGGGACCAAATAGCAATTTTATAGTAAAATATTTAGAGATTTATAAAGAATCAGGAATTGTATCGGAATCGGGGAAAAATATTGGAATCGTCTCATCACTAATTATTATCTTTATTTTTATTTATTTTAATATTTTATTTTTTATTTATTATATTTATTTTTATTTATTTTAATATTTTATTTTTTATTTATTATATTTATTTTTATTTATTTTAATATTTTATTTTTTATTTATTATATTTATTTTTATTTATTTTAATATTTTATTTTTTATTTATTATATTTATTTTTATTTATTTTAATATTTTATTTTTTATTTATTATATTTATTTTTATTTATTTTAATATTTTATTTTTTATTTATTATATTTATTTTTATTTTAATATTTTATTTTTTATTTATTATATTTATTTTTTATTTATTATATTTATTTTTATTTATTTTAATATTTTATTTTTTATTTATTATATTTATTTTTTATTTATTATATTTATTTTTATTTATTTTAATATTTTATTTTTTATTTATTATATTTATTTTTATTTTAATATTTTATTTTTTATTTATTATATTTATTTTTTATTTATTATATTTATTTTTATTTATTTTAATATTTTATTTTTTATTTATTATATTTATTTTTTATTTATTATATTTATTTTTATTTATTTTAATATTTTATTTTTTATTTATTATATTTATTTTTATTTATTTTAATATTTTATTTTTTATTTATTATATTTATTTTTATTTATTATATTTATTTTTATTTATTTTAATATTTTATTTTTTATTTATTATATTTATTTTTATTTATTTTAATATTTTATTTTTTATTTATTATATTTATTTTTATTTATTTTAATATTTTATTTTTTATTTATTATATTTATTTTTATTTATTTTAATATTTTATTTTTTATTTATTATATTTATTTTTATTTATTTTAATATTTTATTTTTTATTTATTATATTTATTTTTATTTATTTTAATATTTTATTTTTTATTTATTATATTTATTTTTATTTATTTTAATATTTTATTTTTTATTTATTATATTAATTTTTATTTATTTTAATATTTTATTTTTTATTTATTATATTTATTTTTATTCATTTTAATATTTTATTTTTTATTTATTATATTTATTTTTATTTATTTTAATATTTTATTTTTTATTTATTATATTTATTTTTATTTATTTTAATATTTTATTTTTATTTATTATATTTATTTTTATTTATTTTAATATTTTATTTTTTATTTATTATATTTATTTTTATTTATTTTAATATTTTATTTTTTATTTATTATATTTATTTTTATTTATTTTAATATTTTATTTTTTATTTATTATATTTATTTTTATTTATTTTAATATTTTATTTTTTATTTATTATCTTTATTTTTATTTATTTTAATATTTTATATTTTATTTATTAT
Source organism: Euprymna scolopes (assembly GCF_053919585.1). Taxonomy (NCBI): domain Eukaryota; kingdom Metazoa; phylum Mollusca; class Cephalopoda; order Sepiida; family Sepiolidae; genus Euprymna; species Euprymna scolopes. Next base: position 31,111,410 of record NC_136506.1, read on the forward strand.
ATTTATTTTTATTTATTTTAATATTTTATTTTTTATTTATTATATTTATTTTTATTTATTTTAATATTTTATTTTTTATTTATTATATTTATTTTTATTTATTTTAATATTTTATTTTTTATTTATTATATTTATTTTTATTTATTTTAATATTTTATTTTTTATTTATTATATTTATTTTTATTTATTTTAATATTTTATTTTTTATTTATTATATTTATTTCATATTTATTTGTTACTTAATTTTATTTTTATTTATTATATTTATTTTTATTTATTTTAATATTTTATTTTTTATTTATTATATTTATTTCATATTTATTTGTTACTTAATTTTATTTTTATTTATTATATTTATTTTTATTTATTTTAATATTTTATTTTTTATTTATTATATTTATTTCATATTTATTTGTTACTTAATTTTATTTTTATTTATTATATTTATTTTTATTTATTTTAATATTTTATTTTTTATTTATTATATTTATTTCATATTTATTTGTTACTTAATTTTATTTTTATTTAATTTATTTTTCATTTATGGTTATTTTTATTATTTTTGTTTGATTTAATTCCTATTTCATATATTCATTTTTATTTTATTATTTTTTATTTAATATTTTTATTGTAATATGTGTTCTTTATTGCTTTAGATTCAACAATCAGCTTTTAAGGCAAAAGAAACGCCAGAAAAGTACACGACGGATCATTCTATGTTGTTTCAGGTAAATTTACAATTACAAACTTTTATTTTTCATGATGCTTTTATTACTATTATTATTTACTAATTAGTAACCACTTATCAAGACTCATAGCCACTCGAGGATATTGGTTAATGAAATAGATTATCAGTTAAATGATGACGAATATTGTGAGAGGATTGAGAATAATAAATGAGATGAATAAAATTGATGACTTATGAGGATGATTTATTACAAGTTTTTATTGACATTAGATTTGAAGATTACCATCTTTTAGCCCTAAGGGAAGCAGTCTTATGGCAACATGTTCCCAAAATGAGAAACTCTTGAAAAGAAACTATCTTCATGGGAAGTTTGTTTGGCTTGATGTTAGACAGATGGAAAAGGAAGAGTAAGTTCTTTGCAATGGTGGTAATATATGATGAGTTCTTGCTGTGAATGTCTTAATTCAGAGATTAAAGCTTAGTCAAGCACTTTAGTCATGGAAATAATGAAGTTGAGAAAGACTATGGGGGCCTCTTTTCTCTGAGCTAGTTGTTGCAGAGAACAGAAAATAGATTGCAACATTGCTTCTTTTTTTTTTTTTTTTTTTTTTTTTTTTTTTTAATAGAAAGCGCTTCTTACGTGGTTTCACTTGATGTAAGGAGCTAACAAGAATGCAAGACGATTATTAACTTTGGTCTTGAAAAAACCAAGATAGGAGGAAAACAGTCAGCAGGAAGAGTTCCACAAACCTACAGTTCTTGGAAATAAGTTATTGGAATAGGAAGCTGTATTACAATGAAGTATCAAAATAGCAAATTAATGGAAACCACTAGACCAATGAGTCAAACGAGCTGAAACAAAGGAAGCAGGAGATAGATCAGACAATTCTACATACCATAATAGTATTTATAGAAAAGACTGAGACTAGCAACATCACGTTTGTTAAATTCTTAGTTTTACTTGGACTACAGTCAAATGCAAAGCAAACATTCTTAGCATGATGTCAAATTGGTCAGTTCTATGGAAGTAAAATTTATTAATCTACATCTACATCTACTCTTATATAAACACCACTTTGTCTGTATGAGTTCATTCCTCATAGGTACTGAAATGGCTGAGCCTATCTTTTGTAAATTTCTCACAAAGATAATTTATATGTCTGGCAGTGTTCTTAGATATGTTTTTTTTTTTTACAGAAACTCAATCGATAAGTATCGAGAATCAAAACCATAATAGTATTTATAGAAAAGACTGAGACTAGCAACATCACGTTTGTGAAGAAGAAAAGGTGTAGTCCAATTAAATTACGGATCCGTTTCTGCACTTTACCAAGAACATGCAAATGAGACAGAGATTCACCAACCCAAATCTGACAACAGTACTCTATCCACACTGCCTAATAGTAGATTCATAGAGATAGAGAATAGCCTCAGGTGTGATAATGATTGAGAGAACCGATTTTACAAGAAGCGGAAAGAGTTATGGATTTAATATATTAACTCCAAGAAAGATTTGATCAGAAACAAAGACCAAGTTGATTTCTCCTGAAGAGTAGAGCTATCTATGAGAATCTCAGGAAGAAAAGAACATGCCTAAACCAAAGGATTAAACGAATTTTGCCAATGCAAGATAGATTTTTTATTGGAATCAGATTTACTTTTGCTTTCAAAAATCTGCATTTTTAAAAACGACCCAAACTCTGTTTTAATGTCTCTCTTCTTATATATAAACTAGCCTGGGTGCCCAGCGATGCCCCAGGTGTTTGAAGGTGTGTGTTGAGCAAAAAAAAAAAAAAGAAGTGGTGGTAGGCAGGTAGGTTCGAACCTGTACCGTGAAGGAGGAAAAAACGTGAAAAAAAAAAAATGACGTCTTTGCTGTTGTGTCGATTGCCAAACCGGAAGTAAGGAATGTTCAAATTAAGGCAAGTCAATCGAAAAGAGGGGATGGCTTTTTGAAAATATCGGTGAAAAAAGCGACCCCTCCCTGTAGAAAAGTGCCAAGTTGAGGGTGAAAATATTAATGTTTTTAGCCATTTTTTTTTATATTTGTCGTCCAAAGGTTCAAGCTTCAAAATGATACTAATCTCGTAAAAATCCGTCGCCTCTCTCGAAAGTTTTAGGCAAATATACACACATACATATATACATTTAAACAGACAGGTGAGATTTATATTATAGAAGGCACTTTGTCTGTGTGTGTGTGTGTGTTCGTTTCCTATGGACTCAGAAACGGCTGGGTAGATTTTTTTGAAATCTCACCTAAATGTACTTTGTGGCTGGGAGTGTTCTTAGATAGGTTTTGTATCAGAATGCCATCAACAAGTATAAAAAATGGATTAAAGAAGGAATAGTTCGATTTTCACTTGATTAAGTTAGCACCCTGATACAACCTAATATCACAAGTGCATTTGAAAAGTTTTATTACTGCACAAGCAGAAAGGTCTGGTGTATAAAATCAGCAGTAGGTTCTTTGATGTTTAGAGCACAATTTAACCATGATACTTGACTTGGATTTTAACCTTTAATTCAAGCCATTATATAAACAGAATTTTATAAAATAAACCATAGATTCTTTATAGTGCAATGTATGTTGTATTATAGTTGGGTGTTCATATTGGGGAGAGACGGGGGTACATATATACGATGGTGATGAGGGAGAGATAGAAGACATTTATACAGTTCTGTAGATTCTTAACATAGCAACTAAGAAAGGGCGATCAGTTCTTTTAACAATGGAGGGGAGCAGTCATTACTTATGATGGAGAGGGGGACACATTACTTATGATAGAGAGAGACATTACCTGGATGGGTTATACAAAGTTCATTAAAGATGATTACACATTACCTTTAATTGTTGAGTGACGACACAAAAGTTACAAAAACATGATGATAACTTCTTTATTCTCATATCGACCAGTTGAATGATGATGACATCAAGGAATTCAAAGTCGTTTCTACATGATTAAACCATTCTCCCTTCGCTTCTAAAGGGACCCTCCTTATGTCAGCTCTGTTCGGCTGACTGTGCTTACTTCAATCCGGACTCGACTGCCTCCGATCTTTATCTTCCTCTAATCTGACTAAAACTAGCTCCTATACTGAGAAATTCCCTTTCTGCTATGACGTCATATGTATGGCTCCACACGTGATCGTCTCGCGTGGCTTAAACATGCGAGGCTCAGCGCATGTTCCCAACACACTTCTGCAGACAAAGAATACTCACTAACCTATTTTTCAACCTAACTTATTTTTCAATATGTTTTTAAATTGCTATTACATGTTACAAGAAAAGGGGACCCTTTTCTTGTAACATGTAGATTACAATGTATTGTGGACTAAGTCACTGAGGAGAGACATGTGAAGCTTCCTCCTCCCGGTGCACCATGATAAGTCCCTGACTAGAGCAGGCAATTAATCGATTGAATTATAAAATGGACAATTTCATCAATTTCGATGGCAATAGAAGTATTCGGAGTGTGAAACACTCTTTGATCTTAATTCAATCCCGGGTAACGTCCGGTCTCCCTGTTAGTTCAAAATATTAAGTATTCACAGAATCAGAGTTTTTTGGGGGTTTTTTTGCTGTTGTCATTCTTTACACTGTAGTTGCTGTAAAAAATTGTTGATTTAAAACCTTGAACTGATATTTTTAAATAGTTCTTATTGAATTTTAAAACGAATTTCTAACAAGTCTTGAAAAATAAATTTTTTTTTCTGAATCTTTCATTGTAAATCTTGCGAAGTAATTCGTGAGACAGAAATATGAAAAAAAAAAAAAAAAAAGATGGAAACCGTTCTATGGAGATCAACAATATAAATGATTCAGTTAACGATCTAAAATTTAAAGAATTACTCGGATAATAAGTCGGTTTTAATTGTCAGCGCTAAATCTATTCCCCTATTTGAATTTTCCTCTTTCTTGTCTGTTCAAATGCAGGGGCAAATAATCTTAGCCGAGCTAAGATACTTAAAAAAAAAAAAAATTTGTTTTCAGGGGAGATAATCTTTGGTAGAAAATTATTTCCCTTTAAATACAAAAATGTTTAAAAGTATTATTGATGCCATATATCCACCTCATACAAATATCAACTGTGTAGAATTCATCTTCACGGCTCTCATTACCCCTACAGCATATCTTTAGCTAACTTTATCCTATCCAATCATTTGGGTATTTTTATCTCAATGCTCCATTTCTTTTATTTTTTATCTACGGTTAAATAATCAAGTGTTAACTATTCTACACTTTCTGTGATAGATTGTTAACTTATGTTGCACTTCCAACTAACAATTTCTGTCAAAACTCGCTACTAGAAATTTGACACTCTGCTGGCAAAACTTGCTACTCCAACATCCAAATTCAAAATCGAGCCTGTCTCTGAAAAAATTAGGCTTTTTTTATATTTAAACCCAAAGCATCTCATTTGCATTTTAGGAGATAAAATCGCCAGCATATATAAAGAGGAGCAGCAGCCATTTTTTTTTTCTTTTTCTTTTCGTTTTCACCAGACACTACAATCTGTTAAGAGAACAGGTTTGTACCAATTTTCAAGGCATTTAATCACATTATCTATGTTTAGAAACTTATCTGTTATTTTATTGGATCCACGCTTTCTTCTCTGTACAGACGCGATGTTACTAGTCTCAGTCTTTTCTATAATTACTATTATGTCATATGTTCTTCAGAATTGTCTGATTTATTCTCCGCTTCCTTTGTTCCAGCTCGTTTGATTTGTTGGTCTAGTGGTCTTCATTAATTCGCTGTTTTGATATCTCATTCTAACACAGTGTCCTATTCCAGTAGTTTCTTTCTAAGAAATGCAGGCTTGTGGAACTGTCTCTGCTGACTGTCTTCCTCCTACCTATAACCTTGGTCTTTTCAAGATTAAGGTCGATAGGAATCACTTTTTGGTAATCATTTTTCATTCTTATTAGCCCTTACATTAACTAGCTTTATGCTTTTTCTGTGAATAATAATTCAATTTATCAAAGTTATGAATAGGCGAGAAACACATGCATATAGCTGCACGAGAAGTTGTCCAATAATACACATCGCGACATGAGTTACCTCCCTTAGGCAAAAATAATTTTTAAAAACATCCTCAGAAAATATTAATAAATATTTTTGTTTAAATTTTACTTTAGTTTATGGAATTTCAAATCTCATCAGAGGAAAAAACCAGTAAAATAAAAAATAAAAAATAACTAGTTAACATAAAAAATTTAATTATTTCATTTCTCACAAATTTTTTCATTTGACTTTATTGCTCAACTTCTCTCAACCATTTTCAAATCGCTTCTTTGAACATTGTTTTTCTACTCAACTTTGAAACTTTTCTTGAAAATTTTTTTCTTTAAATCAATAGTAGAAATTCTTTTCCTCACAATTTTTCAAATGCTAAATTCATGCTAACTAGTAATGTTTTATTTTACTGTTTTTTTCCCTATGATGAGAAATGCTTCTTCTTTAAAACTCCATGAATTAAAGAAAAAAAAAAATGATGTTCCAGTTTGAACATTTGATGAACTAATAAATATTGTAAATCTTATTTTTTATGTTCCCTAGATATTAATCCAATGAAACGCTAGTGTTTAATAATAGGTAGAGCTATATATATATCAGATGAATACAATATGTATAACATTAGTTTTTAATTTTAATTTTGTTTTTATTCAGGGGTGGGGGGATACAAACATATTCAAATTATCTCCCCTGACTCATACTGGACAATATGAAATCAACTCTTTCAATTTCTCTTCTTTTTTTTATGTTTACTTGCCTCCCTACGAGGGCAGAATTAGACACAAGGTCGATTTTTAATGTGAGGGGAAACCAGCTGCCCAAAAAGGGGTACTCTGGTTAGTAACCATGATAAAAATCTATCAGTCATGAAGGATTTCTCCTCCAGTTACCGAGACAAAAAAAGTGAAGTGAAAAAAGTGAAATGCAGCATCTGAACAGATACTACACTTTGATCTATTAAATCTTTTATTCAGACTAAAAATACAATGCAAGTTCAAACTGAACAAAAAAAACTTAGGCACAAGGCCAACTCAAAAGGGGGGAATGTGGGAGTCGTTGGTCATCCTTATCACTCCAGAATTAAACAAAAGTTTCTCTTAGCTAGTATCTTCTTTTACCATAATACCGCATTCACTCTTTCATACTGGGGGACGTCCTACTTAGAGCCCAATTGTTTAAAACATTAAGAACCTTTTTTTTTTTTTTTTTAACTCTTTCAATTATGTAATTTAAAGAAAGTTGTTCAAATAATTAAAATAATAAAAAATAAAAAAACATATTTTTTTAATTTTTTGTCTGTTCTTTTATTATAGGAAACCTTTCAGTTTGCCAATGTTGATGCCAATGACTTTATACGAACGACAGAGAAAAGACATTTCAATGCTGTACAACATTTCTGGGTATGTTTTTGGTTTTTTTTATTTTTGTTCTTCAACTGCTGTTAGTCTTGTGTTTTGAGATGCATTGGCTTCATTGCAGGTTTCAGGTCATAAGTCATCAGACCCACTCCACCAGCAACCCAAGAATTTTGTAAGAGAAAAATAAGCCTGTTCTTTAAATACAATATTGTGCTACATACCACTTACACATTGTAAAGACGTTTGATATTGTCTAAAGAATTACAAACTTCATACAAATCCACCAGTGAAAACGTTTCACTAATTTAACTTCGCCCATTCAATCTATCTACCAAGGTAGAGATGGTTTGATTGTATTACATTATCACATTAGCATTTCGAGGTATGGTGTAAGCGTGTCTGCATGTTTTCTTCTTATTATTATTTTCTTTTAATATTTTGTCTTGATTATTGAATTTTAACACTCAATAAATGACATGCATATAATATTTTGTGTTGTTCTGTTATTCATTGCCTGTTATTTCGTCAACTGTGAATCTTATAAGGAAATTCCATGACGGAAGTACTGTCCAAAACCTGGATGTGCTACTGGGTTGTGATAATTTTACAGCCGGCACGTACATAATTTTTTTTTTTTAATTTTATGATACGTTTTTGGGGTAAATTCCCTTTTTGGATTTTTCAACCGGGACGTATCGTCACAATATATATATATACATATATATACTTATTTCTTTATTTATTTTGAGTTTTAGGTCTGTATAAAGGATTTTTCTACTTCCTTGGGAGTTAGTCTCAAAGACAAGTAAGGTTTTGAAAAGGCAATAAAAATGCCTGAGTAACCCCATTGGCATTTCTCGGTAGGGGTGCTTAAAGCAATTAGCAATAAACTAACCCCTTTTCAGACATAAGGTAAAGCCTAACAGACCATATCTCAGTATGACAGCATGATCCGAACTCTGACAGAATGATTGCTGAGGACAAATACTCAATTATTAATTCCAATGATGATGTGTTACACAGATAGGAAAAATATTCATTTTAATGGTGAAGAGTTATCCGAGACAAGTTTCGGGCACTTCTTCCATCCTTGACCACTGTTATTAAAAACTAGATGCGTTGGACAGGTCATCTTGTCCAGCTTGATGACTATCAACTCCCAAAACAGTTGTTTTTATGGTGAACTCCTTCTTGGCATGATCAGGGAGCTGCCTTTCTCAGATGATGCAGCTATTGTTGGCCAATACGATGAGGGACTGCAGAGCTTAATGGATAGGTTTTGAAATCCATGCAACATGTTTAACATGTCCATAAGCCAAACAACGATACAGGTTTTGGGCGAAGCAACACCGGCACTGCCTACTATATATGAATGAGGTGAACCTGGAAGTTGTGAATCAATTTCTGTATCTGGATTCAACAATAACAGACATCCTCTCACTAGAAAACGAAATGAACAAGAGGATTGGAAAAGCCACAACAACTATACCAAAGCTAACCAAACGTGTCTGGGGAAAAAAGTACCTGACTATCAAAACTAAAATCCAGGTGTATTAAGCATGTGTCATCGGCACCTTGCTATACGGCAGCAAATCTTAAGCGACGTATGCTCATTCAGAAAACGAAGTTCCATGTTATCCACATGAGATATGTGCACAGTTCTTGGTGTCACCTGACAAGACAAGATCACAAATAATAACATGCTAGCCAAAGCAGGCATACCCTCTGTGTATACCCTCCTCCATCAACGACATTTGCGATGGGTAGACTATGTCTTCAGAATGGAAGACACGCACTCCCATTTTACAAATATATTTTAATAACTACAATTGGTTCTAATTTAGAATTCAACCTAATTAAAACAAAATATAGAAAAATGTTTGATGTACATACCCGTCACAGAATGAAGATATGATATTCCAACAGTCAAGTAAATTAATCAGGTAGTTTTTTTTTTTAACTAAGAAGATAAAATTTTATAAGTAAACAAAAAGAGACTGTCTCGCCTCGCCATCTTAAAAATAAAACAAGGCAGATAAGTCCATTATAAGTCTAACTTGTGAGATCAACCTTGTAATGCTAACGATTTCACATTAATTGCTTTAAATCATGTAAAAATGACTACTTGGATGTTTGGAAAAGGACGTTTTCGTTCCATGACAATTTTATCTTTTTTAAATAAAGTTGAATCCTAAATAAGAACCTCATGTTTAATTTTCATGTATTTAATTTATATGAATCGTGATATTATGTATTTACAATCGCAGTCATTTTGGATAAACTAGAAATCAACATCTAATTCCTCTGGTTTTAATTTTTTAGAAACAGCTGTCGAGAAATGGCTTCATTTACAAGGACTTTTATAAAGGCTGGTATTCCTCATCTGATGAAACGTTCATTGTTGAAAATAACGTGAAAGAAGTTCGGGACAAAACAGGGAAATTAACGCAGGTCGGTCTCTTTTCTTTTCTTTTTTTAACTCTTATTCAATTCCATCAAATTGTTTCAACTTAAAATTCTTTTTCTATACACATACATTGTGAATTACAAGCTCACTAGGTATCTCCTAACGAATGTGCAAAAATCGGCACAGAATCGTTGACATCAGCAATTTGTGTTAACTCTACAAAGCTTTCAATAAGTATGGAACAGCAGAAGCGACATAATAGTTTTTTAAAACGTTTCTGAATTTTTGAGATGAGGATTCGTTATATGTATTATTATTCACCGGACTACTGTTCTCATCTTGAGTGTGACTTTCGCATGAATAATAAATACATACAAATGATTTTTTATTATACACAAGTTGGCATATGGCCTTCATTTAGAACTTGATCTTAAAATTATTTTTTAATTACTGGCATTATCCTCTCAACCCCCCTCTCTCTCTCTCTCTCTCTCTCTATCTCTCTCTCTCTCTCTCTCTCTCTCTATATATATATATATATATATATATATATATATATAATGTATTAGTGGCCTGGCAAGGTCACAGGGGAGAAAACCAAGAAAAAATCCCTAAGCAAAATGCACTCCAAACCAAACTCCACATTTAACTTGGTATTTAAAAAAAAACAAAAAAGTTCAACAGGCATCTCCTGTCGTTACGATAATCATCTTTCATCCTTGTAACTTCCTTACATTGTGACTTCACACCTTGTATGGAGTGATTTCAATATGAATAGCAATTGAAAATAAATGCTCTTTTACGTTTCTGAATTTTTGAGATGAGGATTCGTTATATGTATAATTATTCATCGGACTACTGTTCTCATCTTGAGTGTGACTTTCGCATGAATAATAAATACATACAAATGCTTTTTTATTATACACAGTTATACTAAGTTGGCATATGGCCTTCATTTAGAACTTAATCTTATAATTATTTTTATTATTATTCATTGGATTACTGTTCTCATCTTGAGTGTGATTTTCACAACATTTTGGTCGATATAACCTCCGACCTTCTTCAGGTGTATCTTGTCGAACTTGGGAATGTTTCTGTCGAACTCGGGAATTTGGATGGAATTTCGAGCAGAACCCTTTATTTACTTCATGGGGGTAGCATGCTCTTGTTACGATATGCAGATTACACATTCATACTCTGGCTCCATCAGGAAGATGTTCAAACGTTACTAGACCACGTGAACTCTATCCATCCAACTATACAGTTCACGATGGAAAAATAAAATAAAAATAAATTATCGTTCCTAGATGTGCTGATAACTCGCACAGGTTAGGGTTTATGTCATCTGTATACTGAAAACCAACTTTCATTGGACAGTACCTAAACTTCAACTCCCACCATCCATATAATGTAAAGAAAGGAATCGTCTGTTGCTACAACACCGAGCAAAAGCAATGTGTAGTAACATCAGTGCATATCAAAAGGAGATGGACAGTTTAAGAGAAAACCTCCACCGAAACAACTATCCAGAGAGCATGACATCAGCTCCAAGAAATCTGGACTAGACACAAAATGACACCACTCAGAAACTCACCACAGTTTGTATACCATACATGAAGGGTTTGTCTGAAAAACTTCAACAAATATGTAATCCATATGACATCAGGACAGTATTCAAGTGTGATTCAACTCTCCTTGTGAGAGTCAAACCCCCTACAGAAAAAAAATCCTGACTAATAACTGTGTATATGAAATCCCATGTAAATGTGGAAAACTATACAGAAGTGAAATGTGTCGTCCGTTGAAAGTACGGTTAGAAGAACATCGAAAAGCCGTAGTACGTGGAGAGACTGAAAAGTCAGGTATAGCTGACCATATCTGGAAGGAAAAGGGAAACCATCTACCATTATGGGATGAAGTAAAAATTATAGACAGAAAAACGGTGGAGAGTAAAACGACTGAAAGAAGCAGCACATATGCTGGGGAATAACCAACTGCTAAGTAGACCTAGTATAGAATTCAATACGATATGGGAACCAGTAATTATAAACAATAGATAATATACAAGTAATAAGTAAAAGCATTAATATATACAAGTAATAAGTAAAAACATTAATATATACAAGTAATAAGTATAGAGATAGATATACATTAATATATAATAATGATTAGTAATAAATAGTGATATTTACAACTAGAAATAAAAATAGGTTTAAGGCTCTTAAAATTCGTACTAGAATTGTCCAGAAAGACCTGTGGAACAGTGGTTAGAGTACTGGGAAAAATCAATTGTACAAGTGATATTTTCCTGAAGGTTGAAGGTTCAATCCTCAGTGTGGGCGACCGAAATACATTTGTGAATTATTTAGGACCTCTATCCAGTCATGGTTGATGGAACAAGAGCACGCTGCCCTCGTGAAGTAAATAAAGGGTTCTGTTCGAAATTCCGTCCAAATTCCCGAGTTCGATAGAAACATTCCTTAGTTCGACAAGATACCCCTGAAGAAAGTCGGAGGTTATGTCAACCGAAACGTTGCGAAAATCACACTCAAGATGAGAACAGTAGTCCGATGAATAATAATACAGTTTTTTAAAAGATGTTTTATTTTTTCAAACCCAGAATGAAAACTTTTGTGTAAACAACAAAAGACATTGGTGGATCCTTCTACCGCTCTAGAAGATATCTCACTACTGATGCAATTCTCTATCTGTATAAAAGCCAAGTACGTCCTACGATGGAGTACTGTTGCCACATCTGGGCAGGAACTGCTTGATGCTTCCTATCCTACCTTGACAGAGTTAAAAAATAAACTTCATAACCAGAGTAGGGGATGCCCTTTTCTCTTCCTTGCAACCTCTTTCTCACAAGAAGAGACATTGCAAGCTCATCCCTGCTCTATTGTTATTTTCATGGCTCCAATCTATGATCTGTCCTTGCTAAATTTTCACCAAAAACACTCATCTATTTGCAACCACTATCCACATTCATCCGTGCCTAAACCGGAATGTGGATTCCACAAACAAAGCTTCTTTCCTAGAATTGCACGCCTGTGGAACTCTGTTTCATTTGCCTTCTTTCCAGCTGACTGGTCGTCTTCAAGTCTAATGTAAACAAGTTCTTGATGAGCCGTTCCCCTTAAGTAATCCAATTTACCAAATTTCCACTACTAATGATTACTATGATACTGTCCCATTGACTACCATAGATGCATTAATCCTTATCCTCTTAATTTAAATACTAAAAAAATGCATGAATTTATTGTTGCTGTTTTTTAAAAATAAAGCATCGTAGATTTTTTTTTTTTTAACAATTAATTTATACAATATTTCTCATATATTTCAAATTAATAAAAACAATCCATTTTTGGGACTATTTTACCATATTTATCCAAAATTTTCTGCTTGTGTCTATTTAGCAGTTTTGTATGGTGTTAAACTCAAATTTGAATATGTTAAGGCCTTGGGGACTTTTGGGGCTAAATGGGGGTGAGAGGAGCAAATGATGGACTTAGTCATTTCTTTTATGCCTCGTTAACTGTGCACTCACGGGGGACCATGCATGCTGCACTTGTTTTTGAATAAAATAACATATTTAAAAAAAAAATAAATCTGTCGACTATGTCTTAACAAGCTCCATTTTTTTTTTTTTTTTTTAAGGAAAGCATCATAAATTTTAACAATTATATTTTTTTAAATTAATCCCTGCAATCCATCTAAATGAAATCAATATAAATCGAAGAAAAATTCATTTTGAATCTCTAATAAGAATAAATGATAAATAATCTCTATTACTATATGAAAGCCACTGTGTGAGTATGAGTGTGTGTGTGTGTGAGTGTGTGAGTTCCTTCCTCATAGGTTCCAAAATGGCTGAGCTTATCTTTTGCAAATTTCATACAAAGCTAATTTATATGTCTGGCAGTGTTCTTAGATATGCTTTGTACAGAAATTCATCTGATAAGTATCAAAACTTGAAAAAATCCAATCTTATAGATAAAAAAAAAAGAATAATTTTTACAGAGGAATATTTAACATCACACCAGCCAAGGGAGATAATAAAATTTCAACAAATCATTTCTTTTTAAAAAGAATAGTTCATTATAATCTGGAGATATAGCTTAGAGGTTGAGCATTTCACTACAGATCGGGTGTATCTCATTTTATTTTAATTTTTTACTTATTATTGAGTTCAATTTACGATAAAAGAAGAGGTACAATTTAAAATTGCAGCAAATCATTTCTTGGTTTGCATATTTTAAAACTAAACATTAATCAAAAGTGACTTTTCCAAGGCATTCATCATCAAGCCCAAATATCAGTTAATGTGATATTGTAAACAAACACAGACAGAATTTGATGAATGACATTATCATTATCATTTTTTAATTTTTTTTGTGAATTAGTCCATCAGTCAAATTATTCCTCGAAATATATAATAATCAATAGATTCTATATTAATACATATGCGATCTGCATAAATTAAGATATGTTTAAGCGTATTGTATGACCGGGCAACACTGGGCTGCCAGTTAGTATAAGACTACGTTTCATTGTACATACATTTAAAAGTGGTTAAGTAAATTAACTAACATTAAGAATGTCTTAGAATTGAATTGAAATGGCTAACATGTAAATTTTAATAATTGGGATCGTAGCAGAAGACGAAGATTGGCGAACATTTCAAGTGACACCGGTTGTTCGACCTTGACATTGGCGTTGGTTGTTTGTAAACACGTCAAATGGCAGACATGGTCGAATGTTCACGAGCAAGATTTTTAAAAATATATTTACAAAACTTTTTAAGATTTGTAGAGGACTAGGATGTATAAATCCTAATCCCGTTACAAAAGAAAATAATGAAACGAATGGAATGAAGGAAACAAAAACTCAATTGCTGGATAAGATAAACGTGTGATTTTTTTACTGTTGAAAGAATGAATGTTTTAGATATAACACGTGTTCATGTCCGCGCGGGTGTAACCATCGTTTGTTGCGGGACTGGTGGTGTAGAAAGAAAAAGAAATGTGTGTTCATCTCACGTTCGGGTCACTATCGTTTGTTCGCGCGTGGGAAGAGAAGTGAGTAATGTAGTGGAAATGGGAATGATAGTCCAGCGTGAAGACAAAGAAAAGGATAGAAGGTTGACATCAGTAAAGTTATGCACCATGTTAGCAGTCAGCTACGCGAAGGTATTCTCAGAGACAAGTTGTATATATATAGAGAGAGAAAGAGTGAGAATGTCAATCCAGTTCATGGAGAGAGAAAGCATATAAAGTGTTCGTACTGTCTGTTAGCTTTTTGTCCCACATTGTAGCAAGTGGCGTGAGGCACGTGCATGCATGCGCCTGCCAAAAAGGCACGCTGTCAGTCCGTAGACCGCCCAGCTCGAAAGCTGGTCCAAAAAAGCCTGGAAACAGCTTGTCTCTTGCTTTTATAGATGTTTCCCGTGGTCTTTTGCGCATGTGTGGATTTCCTTTGAAAGGGGAAGTGACGTTGCCCATGTGTGCGTACGTGTGCACGTATATGTGAAGTATATGTGTGTACGTTAGCGTGTGTGTGTGCATACATGTGAATGTGAGTGTATGTACACGAACGTGAATATATGTACGTGTGTGGACGTGCGCGCGTATGTTTGTGTGCACGTATGTATATGACAAGTAATATAGCTTGAGATGTGAACGCATGTTTTTGTGTGAGACTAGAAAAGGTTCGCGCAGATTTAAAAGAAAAAAAATATATTTACAAAACATCTTTTTAATATTAAATATTTACAAAACTTTTAAGGATTAAAAAAAAACTTATTTCTATTTGCACAAAACTTTTTAATGTAAGTAACAAAACGAACGTATTTGAACAAAAAATATATTTAAATAAATGGGTGTCTTTCTGAGTGCTTTTTTTTTTTTAAATATATTTACAGAACTTTTTAATAAAACTAATTATGATAAAAATAAAGAAATAACAAGAATGAGCTATATCAATCACAAAACATTAAAAACCGATATTTTAACTAAGAATTTCAGATGCTGATCTTTTCTCTCTATTAAAAAAATACATATTTTTAAAAACTTTTAAATAAAATTATTTAAAACAAACTTTTTAATGGCAGAAACAAATATAAAATAACTGACTTGTTCGGATTTTTGCGAATGTTTTGCAGGTTTTTGCGACCTAGGTGTGTGTGTGTGTGTGTTACAATTCAATATTTATTGAAAGTGTGATGTATGTTAGTGAAGGAAAAATCCTTCTAGACTGAGACAATTTTTATGCAAAATAAAATCACAAGTATAAGCAACAAGTATAAACAATCGAAATTTAAAAATATATTATTTTATTCACATATCTTTTTATAACTTTTATTTTTATAAAGATGAAATGTAGAATCACAAGATACAAACCTTTTATAACTTTTATTTTTATTTTAAAAAAAACTTGCTATTTGCTTACTTCTTCACGAGGGCAAATTAAATACAAATAAGTTTTAGCATCCGAAATTCTCAGTTTTGTAATTGATAAAGCTCATTCTTTTTATTTATTTATTTATTTATTTTTATTATTATTTTTATTAGTTTTATTAAAAATGTTCTGTAAATATATTGAAAAAAAAAAAAACGTATTCAGAAAGACACCCATTTTAAATATATTTTGTTTAAATACGTTTGTTGTCTTACATTAAAAAATTTTGTGTAAATAGAAAAAAAATTTGAAGTTTTGTAAATATTTAATATTAAAAAAAAATGTTTTGTAAATAGTTATTTTAATTGTAAAACTGTATTCTAAATATAGCTCACATTATCCGTGCTTAAAAAAAAAAATCAAACATATGTTCCAAAATTCATAATGATCAGTTAATTAGGTTTAGAAGTAACTCCTTAAAAAATATTTATTTATAAAAATATAAACTAAGTAGCTAAGTAGTCAAGGGTGATTCGCTTTTTAATGAATGAGATGTAAGGGAAGGTGCCACTCTTTTCCCAGGATTACTCCACTTGATCCTCTTATAATACTGAGTATTTAGCAAGTACAAAATAGACTTCGTGGCTTAGTGGGGAATGCCCTTTTCTCTTTCCTGCAACCTTTCTCCCACAGAAGAGACGTTGCAAGCCTGTCTTTGTTTTATCGTTATTTCCATGGCAAGTGCTCATCTGAGCTCTAACCTCTGGTCACCAATCTTTTACAAAAAAACACCCGTCTAGCTGAAACCACTGTCAGTAATTTTCCCCACTCTTTATCTGTGCCTAAATCAAAACGTAGATTCCATGAACAAAGCTTCTTTCTTAGAAGTGCACGCCTGTGGAACTCTCTTCCGTTTGCCTATTTCCCACCTGACTACAACTTGGATGTCTTCAAGACCAACATAAACAAATTCCTGATGAATCGCCCCCTTAAGTAAGACACTTTATCAGATCTCCAATACTAACAATTACTACAATACTATCCCATTGATTACTGTACACGCAATAACCCTTATCTCCGAGTGGCTTCTGGGCCTTGATAAGTGGTGACCCCCCCCCCCCATGTAAAAAAAAAAAAATTAGGAATCAAGTACCATTTTTTTAATGTCTTTGATATGACTCATCCGAGGATTGAACTCCAGTCTACTGGCCCAAACGCACTTACCATTATGTCAAATGGGCCAGATAACCAACTGGTTGACTTAAAAAATAGCATTTGATGTTCCCTTACTAAACACTCAGTATTATAAGGAAAGGATCAAGGGCAAGTGGAATAATCTTGGGAACTGAGTGGCACCCTCTCCTACATCGTGTAGCAGCTAAGGGAGTCTTTGGCTCGCCCTTAAGTATAGTTTGTAGCCTATAAACATATACCCATACATAACTGACCTTACATATGTAAAGGTATAAGTTTTCAGATTTAACTTAACAGGTGCACATTATATATCTGTTAACCTCTGCTTTTAACAGCTGAATATGCATATGAGCAAACATAGTTGCTACCAAAATAACCAAGAAAGGTAAGAGTGTAAAGTTTCCCCTTCCATAGACTAAGGACAAATTAACTTGAGTGTAGACTCAGAACAGATACTACATTCTGATCTTAGCCCTAAGGCCAGAAAAAAAAATAGTGAATTATTGGCATTGATTTTCAAAAAGTGGAATTTCAGTTTGTGAAGTCATCATCGACATCATATCATATGAATCCGAAGATTCACCAATATTTTTTCTAATCAGAATTCTTTCTAGAAAAACATGAGGTAGTTACGGAAGAGACCATGTGAAAGTGACCAGCATCCTAAGTACATCATCAACGCTCTGATCCCCATCTGGCAACGATTGAAATGGATGGCTCTCGTCATGGGGAAGCTCCATGTTTTGACAAGCTTCTGGGTTTGACCTTTACTCCTGATCTGAAATGGAACACATACATCAGGTCTGTTGCCAAGGATGCTGGGAAAATGGTGGGATCCTTCTACCGCTCTAGAAGATATCTCACTACTAATGCAATTCTCTACGTGTATAAATGCCAAGTACGTCCAAGGATGGAGTACTGCTGCCACATCTGGGCAGGAGCTGCTAAAAGAAGCCTATCCTGCCTTGAATGAGTACAAAATAGACTCCGTGGCTTAGTGAGGAAAAGTGGATTTTTGTGGAATGAACAGTATTCGAATTTGGGACACTCCGGTCATCAGTCCGTGTCGTTAACCATCGTCATCCCCCATTTTATGAAGTAACATGGTGTCTTTAGAAAGTGATTTAGACTAAAGGAAAGGAAATGTTTCTTAACTTTTCAATATTTTTGTGCTTTATTTATTTTTATTTTTTTGATGGGCGGAAACTATTTAAATTTTTAATTCACTAAAATATACTTTGTTTAAGTAAAAACAACAAATACATTTATTAATTCAGACAAAGAATATTAAAGAACACTTTTATTACTCTTTAGTCCTTACTGCTGGATGTAATATTATCCACCACCAACCCAGGTTATTATCTTGCTAGTTGATTAGACATTAGCTGCGTGCTAAATTGCTTTTAATAAAAAAAAAATAAATAAAAAAAATCAAGAGATCTAATCGCATTCAATCTTGTTGAACCGTCCTCTTAAATAATAAAATTCTAACCAGTTTCAACCATCATTATCAATCATCACAAGGTTTTCTCACCAGCTGTAAACATGTTAGCATGTTTTGTTGACACACTTAAATACTGGACGTGCAGTGCTTGGCAAACGGAGGAGGGGGAGCTAAGAGAACTGAAAATATCTCCGGCCAGAGTCAGACCACCCAAGAGATATTCTCTTTATTTAAAGAAAATAAAACCCTCATTGAGTAGAAAGAGTCCCGATGGGAATCAGGTTTGTTAGAAGGAACAATTCCTAGGGTCATCTATAGAAATGGAGACTGGTAGATGTTATCTTTGGTGGATGTCACCAGCAACCACTGAACAATGACTACTAATAAAAAACCAAAACCAGTCTAGGATGGGAAGATTTCAGGAGATGGAAAGTGGGTGAGGCAGTCAGAGCCAAGTACCCTAAAGGAAGAGGGGAAGTGGGAGTTGAACATTTGAAGCGGGCAGTCGGTTTTCAGGAGAGCTACGAAGCAGTTGAGCCAGTTTGCCTCTCCGGGCTCGATAGCTTTGTTTGATTAGTCTTATATGCTTTGATCTGGTCAGACAAGAATCTGATGGTGCAAGTCTGTCATTTAACTAAGTAGATGGGTACCATTAATAAATCCTCAAAATTAATAAACATCTATTATGTGTTTATAAGCTGGTTTTGCTTGGTATGAGGACTTCATTGCAGTGTTATATCCATCCATAGCCTTGAGCACCTGGAGGGGCCACAACTTTGTAGATGCTTTTGTTGTAAGGAGTTCTTTTTTGGGGGTGAGGGTGCTGGCCCCACGCCCAACCTTCCCAGGAGGTACATACCACGCCTAGCTTTCCAACGTTATTGTGCCGTACGGTGTTATATAGTCGGTCTATTTAATGTATTTGTTGCACTTCTATCAAATGCATGTGAAATTATATACACGCTGTTATTCTTTAGTTGTAGGTTGTGTAATCAAACAGACAACTTAAGTCAACAATACAAATTTATTTATAATTCAACTGATTGCATATGACAAGAGAGAGATTGGTTGGTATGTAGGTTTAGTGCCGGGCTGGGTAGTGGTAGAAATGTTATTCACTGCTCGAGTCGCTGCTCTTTCTCTGACTGACTTGTGTCTTTGTTTTCTTATGTTTTGTATTGACATCAAATTATATTCCTTCATCAGAATGTTTCATTGTGCCCTTTGGAATGTGCCTGTCTTTGGTCGATATTCCACCTCAGCTTAAAATATGTGTTGTGACATTGTTTCTGTTTTTTAAAGTCATTTTCTAAGACCCCCTCTTCAATCGGAATATCAATTGATTTTTTTTTTGTTTTAATTGAATTGTGTCCGCAATCAGAATTAACATCTGACTTTGCCCAGATCCTGAATTTGCGTGTGTGTGTGTATGTGCAATACATCCAATGTTTTCCTGGTGTTGCCGGTCTCCTGTCCAACAGCAACACTGACTAGATAGATCGACAAACCATTTTAGCCCAACACAATGAGGTAGATGATCAAATATGGTGCATGTTCACACCAGCCAGCTGTCACGCATTAACTCGAGTGGTCTTTGGGCCTTGATAAATAGTGACACCCCAGTAAAAAACAAAAATTCAGAATTTAATAAAAAAAAAACCCAGAAAATATAACTAATCTGTGTGCTAATTTGATTTCAGACAAGTCGTGCATATAACAAGAAGACAAAAAATGTAGGTTTGCTTTAAGAGTTTAACATTTTAATTTGTTGTTTGAGTTTTTCTCGTTTGCTCTTCAGATTTGTTTACTTTAACAGCTTAACGCGTCTACTTTAAAAGAGCCCGAGTGCATTCGGCCTTCGCTCTCCACTCTTCCCTAAATGTGATTGCCGGTTAACGATGTAAAATGGAGGCAGGAAAAATGGCCTATTTAGTCGGCAACGACGGCTGGTCGTCACCCAGAGATAAGGATCAGAAAACAAAACGTCTGATGATATCTCAAGAGCAGTTCCTTCCTGCAACTTTCTGCATAATTCTCTTATTTCAACCTGAAATGTCACTGCCACTTGAAGACAGAGAGAGAGAGAGAGAGAGAGAGAGAGAGAGAGAGAGAGAGAGAGTGTGTGTGTGTGTGTGTGTGTGTGTGTGTGTGTGTGTGTGTGTGTGTGTGTGTGTGTGTGTGTTTCTCATAGCAATTCTTGGAAAAGAAAATGGTTTTGTCTGAAAATTAATGTGATATTCAGTATATTTAATTCTATGGCTATAAACAAGAATACCCTTCTAGTCATATTTTTTGATTTGTAAATTACTATAAAGAGACAGTTTTGCTCAGCATCCTTTAATGATATCTTTTCTTCCTCGTAATACTGATATATATAAAGTAAAAATGTGTATCTATCTATATTATATTTCTCTTTGTTCAACCGTTTTTTCAGAAACTACTGGATCGATCTAACTGAAATTTTGTATAGACCCTTATTATGATAAGGTGCAGCAAACTAAGTATTATGGTATCTGTTCGGTAGACAGTTAGGGATTAATAGATTAATAAGGAATAGTTACTATAATACCACATTTATTCTAGAAGTTTTTTTTAGAAACTTGGGTCAAACTAGCTGAAATTTTGTATGGACCTTTGTTATAATAAAGTGCAGCAAACTAAGTATTACGGCAACCGTTCGATGTACAGTTAGGGATTAATAGGGATTAATTATCACATTTCTGTGGAATTTTCTCAAAAAATATTGGGACGATTTGGCTAAAATTTTGTATGGACCTTTGTTATGATAAGGTGCAGTGAACTAAGTAGTATGGTATCTGTCCGATGCATAGGTAGATATTAATAGCGATTAGTCACCACAATACCACATTCACTTTAAAAGTTTAGCATAAAGCACTCATTTTAAGTCAACAGCTATAACTTTTTCCCATTTTTAACAGACTAAAAGTCTATTATATTATACTATCCTGGGTGCCCGGCGTTGTCCAGGTATTTGGAGGTATATGTTGAGCAAAAAAAAATAAATAAATAAAAGTGGTAGTAGGAAGGCAGACTCGAACCTGTGACGCAAAGGCGGAAAAAAAAGTGAAAGAAAATCTTATATTTTAGCCGGAAGTCAAAAGTATTTAAAAAAATCGACCCCTCCTTGTACAAAACGGCCGAGTTTATGGTGAAGGAATTAATGTCTTTGGCCAATTTTTCAATATTTGTCGTTCGAGACGTTGAGCTTGAAAATGATGCCAATCTTGTCAGAATCTGTTGCCTTTGTTAAAAGTTTTTGCAAGATATACAAACATACATACATACATACATACATTTAAACAGACAGCTGAGATTTATATTATAGATGGCTTGAATTAAAGTTTAAAATGCAAAACTCAAGTATCATGGTTCAATTTTGCTCTAAACAGAAACATTCATTTCGAACGCGTCCCTGTCATATCAAAGAATTTACGATTGATTTTTTATGTCAGACCTTTTGGCTTGGGTGATAATAAAACTTCTCAAATGCACTTGTGATGTTCGGCTGTGTAAGATGTTAACATTAGTCAAAATCGCCTGTTCCTTTTTTCATCAGATTATTTCGATTGTTGATACTTATTGAAGACATTCCAATAAAAAAAAAACCTATCTAAGAAAATTGCCAGACATATAAAGTACTTTCGTTTAAAATTTCATAAAAATCAGTCCAGCGGTTTTGAAGTCTATAGGGAACTATAAATAAAAATTCTGCATTTCATTGCACTTTCCGTCCCTGTTGTCACAGTTCTTGCAGTGCGAGAGAACTAAATTCTATGTATGCGCGTATGCAACCAATAATGTCTGTATGAATAAATATACTAAAATTATGCTCTGCTTTTCATTGGGTGCTTTTTGTTTTATTGAATTTACATCTAGGAAACTACAGCAATAACATCATTTTACACTTAGACCTTAAATTTAAAACATTTTCTAGAATCAAAATCATATAAAGGATTTTAGACATAAGGTTTTGTATAATTATATATTGATTTTAATTTTCTATAAGGAAACATGAAAATAGTGCAAAATTCTTCTGTTTTGGAGAATTAATTTTGCTCATTCTAGAATGTGTATTCTTCTAATGTGTGTGTGTGTGTGTGTTTGTGTTTGTGTTTTTTTTTTTTTTTTTGTTTTTTTTGATACTATTTTGTGACCAAGAGCGGAGGTCCGCTTGAAATATAAAAAACATAACAATAAAAATATTAAATACAAAAAGTAACATCGTTTTTCATGCTTCGAAAAACCCTCATAACCTTTAAATCGCTATCCTAGAAGCGTACGTGGACTTTTAACATTGTGTGTGTGTGTGTGAAGAAAGAGAGAATTTTTATTTTAAGTAAATTAAGTTTTTTTTTTTCTTCTTCATTTGAGGACTGGTTTCTTCTGTGGAAAGCAACCATTTATTAAGTCGCCTAATGAGGACTTCTGGTTTTAACCGACCATTTGTTCAAAATATTAGCATGTCCAGTGACGCAACCATGTAAATTTGTTTATATTAATAAAAACTTTTCTTGCTCTTCTTTTATTGAGCACTTTTAATAATCTTGTTAAATTCATTAGTTATCACTCTTGTATACATTTAACCTGGTGTGTGTGTGTGTGTATATATATATATATATATATATATATATATATATATATATATATATAATTCTAGGTTAAAGGGATGCAAAGAAAAAAGCAATTAATTCAACAAGTTTATTAATAGTGCTCAATAAAAAGAGCAAGAGATGTTTCTATTTAATTTCAAGTGAACAATTTACATAGTTACAACAATAATAATGCTGCGGTTTTGGTTAAGTGACTTCATCAGGTAACCTAAACTTTTGAATAAAAAACTTCAAGATATGGGAAGCAAACACAAAATGTGATTACAAATAATAGGTATAATCATCAACTTGTTTCATATATATGATATAATATTATATTTAATAACCAACGCGACAATAAAATGTATTGTTTTACTGTGTACTTTTTCAGCGTCCCAATTTTTTTTACGTTTAAATTATCCAAATAAACAATTGTTAATACTTTCTGTTATTTTGTTTTTTTACATCGTTCATTTCCGTATTACGTTTAAGTTATTTTAACGCAATTTTCTTAAAAATAAATCTACTTTAACCCGTTGACAATCATAAGAGCATTTTACAACGGCGATTTACACACCACCTTCCTTTTTTTAATTTATTCTCGATTTTTTAATACACCTTTTTTAAAAACGTTCATACATTTTCTTCTACACTACCAACATCAATAAATAACCTCGAAAATGTTTTTTTAAATTTGCGTTATAAATAAATAATCAACGTGACAATAAAACGTATTGTTTTACTGTGTACGTTTTCAGTGTCCCAATTTTTTTTTTTTTTGCTTTTTTTTTTCGCGTTTAAATTAAAAGATATATCAAAATTTGAATTTAATAATAGCTAATATAACATACTGACCCAACGGATCACGAGTAGTCTAGTAATTTCCTATGACGCTGAAGACCTGAGATATTTTCAATACAAACTTAGCTTTAGTATAAGCTGTATCGCCTGAAGACGTCTCTAGTTACCAGTAACTAGCTGACCGAAACATGCATATGAATGTGTAGCAACATTGCTTATGTAAAAACAAATAGAAAGTGCATGTATATATATATATATATATATAACTACTTGATTTACTCACATAAAATTAATATACGAAAGTATAAATTTATGCGTAAACTTTAAGTATTTACTTCAAAAGTGCTCAATACATAGG
This sequence comes from Euprymna scolopes, assembly GCF_053919585.1. NCBI lineage: Eukaryota > Metazoa > Mollusca > Cephalopoda > Sepiida > Sepiolidae > Euprymna > Euprymna scolopes. The sequence continues at coordinate 31,135,686 of NC_136506.1, forward strand.
TAGAGCTAATAGTTAGTAAGTTATAAAATGTATATGGCGATTAAGCTACACTGAATATTCTGCATTTCATCCACTATGGGACAATTCCAATATATTTACTGATTCCACACTAAATTCTCGATTCTGATACAATTACAAATTCTGATTATTTATAAATCTCTAAGTATTTGATTATAAAGTTGCTATCTTTTCCCCCGATTATCATAAAAACATACATTAAATGTGCACATTTCTCAAACATAAAAGTACACTTGTAGAGGGGGGGGGAGGTCTATAGATTTTAGTTTTACTGGTAATTTTAAATCAATAAATATTTATTATTTGATTCTTACTACCAGCAGTGGAAGATTTTGCTTTAAACAAAATCTTCCACTGCAAGATAATTGGAGGAAATTTAACATTGGAAAATATGCACAAATTTTTTTTTCCGATACCCCAAAAACTTCCGATTTTTCTGATTCCTGATTCCAATTAATGGTTCCAAAACTATATATATATATATATAGAGAGAGAGAGAAAAATTCATTTTTTTTTTCTTTTTTGGTAATTTTTTACCTTACAACTTCTATAGGTTTTAGACTATGCTGAATAAGACGATCTAGTAAGTAGTTTTTCAGATATGCATTATGCACTGTCATTCACTGTTCTATGCACGCGCGATAAAATAGTGCACTTCTCTCAGTACAACACTGGCCCCCCCCCCAATATTTTTTTGGGGGGGGTATACTCTTTGGGGTGGGGTGGGTATGCTGACAATATATATCAAGGTTGAACTTGGGGCAAATACTTGGACAGTCCCCCTCCCTCATAAAATGGGGTGTCTATTCCGAAAGCCATTCTTACCATGGCGACGTTGGTCGTGTCTCTTGCATACGACGTTCTAAGCATGAGGAGGTTAGGGGTGTCCATTCCGAAACCCATTCCTAACATTAGGACGTTGGGGATTAGCCACCAACAACAACCATAGTTTAATTTTTTACGAGGAGAAAGCATGCTTCCACCAGGGAACGGGTGTTGCTAGTATATATATATATATATATATATATATATATATATATATATGGTTTGTTTGCTTAGGCTTAATCTCTAAACCAACAACAGTGTAAACTATTACATACCTATCCACATTACAAAATGGGGGCTTGAATATGATCTCACCTGTTTATGATTTGTTTCACACATTAGACATGTAGCAATGTTTCTTTAATCTTTTGCCAAATTCCCTTGTTTCAGTCTCCAAAAAACGAAGTACGAAACTCTTGCCAAACTATATTACATTTATATTTAGAATCCATCTGCTTTAAATAGACAATTGTACGATGTAATCTCGGGTTAGTTCCTTTGAGACAGAAAGGCTGATAACATTTCATTTATCTGGGGACAATTCAAAACACCTTTGTCTTAATAGCAAAAATTATTTTCGTTTTCTTGTTTGTTTTCCCTCCCAGTTTTGAGATTCTCAGATTTTAAAACAATTATCCAATCCATAATATTTCTTCAGTTTCAGCATTTAAGTTTTTCTTTTTTTTTTTTTTCTTTTCCTTTTTAGACATAGCTAATTTTAACTTTCTGTACCCTGACACAGTTAAGCAATAATTAACCAAAAAGACAATAAGCGATTAGAAAAATTATTTAATAACGTATTAGTAGAAGGTCAACGTATTGGCTGAGTTGTCTTTTTAGCTTGTTGCTAAAGTTGATATATCGGCTGTTCAGTCTTGGAAGGGTTAAACATTTATCATTTTTTGGACCCCCCCCCCCCGACAAAGGAGAGATTGGACCTGGTAATTCACTTCCGTTCGTTTGTTCACACTTTTTTCAATAACCACACCTTAAATTTTTAAAAACATTCTTCACAAACATTAGTCATTTTTACCAGAACGGATTTTTCAGGATAACTCTGGTTGCCCCCCCCCCCCTAGGGGGCATTATGGGAGTAAAATTGCCCCCAAATCGTTCATTCGTTTGTTTTTTTGCATTTGCTCAATAACCATGCCTGGGATTTTTTTAAAATTTTGCTCACATATTAGTCATGGTGAAAGTAAATTTTTCACTTGTGGAAGGGGAACTCTGCATACTCGGCTTGTTTTTTAAGTATTCATCCTTTTGTTTACATATTTAGAGTTGGTTTAAACATCATGCCTTCTTTAAATGTTAATGCTTTTTTTTTAAAGATTTTTTTTTTTTTTATGCATGTGTGGTTTTATAGAAAAAGGAAAAAGTTGTATCACTATAATCGGTCATGAACTCGGGGATAGTTACTTGACATTTTTTTTTTATAAAAATAAAATTATTTTACTTTTAACAATTAAAAGGAGCATATTGATTGTAGACCAACATCTCGTCGGACGGCACAAAACTGCTATGAGCATCGCTGCCATGCAATCCATCTCCTTCGCTATCCCTACTTCAATTGTTTAATACAATTCTTCTCTCTTTAAAAAAAGAAAAAAAAAAAAAAAAGAGGGAAACATGCATACAGGCAATAAAAAAAACAAAGGCACTAAAATATTGTCATTTTTTAAAAACCTGATTTTAGCGTTCAAGTTTAACCTTTGTCACTGTGCACCCGGTCACTTAAACAAGTTCAGATCAGTAGCCGTCGCCTTCCAATATGAGTCAAGCTGATATGCATTGATATTTTGAAATATCTGCCTCTGCCTGTATCTGCATATCACCCCTATGAGTACAGAACAAGTTTGGTACAAGGTTTATTGATGCTGAAAGCCTCAGCTCTCCAAAAGGCAACTTCTTAATGTGCCACAAAGTCAATTTCTAATATTCGAAACAATTTTATTGGGCATCTTCGTTATGTAAAGAAATAAAATTAGAAAAGTTTGTTGGCTGCTAAAATTCTACAAGTAGCATGTGGTATCCATACTAAGGAGATCTTATATAAGCTGCAAATCTATTTACCTGTAAAGTTGAGTTTTCTTCTTTTTTTTTTTTTTTTTGCTCTGACAGTGATTTAATATCACTGTCAGAGCGAAAAAAAGAAAAAAAAAGCCTACTTTTTCTATTTAAAAATTATTAAAACAAACTTTTTGATGTATTCGGCCATGGATATGCAAGCGACTACATGAAGCAAAAATAATTTGCATATTTCTTTGAAAAACCAGTGTTTATTAATTATTCGTTTTTGATGGTTCTTCATTAGATGATTGGTATCATTTCACTATTACACTTAATTCTTTTTATACATATTTTTTGTATTCTGCATAATTTTGTAGAATTTAAGATGAAACGTAGATATGTTTTTTATCTCTCTCTCCCCTCTTTCTTAGAACTGAATGTCTGGAACTCTCTTCCGTTTGCCTGTTTTCCAACTGACTACAATTTGGTTGTCTTCAAGTCCAACATAAACAAAATCTTGATGAACCGTCCCCTTAAGTAATGCAATTTACCAAATATCCACTACTAACAATTACTACGATATTATTCCATTAACTACTGTACACTCAATAACCCTTATCCTCGAGTGGTCTCTGAGCCTTGATAAGTGATGACCTCTATGTAAAAAAAAAAAGAAAATGCAAGCAACTACATTATGGTCAACTAATTTTCATATTCCTTTGAAAAACGAGTGCTAATTAAATATATGGGTTCTTATTAGATGATTGGTTTCATTTCATTATTTCGCTGTATTTTATTTATGCATAGTTTCTACATTCTGCATAATTGTGTAGAATTTAAGATGAAAAAGTTTTAGCACGCTGAAATATTTTTATATATATTCATGTAAAACTGACCTTGTCGGTGTGTATGTGTGTGCAAAAAGTCTCTACCAAACCCCTCTCTGTATATTTGGTCTACAGAAATGAAATTTGATATATAGGGACCTGTAGCACACTTTCAATTTGGTTGTTGGCTGATAAAATAGCTGCTAAGGAATCAAAATTAAAAACAAAAAAAACTTGGCCGACTAAGCATTCATGGTCTTTATCTCTATTAAGCACTCATGGTTTTGATCTCTGTTAAGCATTCATGGTCTTGATTCTTGTTAAGCATTTATGGCCTTGATTTCTATCAAGTATTCTTAACATCTATCAAGCATTCATGGTCTTGATTTTTATCGAGCATTCATGGTCTTGATTTTTATCGAGCATTCCTGGTCTTGATTTCTATCAAGAATTTCTGGTCTTGGTTTCTATGAAGCATTCCTGGTCTTGGTTTCTATCAAGCATTCCTGGTCTTGATTTCTATGAAGCATTCCTGGTCTTGATTTCTATCAAGAATTTCTGGTCTTGGTTTCTATGAAGCATTCCTGGTCTTGGTTTCTATGAAGCATTCCTGGTCTTGGTTTCTATGAAGCATTCCTGGTCTTGATTTCTATCAAGCATTCCTGGTCTTGGTTTCTATCAAGCATTCCTGGTCTTGATTTCTATCAAGCATTCCTGGTCTTTGTTTCTATCAAGCATTCCTGGTCTTTGTTTCGATCAAGCATTCCTGGTCTTTGTTTCTATCAAGCATTCCTGGTCTTTGTTTCTATCAAGCATTCCTGGTCTTTGTTTCTATCAAGCATTCCTGGTCTTTGTTTCTATCAAGCATTCCTGGTCTTTATTTCTATCAAGCATTCCTGGTCTTTGTTTCTATCAAGCATTCCTGGTCTTGTTTTCTATCAAGCATTCCTGGTCTTGGTTTCTATCAAGCATTCCTGGTCTTGGTTTCTATCAAGCATTCCTGGTCTTTGTTTCTATCAAGCATTCCTGGTCTTGGTTTCTATCAAGCATTCCTGGTCTTGGTTTCTATCAAGCATTCCTGGTCTTGGTTTCTATCAAGCATTCCTGGTCTTGGTTTCTATCAAGCATTCCTGGTCTTGGTTTCTATCAAGCATTCCTGGTCTTTGTTTCTATCAAGCATTCCTGGTCTTGGTTTCTATCAAGCATTCCTGGTCTTTGTTTCTATCAAGCATTCCTGGTCTTGGTTTCTATCAAGCATTCCTGGTTTTCTATCAAGCATTCCTGGTCTTGGTTTCTATCAAGCATTCCTGGTCTTGGTTTCTATGAAGCATTCCTATCTTTGATCCATATCAAACATGTTTCATTACTTTTCCTGCTCTGATGTCACTTCTTGCAACTCAGTCGTTAGAAAAAAGGTAGAAAGCTCACTTTATCCCCAATTGTAATAAAAGTTGTGACGTAAAGTATCCTCACAGAGAAAAGTGTGATACCACACCTAGTACCCCACCGACAGTTTGTCACCCCAACGTTATGTTTTGTGGATTTCTTCTCCATCGTCTTGTCTTCTTATGGCCATATCATCATAGTCTCACACACAGGTGGTTGCCGATGGCATGCACACAAGTTCACAAGTAGAAAAAAAAATAAAACATAAGAAAAACACAGATTCCGATGCAGCACATATATGTCGGGTGGACTATGGGTGTGTGTGTCCTCATCAACCCTCTACACGCTAAAGCCAACATCTACGTCCTGTTGAGGCTAGGTTCATCCATTGCTATCAATTCATCTTCCCATCTGCTTCAAGCCACAATCCATCTTCAATCGTTTTCCAAATTCTAACTGTTCAAGCATCCAACTCAATTTTGACTGTCATAAACTATACCATTGCAAACTGGACTCTTGTTAAAGTGTCCTACTAACGACTGTTGTAAAAATCCAACGTAATTGCCCCTCATTCGTTTCTATTGTCATTAAAATACTCATTGATTGTCACAAACCCATAGCCTATTATTTGATCATTTTGTTACAGTCATTCTTCATACCCTAACCAGCAATTCCATGTCGTTTCTTTTGCCTATGTTACTGTCTACAAAGAAACCCCATTCTCCATTTCTTTTGCTACCTATCTCATGTCTTTTCTTTTCCTGCTTCCTAGCACTCAACAGCCACAGGTCGACTATAGTATCATAATATTAAGTGTTGATCGGGCACCATTATCCAGCAGTGAGATTGTCCTTGTTAAGAAACACCTTATTGAGGCTATACTTGATTATTACTTTATGCTATTTTTGTCTAATTTCCAGGTATGCTCTGAAACCGGAAATCCAGTTATTTGGCTCGAGGAGGAAAATTACATGTTTAAGTTATCACACTTTATTCCACATTTGACTGAATGGCTCAACTCAAAAGGTAATTTTTTTTACATTTTTCTTTTCAGCTAAATTCCTCCAATGTATTCCTTCTGTAAATTTATCTCTAGTGTTCAATCAAGACTATACTTCTGCCAAACCAACCAACAAACCCAACCAAAAGCATAACCTCCTTGGTGGAGATAACTATGGTGGACATTTTTTTATAGTTTAGTCTTGGGATGATTAATTGGAATTGTAAAAATTTATGCTTATTTTCTGATACCAAAAAATGATTCTTCATAATTTTTTTTTTTTTTTTTTTTTTAGTGTGTGTGTGGGGGGGGGGGTCTGTTTTTGTTTAAAACTTACTTTTCCATTGTATATTTCTTTTTTGTTTTTATTTAAAACTTAACTTTTCCATTGCTAGTATTGCAGATAAAAATCATAAATATTTATTGATACTAAACTAAAATCTATAAATCAACCTCCACAACTATATTTTCATGTTTGCAAAAAAATATATACACATATGGGTTATTACGGTAATCCCTCCCCCCCAATTTTTTTTAAACCATCTTTATAGCTAAATATTTAGAGATTTTTAAAAAATCAGAATCGGTAATTGTATTGGCATCAAGGAAAATATTGGACTCAGCCCATCAATATTAGACTGGAAGAACCCTTGAAAATAACCCTTGAAAAGAATCAGAATCAGTAATTGTATCAGAATTGAGAATTTAGAACAGAATTAGTAATTGTATTGGAACCAAGAAAAATATCCCCATCACTAATAAAAATTAATTTCTCATATGTTACAGTTATCCAGCCTTCCATGTGGAATGCCTTGGTCAACAGTTATCTTCCTTCTTTGTCTGACCTCTCCATTTCTAGACAAAGAGAAAGACTTTCTTGGGGGATTCCAGTGCCCGGTGATGATACTCAAACGGTTTGTATATCATGTTGTAAAATTATTTAAAAAAAAAAAAAAACATAAAATGAGCAACAATCAAAAGGACAAATTTTAGCTTAACATGTTTTTTTCTTACTTCCAGTTGAATTTTATTCAAAACAATATGGTGTACACACTCATTTGTAGTTTTATTTATAAGCACGTTTTGTTATATATGCACACTTTTAACTTAAAAAGAAAAAATGGTTATTGTCAACATTGTCTGCTCTTTTTAATTTCTGGTTTCTGCTCTGTGGGTAGGTCAATAATGACAAGCAAGATATGGTCCCTTCTTATTAATAATTATCTTCCTATCAGTCAAAATACCACTTCCTCATAACTAAATTAAATACTATGATAATAATAATTAAAAAGAAACAAAAACAACACTCAAGAACAACTATATATATATATATATATATATATATATATATATGTATATTAGTGATGGGGCAATTCCAATATTTTTCCCTGATTCCGATACAATTATCAATGCTGTTCTACATTACCAATACTAATACTCATTATTTTGAAATTTCTAAATATTGAGTTTTGGAGAGGTGGGGGGTGGGGGGTCAGATTACTGTACCTACCCACGTAATATGTAATTTCGCAAATGTAAAACTATACGGGGGGGGGGGGGATTTATAGATTTTAGTTTTACTCATAGTTCAAATAATAATTAATTATTAATATATATATATATATATATATATATATATATATATATATATATTAATAATTAATTAATATAATTAATATAAATATTAATAATTAATTAATATAAATACTAATAATTAATTAATATAATTAATATAAATATTAATAATTAATTAATATAAATACTAATAATTAATTAATATAATTAATATAAATATTAATAATTAATTAATATAAATACTAATAATTAATTAATATAATTAATATAAATATTAATAATTAATTAATATAAATACTAATAATTAATTAATATAATTAACATGAATATTAATAATCATTAATATGAACCATGGAAAACAATTAAAAGAATCGTTTTTACATCAGAAATAGGCACAAATTTTTTCAGTACCCTAAAATGTTCTGATCTTTTCTATTCCTAATTCCAGTTAATTGTCCCAATATATATATATATATATATATATATATATATATATATACTCTTTATTACTGCTCATGTAAAAACAAATAAAGAGTGTATATATATATATATATATATATATATATATATATATATATATATATACATACTCTTTATTTGTTTTTACATAAGCAGTCATGAGTATGTTTCGGTCAGCAAGTTATCAGTAACTGGAGACCTCTTCAGGTGATACAGCTGTATTGGTAACTAGCTTACCGAAACATGCTCATGACTGTGTAGCAACATATTACTGCTTATGTAAAAACAAATAAAAAGTATACCCTGCTCTATTTTGGTATTGAGCACTCTTGTTTTAACCTTGCTACACTTCGTTGATTACCTAACCTCTGGAAAACAATAACCTCAGATTATATATATATATATATATATATATATATATATATATATATATTTTATTTTATTCAAATTAAAACAACGTTTCTATATGAACTCTCATTCTTGATGTTATTCTCACGTTGCCTACACACAGTTCAAACATTTCAAAATGCAACCGCTAGATACAACGCGCGGCTCTTTACAAACAGACTTCTTTCTCCAACTTACAACATGGCAAGGAAGAAGAAAAGGATAAAAACAACACACTGAAGATGGAGTATACCTCTGAAATATATTTGTGATAAATTTCAAACAAGTAAAGTGTTTGTTTATTTTCTTTATATTACATTGTGATTTGGCTTTCAAGCGTACTTGATGCATATTTTATATATATATATATATATATATATATATATATATATATATGCTTGTGCAAATGGAAATTCATTTAACTTTCTTGAAGTTATATATTTGGATTTTACCGTCACTGGATTATTTATCTTCTACCAGACTATCCATTCACGTGTAATCACCTTTTTCTTCACCATATTCCCTCTGCTTCACTTTTTTATCAAGTAAGATCTTTGACTTACTTGTTGTTTCATCAAATACTTTTGCATGCAAAATCCAATCCCGCATTTTGCTAATTCCTAACCTCTGATGAGAAGGAAAGTATTTCTTCGAAACTCCATGGATTAAGGACTATTCACTTATCTAGTGTTTCCTTTTCAGATTAAATATGTTTTTAACTCATTTCAAAGTGTTTTTTAACATGTTTTATTGACTGTTTGCTCTCATATATATATATATATATATATATATATATATATATATATATATATATATATATATTAATAAAGTAACCGCAGGAATTTCCCTCTTGAAAAAAAAAGTATTGTAGATTTGCAACAACAGATGCTACATACAAATTCAATACAACTAGACTTTCAAACACCTTTGCAGACACATGCCCTACCACTGCCACTAGGAGGAAGTTATAGAATAAGAGACAATGAAATGGAGTTATATTCTATATTCAAAAGCAACTTTATTTGTCATCTTCGTTAATAGCATGTACAAGAGAGAAACGGGTTAGTAGGTGGAAGTGTTCTTGTGTGTAAAGATAGATTTAATATAATGCCGGCTTGTTGAAGGTGAGAAGAGTGTTCATATGTGCTTGTATTTATAGTAGTTGTGAAAAGAGTTTCTGATGTGGGAATGTAAATTAGATATTCGGCAGTTAGATATAGGTCAGGCCTGTTGAAAAGGATGGAGAAAAGTGTTTAATGTGTTTATGTAAGTAGTAGCGTGCGTTCGATAATAGAGACGGGACAAAGGGTTAGTGTATCGTGGTAGGAAAGAGAACGTGTGTGAAGCACACGTGGAAGCAAGTTTTGACGGTAGCCATGTTGGCTTGTTGTACTCACGTTAGGCCTGGGGCCAAAGGCTCAGGCGAATATCTGCCGTCCAGCAGGGCCAGGAAGAAAGAGCGTAAGAGGTTTTACTTTTTATACACTCAGTCATGTACATGAGAGCTGGCTTGTGATTGGGCAAGCCAAGTAAGATGGAAGATTTAAATCTTGAGCCGCGAGATTTAACTCCTGCTACTGTGCTTGTTGCAAGTTCATCTGCTACAAACTCTACACTTCCACAGATTCTGTGCTTACACCGGCCATAACTGGCTCATACATACACAGATATACAATTATCTTTCCCATAGTAGTAAAATAATTGCATGGTGGATTCTGAGAATACAGTCCAATAAAAAGAAGAATTCTCTACAGGACACAATTCTGCTAACAAAAACAAACTAATAATCGCTCAAAAACAGAAAATTATATACTGGTAACATTAAAATTATCCTAATGTTTCTTGCAACTTAATGTGTACTTGTAACTTATTTTTAACAAATGTAAATATGCACAATATATCAACACGCCACTATACCCCCCCCTTCAAAACAGCCCTAAAAAAATATACCTTTTAAGCGTATCAATATTTATTTTTCTATTTTGAGTGATTATCAAGAATTTAATTATGCGATATATGTTTTTTTTTTGCTGTTTTGTTTCTTTGCAATTTTTACTCCTGTTGACGATTTGATTTAATTTTATATTCATGACCAATTACCTATGCTCCAAAGCTATGACTTATCATGTCAACACTTCCTTTTTAGAACTAAATAAACGCTTTCATATAAGTTAAAACACAAAAATATTATGCAAGTAGGTTTCAAAGTAAATTTGACTTGCTACGAAAACACTTATTTGTTATATATTTATTTTATTTTTTTTACCACTTTTACTTTCTGTGGAGTATTTTATTATTTAGAAGATGTGATACTTTTAGAAAAAAAATGCATGCAGTATACCAAAAAGAAAAACAATAGCTGACTTGAAAGATGCTGTCATCGGTAGAAGGTATTTATCTGCCTCTGATTTGATTTGGACCATTTTTCGTAATTTTTTGAAGTTATACTGATTTAGGCATGACAAATAAGTACGTAATAATGTTTTCCCCTTAAATGCTTATTTTTTTTAGAATCAGCCAGTACCTGCAGGTTATCGCCCCAAACCACCACTAATCACCAGTAACCAATAGTGCTGACAATCACAGACAGTGGCTTCCACTAGCTGCCACTGGAAAACAATGCCAGTGGAAGCCAGATTATTTCATTTAGGCCATGGCCACCAGTGTCTGCTATTTTTCAGGGATGGTAGTGGCCACCAACAACCACCGTAGTTTAATTTGTTTTCAAGGAGGGTCCTTTAACAATTCTGTTTTGGATCTGTGTCATGCTTCCACTGGGCAATGCTGGTTAATGGCTCCTGCTAGTATATATATATATATATATATATATATATATATATATATATATATAGGTGGAGTAGAAGTTGTAATTTGAGAGTTGAAACAAAAAAATAGAGATTGACTCCACCCTTAAAGTTTTATGAAATTTAATTCTAAAGCTTTGACATATGTTTAATTATGTTTTTTTATTTCTGTTTTTTTTTTTTTTTTAATTTTTTATTTCTTTTTTAAATAGGAGTAACCCCCAAAATAAATGAATACTTTTTTTTTTTTTTTTTTTGGCTCTAATCTAGTTCACATTTTCCTAAAGTTGATGAAATTGATAATTTTTAGAATTTTTCTGGGTGTGTGTTACAAAACAATCAGATTGTTTTTATGTATGACTTCCACTTTAGAGAAAAAATTAAAAAAAAAAAAAAAGGATCATGTTTCCAACAAGCCCCCCCAGATTCTGAAAAGAATAGCATTTTATCTGGCATCAGTAATTCAAATAAAACAAATGAATCATTTCTAATTATGCCTGTTATGTGACAATTAACCACTATTATACAATCCATGTTCATATGCCAGAGAGTTTTATCTATATATATATAAGTAAAAAAGGTGTGTGTGTGCGTGTGAGAACACTTCTCAATCTATATACTCAACAAATTTTTTATCTACAGAAATGTTTGGTATATAGGGTATTTAGACATGCGAAAAACTTTTTAATCGGTTTTCATCCAAAAAAAGGGGTAGCTAAGGGAAAAAATTGAAAAATTGGTACTTCAGGGTCATCAAATTTTTATGTTGTCAATTGTTTCACAAATGTGCACGTGCAAATCATTCACATTGTTAAGAATAAGTAGGTTTGAAAACATTTTCTAAAACATGTCAAGCTGGCTTAATGGTTATTGTTCTTGACTCCCTGTTTTTAGGTCTTGGTTTCGATCTCAGCTTGAGTAATTTTTTTTTTTTTTTTACTTATAAGAACTATTTAGAAAAAACAATATTTGCATACACATGTCTCAGTTTCTTTCCATTTTTTTTACTTCATTTTTTATTTTAAGGAATTTAACATTATGTTTAATACCGGGCAACACTGGGTACATCTTCTAGTCATGGAAAAGAGTAAGGAGCGTAGAAAGTTGACCATAGGTTTACTTTAGACAGCTTTGTAACTCTTGCTTCCCTTATTTTGTTCCTTTAGTCCTCACATTCTATGAGTGATGGTAAGGCTGGTGCTATTTAGATCAGACTGCTTGAAGAGTTGAGCCGAAGTCTATGGACCAGAATCATTGGCACCCCTCCATCAGGCATTAAGCCTGCTGGGTTTTCAACTCCTGAATACTCACACTTACCAAACACGACAGACACAAACTGCTTGAATTCCTTCATTGTTGTCTGCTCATTAAAAACAACCTTCTTATCCTCTTTCAACCCACCTGTAATTTCTACTGGTAATTTAAGGATCTCAATATAATGGAGATTTAGTGTCTGTCTGTATTAACCCAAGAATTCTCATCCATTCTTTCAACACACATCTCCCGAGATTGTCGTAATTTAATCTTCTTTGAGGTCATCCAATCTAAACCAGCCTTTAAGACTCCCATCTATCGTATCATGTCTCTTCATGCAATGCATGTCTGCAACTCTCACAAGTCAGGTTTCATTTCTATACATCATCACACAGCATACAGGAGTCTTTCCTTGGTCAACATGTAGGGAAAATCATAACTTACTTGGCTAGCGTGTGTGCATGTTTCAAAGGGTCAGTCATGTAACAAAAAGGAAAGAAAAACTAAATTGATGACACCCAGTTGGTTTTATAGTTGACGGTCACGTTAGTGATGCAGACTGTCGCTGTTTCTATACAAATGAGACAGGTGAATAAAAACGGACATGAAACAAATGGAAACGAGTTGGAAGAAGGTGTGCTATGTACATAATCGTGTGCAAATCAACTTGAAAGAGTGTTGAGTTGTGAAGTTGGAACTTTTGACAACAGTGTTGAGTTGTAGAGTCGGAAATTTTGATAGCAGTGTGTTGAATAAGCCATTATTCAAATGTTGTTTCTTTTTTCTACTTCCTTTAAGATTTATGTTTGGCTGGATGCATTAGTCAACTATTTGACTGTGACAGGATATCCCCAAGAGCAGATCCAATGGCCGCCCACTTGTCAAGTTGTTGGGAAAGAAATATTAAAGTAAGTTGTCTTCTACCGCAAATGCAAAGAACTCTCCTTTCTTTTTTCGCATGTTTAATATAACACACAACCTCACATCTGTGGAAATCGTCATTGATAAATTGCTTTCCTGAAGGTGACATTATGGTCATGTTAAAATCCAATGTTAATAAACACTTGTCATAAACCATCCTCATAAATAATCAAATTTTATTCATTTTTTTGAGTGATTACTAGGGCTATGACAACAACAAATTCTTTTCATTGTTTTAACTCTCAAGTGTGTATCCATTGATATCTTATATGCTTTTATATAGAGTGATGTGTTTCCCAGTTGATTAACTGTGTCGGATATATATTCGAGAGTCAAAACAATGAAAAGAATATGCTGTTGTCATAGCTCTAGTGATTACTGGGCCCATAACCTCTTGAGTCATTCTTGTAATAAAAAAAATGATCCAAAAAGGGATGGCAGAAGAAATTACTATTGTAGAAAATTTTTTTATAAAATTATCCAATTCTAAATATAAAATGTAGTTGTCCTAATCAAATATTGGCAGTATCAATCCATTTAGAGAAGCTTTGATTTGTGGAGAATTCCAGGTAAAGAATGGTAGTATTGATCCAGTCAGAATCAGCAGTCCTTCTCTTGTGTCGAGATTGATTGAAAAATTCCAAGAGCTTCGGTATGTTTTATTCTAGATCTTGATTGTCTTGTTCTTATCACCCCTGACTATAAATATAATCGTCCAAATCTTTGTGATCATATCCAGTACTAATATGCCAAAAATATTGTAACAGTCCAACATATGCCAGCCTGTAAAATGGATGTTAAGCTGAAGTAGTAGTAGTCCTCTTGTGTTGAGATGAAAAGCTACGACTGAAAAATTCTAAGAATTTCAGTATATTTTATGCGGCGATTTTTTTTTTTTTTTTGTATCTGAATGGTTCGTTCTTATTACCCCTGTCTATAAATATAATTGTCCAAATCTTTGTGATTATACCCAGTAAATTATACCAAAAATATTGCAACACCTTCCATTCTTGATTTTCAATAAAGTTAAAATATATATATGAGAGTCCATTGTATATATATATATATATATATATATATATATATATATATACAGTAGAACCCTGGAATACGGTGGTCCTATATGTTTTTTTTTCAGGTTACAATGTGGAATACGATGCTTTTCCGGTCCTTATTTACGGTATTTGCCCCATGTTACAGTGCTATAATGTTATTTGATTATGTGTATTATATACTGTACTGTATTTTGTTACTAATTTTTAATGTTGTATCCCAAGATTCTACTGTATATTTTTTTTTTCAAATATTTAAACTGTTTTCATACTGTATGCATATCTTGCTAGTCTTTCTCTACTCTGTAATTACTTCAATGGAAGATGCTTGACTTCACTTCAATCTCTGGTTTCTCCTTGTCTCACATCACACCAAGAATTCATCTTTTTGCCATTATTGCAAAAACGGTTCCTTTTAAAGTGCCTAACATCAAAATGGAATTTCTAAAAAAAACAATTTTTTTTTTTCAAAACCTTTACAACTTCATGGGATTGCTTTCTTGTAGGCTACAGCATAGTCTTCAACAAACACTTACATGTACTATCTTTATAATTTATCAATTTATTTTTTCATTCCATTCTCTATTTTCAATCCCTTCATAATATTTTTCATCATTCAACTGACAATCTATCCATTTCATTAATACTTGTCCTCAAATTTGAGAATTGATAAATACTAATTCATTAATTAATATTTTTAGATGCAGTTGGATTTTATGTTTCTGAATTTTTGAGCTGACAATTGATTCTTTGGATTGCTGTTCTCATCTTGAGCGTTATTTTCACAATGTTTTGGTCGATGTAATTTCCAACCTTTATGGTATAAGGGTTAATGAATGTAAGGTGGTAGTGTAATAATCGTTAATCGTGAAAGTTGGGTAGAATTTGTTTACTTAAGAGGATGGTTCAACAAGAACTCTTGGCACTTCTACATTATCAGAACGAAATTTTGTAGTTGATAAATGGAGTTTTCAGATAAAAAACAATGGTTTCAACTGATTTTTTTATCAAGTTTAATAAGTTACAATGGTAGCTTATAAATTATGCACTCGAAATTACCTTAATATTACTGAATTATTAAAGAAAACAACTTTAATCGTGTTAGCAGGTGAAAAATAGAGGCCATCTTGTTTAAATCAAAACAGAAAATTACCTCCCTTTTGAACTCTTACATGAGCAAATACGATCGTTTTCTTCAAATTCTATTTTCTTTAATAAATAATTTTCTACCTTATCGATTTTCATAATTTTTGGATATAATCATCTTAAAAATACGAGGAATACGTAAATACCATTGTTTTCATGTGAAATTCAGTTTTATGATTACCAAAATTTCGTTCTGATAGTGTAGAAGCACTGAACTTTTTTACATTAGGCTTGAAAGTTACCATATTGTAGTCGGCCAGGAATAGGCAAGTGAAACAGGTAGGCAATTCTAGGAAAGATGCTTTGTTCATGGAATTTGCATTTTTAGTTAGAGAGTGGGGAAATTGCTGATAGTGGTTGTCAAACTCGGGAATTTTCTGCCTAACTTTGAAATCTTTCTGTCAAACTTGGGAATCTGCACAAAATTTTGAACAGAACCCTTTATTTAATCCACAGAAGTAGCATGTTCTCGTTCTGTCAGCCATGACTGGATAGAAGTCGCAATTGTATTTTCCATTGCCCACAACGAGGATTAACCTTTCAGAAGAATGTCATTTTTACAACTGAATCTTTCCAGATACTCTAACCACTGTGCTTTATTTAACCCACAGAAGTAGCATGTTCTTGTTCTGTCAGCCATGAGTAGGTAGAAGTCCTAAGTAATTCGTAATTGTATTTTTAGTGTCACCTGCATTAAGGATTGAACTGAGGTTAAAGTACTTGGTAAAATTCAGTTGTAAGTTTTTTTGGGGAGAAGTTACATAGGAGTTACCACTTATCAAGGCCCGGAAGCTACTTGAGGATAAGGGTTAATGGGTGTACAGTAGTCCATGGGATAATAGTAATCATCATCTGTGGAAGTTTGAAGTTGTTGAATACAAAAAGTTGAATTACTTATGGGGACAGTTCCTCAAGAACTTGTTTATGTTGGACTTGAAGACAGTCAAATTGTAGTCAGCTGGAAAGCAGGCAAACAGAAGAGAGTTCCACAGGTATGCAGTTGTAAGAAAGAAGATTTGTTGTTCATGGAATCTACGTTTAGGTTTAGGCACAGATAAAGAGTGAGGGAAATTATTGATAGTGGCTTTAGCTAGACGATTATTTTTCGTAAAAGTTTAGCAAGGGGGGGGGCATAGATTGGAGCTTAGACGAGCACTTGCCATGAAAATAACGATAAAGCAGAGACAGGCTCACAAGTTCCACATATTCATGTGATGGAATAAGAACATGCTACTCACATGAATTCTCACATGAAATTCTGTTCAGATTCGTTCCCGAGTTTGATAGGATACACTTGGAAGAAAACAGTAATCTGAAAAAAAAGACAATATATTCAAACACAGTAGTGGTTGAATATATGGTTAAGTGGCAGTTTAACTAATTTAGAACTGCTTTAAAGCTTCACTGCTCACTCATTTTTCGACAAAATTTCAAACAATTATTACAGTTTATAGATAACCTTCTCAGCTATATCGTGAAAAAAAAAAAAAATTCAATTTTCGTTCAGTAAAACAAAAGTTATGATGAATTTACTGGTGTTCAAAATCATTAAAAAAAAAAAAACGTAAGGAGGTGAGCGACGTTTTTTATGACTAGTTTCTATAGCAACCATTTCACTTCAGTGACTAGCGTTGCTACCAATTCACTGATCTCGCAAAAAGAGAAGTAACAAGTGAAGCAGAGAAAATGAAAGCATGAAAGGGAGATAATTGGGAGGATTTTATTGAAAGCAGACGAGTGCAATACATTGTTATTACATATGCATATGTTATGTTTATAGGGGCAAAAAAATAAGACTGAAATTAAACAAAGAACAAGTGAATTTACTAGAAGCCTGGAAAAATCATGGATTACAATAGA
The DNA here is from genome assembly GCF_053919585.1 of Euprymna scolopes. Taxonomy (NCBI): domain Eukaryota; kingdom Metazoa; phylum Mollusca; class Cephalopoda; order Sepiida; family Sepiolidae; genus Euprymna; species Euprymna scolopes. The sequence goes on from NC_136506.1 coordinate 31,153,210, forward strand.
AAAATGCGAGCAGAAAAGGACAAGATATTCTAGTAAAAATATAATAAATGTATAACTTAAAATATTGTAGCATTAAGATTTTTTTTTAAATTCAATTTATAACATTATATAATAAATTTTTAATGCTACAATATTTTAAGTTATAAATTTATTATATTTTTTACTAGAATATCTTGTCCTTTTCTTTTCCAGTCCTTTACATTTCCATGTTTAAGCTTAACCATATTACTTTTCATGCTTGCATTTTTCTATTGTAATGCAGTTTTGTTTGTCAATATAGAAAATATTTTAGCTAAAAATATTATTCACCAAAATTTATAGATAAACTGTAGCTGATTAGGATAAAAAAACGAGTCATTCTTATGTCAGCTGTTATGATTCAAGGATTTTTAAGAAATTCTTTTTGTATTCAACAGTCTAAGACCACCCTCACATTTTCAGAAACAAAAAATGCTATGTGCTAAAACGAGCATGGAATTTATGGACAATGCTAACAGTTTTCTTGAAGGTTTCCGGTCAGCGATGCAAACTTTTCATCTGTGAAGCAAATGATGTAACAGAGAATGGCGTTTAAGTCAAACAATTACCAAGAGAAGATACCAATTCAGCAGAAATTCCTATAGGATATATGATGAAAAATATATATCATAGCATTACAAATTAATTTTTTCTTTTTAGATAATTGTTATTTTATCAACTTGCATGAAAAAAAAAAACTATGTAAAAGATGCTTAAAACCGTTTGAATTATGCAAATACCATCAGTAGTTCAAAAGTTATGAGAATTTTAAGTGCCAAAATTTAGGCTTTTCTGTGGACATTTTTCTTTAGAAAAAGTGGGCTAAATTACGGACCTCAACATTTCAAGAAATTCGGTAATTTCGCCACCATTTATTTATTTTTCAAGCTATTTCCATGAAACTTGGCACTCTTATGTAAACTTGTGTGTTCTTTCTGATTATGCAGTCAAATCTGATGTATCTCTTTACCATAAGCCATGAATTATAAATTCAGATGTACAAATTTCAATTTTTTTAAAACCGGCGCATGGTATCATACAGTGGGTGTCTCTTTATGAACAAAACTAGTATTATAGTGGTATTTAAATATAGCTTTATTGAGAATAGGCATTTACCTGCCTCCTCACCAAAGGAGAGCTTAATCTGGGTGTAGCCATTGAATGCCTAAAGAGCATTCATGGCCATCATAACAGCAAAATGAAGGAGAGAAATAATTATTATTTCGTGATTATAAAGTGCAATTTGAAAAAATATTTATAATAATATTATTTTTTCAGCACAGTCTCTAAACTTCAATTTCCAACTATAATTTTTCTAACAAGTTTCAAAACAAAGTAGGAGAGAAATAAACCCTGTACAAAATTGGCTTTGAAACCTAGTAGGTGATGCCCTTTTCTCTTCCCTGCAATCTCTTTTCCACAGAGGAGATGTCCCAAGCCTATCTCTACTCTAGCACTATTTTCATGGCAAATGCTTGACTGAACTCCAGTCTATCTCCCCCCCTTGCTAAACTTTTACAAAAGAAACACTGAACTAGCTATAACCACTGTACCTAAATCTAAACGCAGATTCCATGAACAAAGCTTCTTTCCCAGAATTGTCCACCTGTGGAACACTGTTCTGCTGGCCTGCTTCCTGGTTGAATACAACATGGTAGCCTTCAAATCCAATGTAAACAAATTCTTGTTGAGCCGCCCCCATAAATAATCAAATTCTTCCCAATTTACACCATTAGTGATTACTGCACTACCATTATACATTCATTAATTCATATCCTTGAGTATCCTTCGGGCCTTGATAAGTGGTGACTCCCAAGTATTAAGAAATAAAAATTTTTCTAAAAATATGCTTCAGAGAATATTCTATCTCCCAAGAGAGAACTTAGTATTATTGCCTAGAAGTTTTTCATATTACTCTCAGAGTGCTCATGTCTTAAGGGAGTTACTAATGAAAATAAATCATCCAAAACAATTAAGAACCCACAAATATTTAAAAAAGTGACATCTACATTCTGTTGGAAGATTGTCCCAGATATTTTGTGTGTTACCTTTCCTTTGCAGTGCTTTTATCATTTTATTCCTTCTGTTCTAGTGCAAATGGCTGACCATTTTTTATGGCAGTTAGTGTAGCCTGTGCAATGCAAATTGCTCTCGAATGCCTCATTATGTTCAAGCCATCCAAACATAGCACAGGCGACTTGATGCCATTTACAATATGAAGATAGGCTCCTCTCATTACAATATTGAGCACTTTTCATGCATAGAGTCTTCATGGTGTATCTTCTCTCTTTTATATTATTTACCTCCTTACTAGGAGGTTAGACACAAAACTACACATACGTTTCAGAAGCCAGCACTGATCTAAAAAAAAAAATTCCTGAGCAGCCCTGTCAGGATTCCCTGGTAGAGGCACCTCAGGTGATTAGTAATGAACTAGCCACTTTTAGAAAACAAGTTAAAGCCTGGGAGGTGGCCTATACAAACATCTTTGTATTCATTTGACGTAACTTTTCCCTTATTCAGGAGCGGACATTTTCTTATATTTCACAAACTCACTCTCCAGTTTTTGTGGTTCAGTGAGTCAGCTGTTTCCAAATTCCACTCTCTATGGTTTTGTTTCCAAGTTTTTCTTGGCTGGCCAACCTTCCTGTGATTCAAGACGTCCCTGTTTCTGCAATAGTTTATCCACAAGGATGACTGTTCCATATGACCATACCACCGAACCGATTAATTTTTAGGATAACCTCTACACTGGACAAATAGTTTTTTTAGCAAATTCTCTCATCTTTACCATTTATTAAATACTAATTGTCTATTCTATCTGGTGTTGCCCGGCAGTGTATTTAATTGCAATTTGTTTTACTTTAAATTATGCTGCTATTTTATTATTATTATTATTATCAAACGGACAAAACTCTGCATGAACGAATACAGAGTTGCATATCTTTTTTTAATGGCATTAATAATTCCAACATGGACAAAGTATTTTTTACAAGAAATTCAACTGGATTATATTTTACTAAACATTTTAGCCTAAGAAAAACGAGCAAAAGTTGTAGCCCATTGAGTTAAAATGTGTGCTTTTTATGTGGACTCAAGGATGGGATCACAGAAGGAAAACACTGAACACAGGTTACGTGTAAGAAAGATATATTAACCAAAAAGATTACAAAGATAGGATAAAGGGTAAGTGGAGCTTACTATCCAATGATGTTCAATATGGATAGTTGTACGTGCTGCACACTATTAGTACTCCTGTTGATTCTACAGTATTATGATACTATCTGGAAGAGTTTATGATGCAAGTAAGTTACGGTCTAACAACAGTTTTATACTACACTTCTAGAGTAAATGTGGTATTGTGATGACGAATCTCTATTAATCCTTATTAATTTTTAACTATGCATTGAACAGATGCTATAATACTTGGTTCGCTACACCTTATCATAACAAAGGTCTATACAAAATTTCAGCCAGATTGACCCAGTAGTATCTGAGAAAAAGCAGAGTAAATAAGATATCATGGTAACTAATCCCTATTAATTTCTAACTATGCATCAAACAGATATCATAATACTTAATTCACTACACCTTATCATAACAAAGGTTCATACAAAATTTCAACCAGATTGACTCAGTAGATTCTTTTTTTTTACAAGGTAGTCACCACTTATCAAGGCCCGGTAGCTACTTAGGGATAAGGGTTATTGCATGTACAGTACGTTAGTATTGGAGAGTTGATAAAGTATCTTACTTAAGGGGGGGGGGCGGTTCATCAGGAATTTGTTTATGTTGGACTTGAAGACATCCAGGGTGTAGTCAGGTGGGAAACAGGCAAACGGAACAGAGTCCACAGGCATGCACTTCTAATAAAGAAGCTTTATTCATGGTTTTGGCACAAATAAAGAGTGGGGAAAATTTTTGAAAGTGGTTTCAGCTAGACGGATGTTTATCGTGAAAGATTGGCGAGGGGAGACCAGAGATTGGAGCTCAGATGAGCACTTGCCATGGTAGTAACAATAACACAAAGATAGGCTCGCAACATCTCTCCTGTGGGAGAGAAGTTGCAGAGAACAGAAAAGAGCATCACCCACTAAGGCAGAATAGGCTGTTTTTAACAGCTCCTGTCCAGATGTGGCAGCAGTACTCCGTCCTTGGACGTACTTGGCTTTTATATAGATAGAGAATTGCATCAGTAGTGAGATATCTTCTGGAGCGGTAGAAGGATCCTATAATTTTTCCGGCGACCTTAGCAACTGACTTGATGTACGTCTTCCATTTCAGGTCAGGAGTAAAGGTCAAGCCCAGAAGCTTATCAAAACATGGAACTTCCCCTAGACGAGAGCCACCCATTTCAATTGATACCAGATGGGGATCAGAGCGTTGATGATGTAAAGATAGGGGCTTGGTTTTAGATGCATTAAAAGTAACCAGCCACCTCTTCCCCCACTGTACCACGCGCTCAAGATCAGAGGAGAGAGAATCAGAGAGAACTTTGTCATTTACGGCCTTTGATGTGTTGCCATAGATGGTCGTGTCATCAGCATAGATGTCAATGAATGATTTAAGTATGTGTTTTGGGAGATCATTGATGTAGATCAGGAAGACAGTTGGGCCCAGGATGGACCCCTGAGGAACTCCAGCATTAATACTTCGGGCCTCTGATTTTTGCCCATCAACCACTACTCTTATGAGCCTATCAGAGAGAAATGATCTAATGATTGAGAAAACATTTCCAGTTATACCGTAGCTGGACATCTTGATGCTGACAAGATGACCTCCGGTCCATTGATGATGGTTGGGATAGAGTGCATGCTTCTGTTCCGAGAAAAAGTGGAATGGATAGACAGACAGCTAGACTAAGAGAAATATATAGATTTTTAACAAAGCACTGAAATGATCCGCAAGGAAAACTGATGAATATTTATTTTGTAGGACGAAAGCTATTGATGACAAAGATATTATAAAAAGATTGACTTTACTTTATGTGGTAGATTTCAAATGATGTTTATTGAAGTGTTTTATTATTATTTCAGATTCCATGCTTTGTATTGGCCTGCATTCTTGATGGCTGTCGGAATGGAACTTCCACATCAAATTCTTTGTCATTCACATTGGCTTATCGATGGACATAAGGTAACAGTTAGATAATGCAACGTCTGAAAGATACCATCAAGAGGATGGAAACTCTGATTCATCAAACCATTTCTAATGTTAGGCGAATCCTTTTGACCCGACTGATCGCCAGTTGGGTCTTTTGTTAGCATATTAAAATTTTTCTTTCTTTGACAGTTTTTTCAAAAAATTTATAATTTCACGATTGCTCCCAAATAGTGGTTAGGCAGTCATGTTACAAAAATCAGAGATCAAGATATTTTATGACATCATGTAAGTATTGGCTCATTTTCCAGTAAATTATGGTTGGAAATTGTAACGTCATGCAGAGAAATTGTTCAGAGCTAAACAGATGACCCATCATTGTCTTATTGACAGGAAACATTAAGTTGTCGGCTCAATGGATAATGATGTCTCTCACTTTCTTTCTCTCTTTTTTTTTTTGAAATTGTTATGGTGTCGCCATAGTCATAGTGAAGGTATAGTTTACTGTTAACAGCTGTAATCTCTTTTTCCCTGTGGCTATAAGAATTAACATTATCATCCTCCTCATCATCATCATTATTCATTTTATCATCTAATTTCCCTTGGTCAGGCGTCTGATGCTTTGCGGCAGCCTGCAATGCCCAAGCTTGGTGGTCTTGAAAATTCTTTTCAGATCCCACTGTCTAAGAACTTTGTTGATGATTTGCATTCAAGTTTTCTTGGGTTGTCCAATTTTCTTCTGGCCTTCAACCTCAACTGCATTTTCTTATTTAAGACATGTTGTGACATCATTTCACATTTCGTTTGCATGCGTGCGTTCGCGCGCTATGTTACACTTGAAGAAGGTAGGAGGTTACATCGGCTGAAATGTGAGATTAACATCCAGAATGAGAGTTTGTAACATTCTCAACATGGCCAAATCAAAATAACGGACTGATTATCAGGAGTTCATCTAACATTGGTATATTCAGCCTAGCCAATAAGGTATCAGATCACAACACGGTGACAATGGTCTAGTAATTAACGACACAGATTGACAACACAAAAACAATATTTGGCAGTTTATTATTTTCTTGTCAATGTTTATTTCTTTATAACACATTACCTAAAAGTACTTCCTTTAAACTCATCGGCCTAACGTTTACAGGGAACATGAACTGGAATAGATACATTGAAAGCATTGCCAAGGCTGCTGCAAAGAAGGGCTCTCTCTACCGTACTAGAAAACTACTTACACCTGAAAGTATCCTGTACCTCTATAAGGCCGCCATTTGCCCATTTGGGCTGGTACATCTGCTGCTTGCCTCTCACTCCTGGACAGGGTTCAAAAAAGAGTCGCCAACCTGATAGGTCCAGAACTGTCATCTAAGCTTCAGCCTCTGTCCCATCGATGCCTGTTCTACAAGTACTTTAATGGTGAATGCTCTGACGAACTACAAGCACTTGACGTGACTACAAGCAACTAAGTCCCACCCCTTTACAGTAGAGATCCCTAGGTGTAAGAAAGCCTTTTACTCCAATAGTTTCTTCCCCAGAACTGCAATCCAGGATTCTGCTTTCCCAACCGTACTGATATGCAAAAGTTCAAGTCTAATGTGAACAGACATCTTGCTACTCATCTCCCTTCATAATGCCCCTGCAACTTATGACCCCGATAGTAGCCCCCTACTTCAAAGTGGCACTGTGCCTTGTTTGGGGTGAAAATTGATTAAAAAAAAAAACAACAAAAAAAAAGAATACATTATATATTAGGTTTCAAAATTTTTTAGACGAGGATTGATAAATTAAATCTTTTGGATGATTCAGACTACTGTTTTCATCTTGGATTATATTTTCATAACATTTCAGCCAATGTAGCCTTCAACCTCTTTCAGGTGTGTCTTGTCAAACTCGAAATTCCCGAGTGAAATATAAAGATTCCAGATGAGGATTAGTTATTCATATTATTTGGATTCATTGGACTGCTGTATTCATCTTGAACGTCATTTTCACAATGTTTCAGTCAATGTAACCTCCGACCTTCTTCCGGTGCAGTTTGTTGAACTTGGGAATGTTTCTGTCGAACTATGGAATTTAGATGAAATTTCAAACAGAACCCTTTATTTACTTTGCAGGGTTAGCATGCGCTTGTTTTATCAGTTATGACTTGATAGAGGTCCTAAGTAATTTGCAGTAGTGCAGTTGTTAGAGTACTTGGAAAAATCAATTGTGAAAGTGATATTCTCCTGAAGGTTGAAGGTTCAATTCTCAGTGTGGGCAAGTGAAAAATACAATAGCAAATAACTTAGGACCTCTATCCAGTCATGGCTGACAGAACAAGAGCATGCTAACCCCCCCCCCCGTGAAGTAAATAAATGTTTCTGTTTGAAATTTTATCCAAATTTTCGAGTTCGACAAGATACACCTGAAGAAGGTCAGAGGTTACATTGACCGAAATGTTATAAAAATGACACTCAAGATGAGAACGAAGAATCCAAATAATATGAACGATTCCAGAGTTCAACAAGATACACATAAAAAAAGTTGAAGGTTAAATTATCTGAAATATTTTGAGAATAACATTCAAGATGAGATACATACGCGTCGAATAATCCAAATGATACAATATTATGTATCTAACTCGCATAATGTCTAGCTGTATAAAAATTATGACAACATATACATTTTAACAACAAACAATAAAAAGGACAAATAACAGTTCTCTGGGGTTGTAACATCAGACAAATCGCAGAAACATACCTGTCTGTCCCTGTTCTTGGAAAAGCTGCAAAGAAGGTTCAATCCCCAATGAATCTCTGGTTGTTTTTCTGCAACTTTTATTTCTGAAGTTTTCCCATCGGAAAGCTTCCGCTGATCCTAGACTAACGCATTCTGACATCTAAGTTTACTTTAGTTCTGTAGTTACAAACTGCTCAAAAGTAGAATTTGGTATATTGAGATTTGTTTTTTAATCGCACCAGCATTGAAGGATATACTAATGTGCACTACCACAAGATTGACTTCTGCCCATTATTTTTTTTATTTTTATTTTTTTTTTACACAGTGATCACCACTTATCAAGGCCCGGAAGCCACTCAGGGATAAGGGTTATTGCAAGTGCATTACGGTAGTGTGGAGATTTGATGAAGTGCTTACTTAAGGGGGCAGTTCATTAGGAATTTGTTAATGTTGGACTTGAAGACATCCAAGTTGTAGTCCGGTGGGAAGCAGGCAGACGGAATTTATGGTGATTGAATGAAAGCAAGCTATCCTCATGGATTAAATAAAGCATTCCGTTTGAAATCCCATAAAGATTCCTGAGTTCAACAAAGATACACCTGTGTAACCCACATTTACACACAGGACCCACACGTTGTATGCAGTCTACGTCACAAGGAACATAGGACAAGTAATAACTTGACTCCTTTTTGTTTGTAACAATGACAACATTTATTTCCAGATACTTTTCTGAATAAACCATCATCATGCTCCTTCTCTCTGACTTCTGTCCTCTCGAACGTCATCCACGTCGCTTATGTGATCATCCTCTCTGACGTGCTCTGCTCTGTCTCCTTTTTATAGTCTTTTTCTTTTTTCTTACCGGTAACCTCATTTCGTATGCATTTGAAATTAGTGTTTATGTTTAGAACACAATTGAAACATGATACTTGACTTTTGCATTTTCAACTTTAATTCTTTAATTCAACCCATTGTATATAAAAATATTTTTATGAAATCAACAGTAGGTTCTTTGATAAGACAGGGGCGCGTTCAAAGTGAATGTCTCTGTTTAAAGCAAAATTGAATCAGGATATTTTACTTAAGAATTTTGAACATAAATTCAAGCCATTATATATGAAAATTAATTTTATAAAATCAACAGTAGGTTCTCTACAGTGCAATGTAAACTACAGTGTATTGTGGATTAATTCACTGCAGGTGAAGTTTTTACCCAGTGCACAACAGTGGGTCCCCAACTAGAGCAGACAATCAATCTATATGATTAAAAAGTGGGCGATTTCAATGACAATAAAAATATAGTATAGAACATTTATTGATCTTCATTCAATCCCAGACAACCTTGGGTATCCTTGCTGATTCAGTATAATTTTAAGTTGAATTGGTTGAACAGTTAATATTAACTTTTATCCTGCTGAGCATAGAATTAACTTTCTGATTTTTTTAAATATAACTTTACCATAGCTTGGAGACTACATAAATAATGTTTGAAGTTCGTGTGAAAGCAATATGCATGAATTTTGGAAAAAATCAAATTAGTTTATTGCAAATCTATATATATAAAAGCGAAAATGTATGTATGTATGTTCGCTTTTTGTGTATGTCCGAGAAAGGCATTTTTCCGAGAAGTGATCGGTCGACTTCTTACAACTTTTTATATCACGTCTAAATGATAATATCTACGAGTTAACAACAGGGGTCGCCTGTCTATTTAATTTTCCCGACTTTCAAAAGATAAATATTCCACATATTCGGATCGCTGCATGTTGCTTTCACTTTTCAGTATAAAAACAGCGAAACCGGATTCGAACCGGATGTAAACGTCACCGTCAACTATCCTGCAGTAAAACGATTTGACCTCATTAAAAACTGCAGAATAGCGTGATGTTTGACATTAACTTTTTAATCGCTCTTACATTGACTGCTGCTGTAGCGCAGGTGTTCAGGCTTAGCCTATGTGCCTCAAGGCTCCGGGTTCAAGCCAACCTGTCACCAAGCCCCCTCCCTTATTTTTTTTTTCCATTTTTAAAATCGCTATTTTTTTATCGTTTTTTTTTTTTTTTTATATTTAAATATGGTTAAGTTTCGTTTTTGTTCTTCTTTACCTCACCCCCAAACACATACACCTACAAGCACCTGGGCAACGCTGGGTACCCCCCCGCTAGTATATGATAAAAATCAAATTTGGAATAAAATTATACTTCAAAAATTGGGTTCCATTTAAGGAACATAAGGGTGTAAAAAAAGGTTACATGAATTTCTAAAAGTAAATGATGTTATAGGAAGACGACTATGTAACAATATCAGTAAACATTGTTACACATTATACTGCCTTGGCTTTTTGGCTAGGATTAAAGTGTAGTATCTGTTTACTGGTCTTTATTTTTTGTTGTTCCACTCCCAATAAATTTTTTCATAAAATATATTTATAAATTAAATTAAAATTTTCAACACTTTGTGAATATTTTCAGTAAGGTATCCCCCTAGAATTACTGGGGTATTTTTGGTAACTGCAATGGTTCTAGCAGAGTAGGATAGACAAATATGTCAGCGTAGAGAAAATATGACTAACAAATCCCATTAACCTCACACTTTTGATGGCCTTGTAGTAAATTTGTTCAAACTGAAACTTTTACAATTTTTGCAAATAATTCAGTGTTGTATCTATTTCAGTCTAACAATGACTTTGTTGCTATTAGTTTGTTCAGTTCTAGGTGGTTCATTCTCCTAGACATTATCTTCTCTCTGAAAGGAGGTTAGCTTATTGCTAATCGCCTGAGGCGCCCCTAAAGAGGAATTCCGACAGGGCGGCCCAGGAATTTTTTCTTGGGCATAATGCACTTAACCTAGTGTGCTGGGTTTTTGAAACGTTGTCTGATCTCCTACAGGTGAGTTAAGTACTGCACTTCATCTGTTCTGTACTCGGTGGGTGAAGGAGAGATCCTTCCAGATTGAGGCAGCTTTTTTTTTGTCTCAATCCAGAGTGCCTCTTTTTGGGAATTGAATTTTTCCCCACAATAAAAATTGTGCCTGTATATAACTCTGTACTCGTTGGAGAGGCTAATAGATAGGGACACATTATGTTGCATTTGGTAACAGCATTAGATTGAATGGAAGTTTACTTTTCAGTTTTCGAAAATGCAAGTTTTTATTTTTCATTTTTTTTTCATTCATTTTTATTTTTCATGAAACAAACTTTTCAGTAAAAGAGAGAATGGCACATGGCGGTTACTTGACACCTTTCAGTAAAAAAAAAAAAAAAAAAGAAAAAGCAAATTTTTTTTCTTTTTAATTTTTGTTATATATGTAAATAAAAACAGATGCTGAATGCTGAGTCAGCTATTTTATATGCAATATGAGAACAAAACTAAAATCTATTATCCACATTAGGAGGGGGAGGATAGAAAACAGGCGACTCTCCTACACCAAGAAAATGTAATTAATGGGCTTAAAATATAAGGCCATTATAAAATGCAAGAATGGATCTATACATAAGAAGCAGTCAGTTAAACAGTCTATTTACCATAAAAAAATACTGCAGGGTGTCATGTATACACACACACACACACACACACACACACACACACTCTACAAGAAAAATCCAACTCTTAAAATTTAATATGTAAAAGGAAAAATGTGTGTATATGTGTGTTTGTATGTCTCGCAAAAACTTCCAACATGCACGTAAGAACGTGATAAAATTAGTATCGTTTTAAAGTTCGGTCTCTCGGATGATAAATATCGAAAAAAACATTAATTCCTTCACCTTCAACTCTGCCGCTTTTCACAAGGAGGGGTCGCTTTTTGCATCAACAGTTTTGCAAGTCATCGTCTCCTGCTTAATTCTAATGCTTGCGACTCCCGGTTTCACGATGGACGCATCAGCTAAGACGTTAGGTTTTTTTTCACTTTCTTTTCCTTCTTCGTATTACGAGTTTGAGCCTACCTGCCTACCACCACTTTTTTTTTTTTTTTTAACACCTCTCCACTGGGGCTGCCTACCAGGGTTCCTTACTACACCAGCTCTCCACACCTAGGCAATGCTGGGTACCCCCACTATTTATTAATAAAGTTAAAAATGTTTTTTTGTTTTTTTATATGGAAGTCATTATTTATCAAGGCCAAAAAGCCACTTGAGGATAAGGTGTTAATGAGTGTACAATGGTCTGTAAGACAATACTGTGATGATCATAAGTGGTGGAAATTGAGTAGAATTTAATTATTTAAGAGGACGACTCAACAAAAATTTGTTTACATTGAATTTGAAAATGACTATGCTGTAGTCAGCTAAAAAGCAGTCACACGGTATAGAGTTCCACAGCTGGTCAGTTCTAGAAAAGAAACTTTGTTCTTTGAATTTGCATTTACTTTTAGGCATAAATAGAGGGTAGGGGAAATTGTTGACAGTGGTTATAACTAGACAAGTGTTGTGAATGCTTTTCAGAAGGGGGAACCATAGATTTAAGCTCAGTTGATCACTTGCCATAAAAATAATGATAGAGCAGAAACTGACTTGCAATGTCTCTTCCATGAGAAAAAAGGACATCTACTATGTTCCGAAGCCAGTTTTGAATACTGCCAAAGCAGGAAAGAGTGCTTCTGAGCAGTCCCAGATGTAGCAACAGTACTCCATCCTAGGAGATATTTGGCTCTTATAAGAGTAGAGAATTATATCAGGAGTGAGATGCCTTCTGGAGCAGTAGAATGATGTAACCATTTTTCTAGTTACCTTTGTAACAGATTTGATGCAAGTTTCCCATTTCAGGTCAGGAGTGAAGGTCAGTTCCAAAAGCTTGTTGAAGTAGTGTGCTTCCTCAAGAAGAGAGCTATTCATTTCAGTTGGGGCAAAGTGGGGTCAGAGCATTGGTGGTGAAAAGATAGAAGCTTGGTTTTGGATTTTACAATCCAACAATATTATTTACAAGTAAACTTCACTGTATGTTTAGCTTGTCCACCAAGTCTCAACCATGAATATCCAACAGTCTTCAGAGAGATAAATTAAGAAACAGAAAACATTTATGAAAATAAAACTGGCAAGAGTGACACAACCAACTAAAACAACTAGTAAAAGTCATGGAAAAAGATTGAAATACAGGGTGACTCCTCTTGAAAAAAAAAAACAAAAAAAAAAAAAACTTCCACTATGAGAGTTCAATAATAACAATTTATACAATTCAACCATATTTGGTGCAAATAAACCTCAATCAATACCTGACTTATCTACCAAATTTCAGTCATGAATTATTAACAGTCTTTATTTTATAACCGTGCAATTATATGCGGAGACACTTTGGTAACAGGCTCATCAGTAAAAGTCATGATTCTCAATGGGCTTCATGCTCACCTGACCCTAACCATCCAAATTTTTATCGATGAGGTTATCTTAAAACAATCCCTAGACTATTCCTGAACTAAAGAGGTTAATCACAACCAAAATTAGAGTAGTGCCGAGAAAGGAATGTGTCAGAATTATTGACAATTTTGCACGATGTATCCAGGTATGCTTATCAATGAACAGCAAAATACAAAAAAAAAAAACTGTTGGACATTCATCTCTGAAACCTGCTGGACAAGTCAGGCATAAACTGAAAATTTGTATCAATTATGTTTTTTTTTTTTTTTTTTTTTTTTTTTTGTTACAAGGGAGTCACTACTTATCAATCCCTGAAGGCCGTTCGAGGATAAGGGTTACTGAATGCATGGAAATAGTGTAGTAATTGTTAGTATTGTAAATTGGGTAGAATTTGGATTATTTAAGGGGACGGCCCAACAAGAATTTGTATGGCAGAATGGATTGTGACTTTGTTAATGATTTCATTGATGGAATCTTTTGGGACATCACCCTGTATTATTAACATTTTATCTATAGGGAAATCTCAAAGATAATGTCTATCGAAACAATCTTCAGATTGTTCAATAATGAAAGTGGGCAATAACAGACAAAATCAGGAAATGCCGAGAAAGGAGAGTGCCTGAGTTATTGACAATTTTGCCTGCTATATCGAGGTGTACTAATCATCGAATGGTGATACAACAAAAACTGTTGGAGATCCATGATAAAAACTTGGTGGACAAGTCAGGCATAAACTGGAATTTATTTGTACTTAGATTGCAGAAAGGTTCATGGATTTTATTAACAATTCCAAGATTTTGGGTCATCCTGTATTTAAAGCTTTAATGTGACAGACTAATAAAAATGCTATAACATGATAGACTAATGAAAATATAACTTAAGCATGATAGACCCAATAAAAATGTTATAACTTAAGCATGACAGATAAATAAAAATGCTATAACATGAGCATGACAGACTAATAAAAATGTTATAACCCAAGCATGACAGACCAATGTAACTGCTTTAACTAAAGTGTGACTTATGGATAGAGCTTCTTATATAAAGATGTTCCGATGCATTTAAAATCCAATGAAATGGTATCTTTTTTAGTAATATAAACTTACATAGACATTAGAACAGCTTGCGTGAGTTACCCAGTATTTCAATGTCAGCACATCTCCTTAGGCTGTAATATCAACTGAAAATTAAATTATTGCCAAAAGTAAATAGAAACAAATGAAATTGGTCGGAAAAAAAAAAAAGAAAATGAATAAAAAAAAAAACCTGTTAAATTAATGTTTTACAAGCTCCAGACTATCATCTCAATTTAGTGACACACTGACATTAACCCCTACTCTCTGCTCCTAGACATAGTTTCAAAACATATGCATGCAAAAACTACATAAACACTAAGTATAAACTTAACTACCCTTCCGACACCCCTCACTACCTGTTTAGTCATTTGCACATTTTCTTAACGTGAATAGACATCCAACTACTCATACATACATCAGAAGTCAGAGAGAATGGCAACCTTGGTTTAAGTGAGTGTTCCTAATGATGGATGTCTGAACAGAGCTGAGAGAGAGAAACAGACCAAATATGAAGGTCTCATGTATGATATGAAAAGAAACTGGAATCTTAGGGAGATATCAATCATATCAGTTATTATAGGTGCCACAGGGCTTATGAAGAAGAACCTGAAGTCCTACCTAACTAATATTCCTGGTGAACCAAGTGCAAAAGAGAGGTCCATACAATTGCACTTAAGAGAACAGCAAGGATACTAAAAAGAGCTCTCGGTTGGTTTCAATAAAAAGCAGGGGAATATTGGCAGCTGGTTTTGCTGCCCCATACCCAGCGTTACAATCTTCAAAGAAAAAAAATGAAAAAAAAAAAGACAAAACATCTCACGATATATTAACAGTTTACATACTTAGATTATAAAGGAACAATTTGCAATAGGGCACACACCCACACATTAAATTAGCTACATATTCAAATATAACTCTGAATTGATGAAAATTATGTTTAAAAAAAAAACAAAAAAAAAACTACCTTTAATTGCACACTTACTTAAAAACAATTTTAATTTTTTTTTTATGGAAATCGTTCCAGACAGTGCATGAAACCACTTGATGTACGGAGCTAAAAACAGAAACAAACGTTACTTCAAGGTAAAAAACTAGACAAGGATAAGTGTTAGATGGATAGATTCTGACTCGGAAAACAGCAATTCTTCCCTCTTTGTCAGAGACATTGTTCAAGGAATGTGAGGATTAAAAAGCAAAATAAGGGAAGTGGGAGTTATGAGGCTGCTGTAAGTAATAAATGACTTTCCTGATGAAATTGTTTCTGAGATGGGTATATTTGCTGATGGCACCACTCTCTATAGCAGGCATGAGGGGAAAACAAATGAACACCAAACACCTATCTAAGGAAATGGCAAACACACTACAGGAAGATCTCCAATCTGTAGTGGAATGGGGACAAAAATGGATGGTCATATTGAATGCTGCCAAGACCAAGTTTGTTTCCTTCAATAATTACAAGAAACTTTCTCAACCACCAGTAGCTATGGCTAAAGATACATTACCTGAAAGTACTTATTTCGAGCTCCTTGGCTTAACGTTCACAGGCAACATGAGCTGGAACAGATACATTGAAAGCATTGCCAAGGCAGCTGCGAAGAAGGTGGGCTCTCTTTACCGTGCTAGAAAGCTACTTACGCCTGAAAGTATCCTGTATTTCTACAAGGCCACCATTCGCCCATGTATGGAGTACTATTGTAACATTTGGGCTGGTGCATCTGCTACTAGTCTCTCACTCGTGGACAGCGTTCAAAAGAGTCACCAACTTGATAGGTCCTAAACTGTCATCAAAGCTTCAACCTCTGTCCCATCGACAGTTCTACAAGTATTTTAAGGGTAAATGCTCCAATGAACTATAAGCCTTGGAACCCTTTTGATATAAATACCCCCGACAAACCCAACAAGCAGCAAAATCCCACCCCTACCCAGTAAAGTAATAGTTTCTTCCCCAGAACTGCTAGATTTTGGAACTCTCTTTCGGGTTCCTGATTTCCCAACTGTACTGGCATGCAGAAGTTCAAGTGTAATGTGAACAGACGTCTCACTGCTCAACTCCTTACATAGTATCCCTGCAACTTGTGTCCCTGATAGTAGCCCCTTACATCAAAGTGGCACTGTGCCTTGTTTAGGGTGAAAATGGAATAAAAAAAAAAAAATTAAAAAAACAAAAGGAAACTACTCACTAATAGTTATATTTAACACGGACCTGTTCATTAGATTTAGTGTTGATTAAATTCGTTGATTTCATACAAAAAAAAAAAGATAAATAAATGGATATTTTCCTCATCATAATTCCGTAAAAATATATGTGCCATTTGCATGCATCAAAAAATATATCACACATACACAAGTATACAAATTAAATAAACCATACAATGTGAAAAAGCTAATTAATTCTTCCTTACTAGCATAAGCCAAGTTAGTATTATTACATATCTTATTCATTAATAACAATTATTAGCTTAATTACTTACTATAGTCTAGTTTGATTGTCTTGATCCTACATTCCACATGACATTTCAGTTTATACATTTTAATTTCTAATTAATTAGCTAAATCTAATTACAATTCTTAAGAGATTTAAAGTAATACGAGTTATATACTTAACTGGGTACTCATTATATCATGCCAAAAAATATATTAAAGTTTACTTATGGAAAGTTATGAAGAATTCATCAGTTATTACTATATTTATCTAAGGTAAACCATTCGAAGTGTCTACAGCTAATACATGCTTCATCCCCTTTGATTCAGTAATTTATCAGGTCATCCCATGAGTTCTGTCCGAATTTATGAATAAAGAAAAGAATTGACCAAATGTTACATTTTATTAAAGATTTAATCATCAATATATATATATATATATATATATATATATATATATATATATATATATATATATATATATATATATATATATATATATGTCAGGTCATCCCATAAGTTCTGTCCGAATTTATGAATAAAGAAAAGAATTGACCAAATGTTACATTTTGTTAAAGATTTAATCATCAAATATACTTTCCCTGATTATCTATGACTTCCTTCCATCGATTAACAAGATTATTAATTTTATCATTGTAAAATCCTTTTGGCTTTGATTCGAAGAACTCACAAATGTCAGTTTCAACATCTTTCTGCATTATAAAAGCTGTTCCTTCCAAATGATTTTGTAGTCTATGAAACAAATGGTAGTCTGAAGGAGCAAGGTCAGGAGAATAGGGTGGATGAGGAATTTTCTCCTAACTAAGTTTTTTGATCTTTTGTCAGGTGATTCTTGCTGTGTGGGGTCATGCATTGTCCTGATGAAACATCGCCCACTTTCGATTCACTAGAGCAGGTCTCTTTTCCCCCTTAAAGCTTGATACAAATGCTCTAATTGCTGACAGTAGATTTGAGCATTAATTGTTGCATTAGGTGGTAACAATTCAAAGTGGATTATCCTTGGCAATCCCACCATATTGAAAGAAGAACCTTATTCTCATGAGGTTCTCTTTTCAGTTGTGGCTGAAGTCTTTCCCCTTTACTAAGCCATTGGTTACGACACTTAACATTTCGATAAAAGATCCATTTTTCGTCATCAGTCACAAGTCTATCCAAAAAAAGATGAAACAAGTTGGCAAGAATGAAGAGAAGAGCAGATGTCGACGCAGGATTTGAGATTGTTTTAAACAATTAATGAAGCATCCCATTTTCCAAATTTAGAAACTTTTCCAAGTATCATAACCTGACCCAATATCACCAACCGGGTAGGACGCGTTCTCGACAGAGCAGCAATGGTCACACGGATACAAGTTGTGAAGGTGCAACGGAGAGGGAGCAAACCCGCATGCATATGCTCAACGATGCCTTTGATGACCTTCGAAAAGTCGTCCCGAAGTCAAATTTAATTAACACCAGAAACTCTCAAAGATTGCCACTCTCCGACTCGCCATTCATTATATTTCGGCCTTGGCTAGTATTCTAGAAAGCACAGGAGCCAAAATAAAATTGATTAAGGACACGACGGCTATGGACGGTAGGGGTCGTCGGCGCATGGGAAGAAAATGTAAAATCACTTATGACGGAATCATAAAAAGCTAACATTAATAATTGCACATAAAGAATTTGTCTTAAACAACACTAATAATCTTACGAACCGAACAGTCGGATGTATTGTCTGTCATCAAAAAAAGATGGTTTTAAGCCATCTAAAATATTGTAAATCGAACAGTTGCATGGTTTTAAGTCAGTTTTATTGCCAATTCCTCAACTGGTAAAACAGGATTTTCTTCAAGAGCTGCTTCAAGAAACTTATCAAACTTGTATATAAATCCTGATACTGTTACAAAAGAAAATAATGAAACGAATGGAATTGAAGGAAACAAAAACTCAATTGATGGATAAGATAAATGTGTCGTTTATTTACTGTTGAAAGAATGAATGTTTTAGATATAACGTGTGTGTTCATGTCCGCACGGGTGTAACCATTGTTTGTTGCGGGACTGGTGATGTAGAAAGAAAAGGAAATGTGTGTTCATCTCACTATCGTTTGTTCGCGCGTGGGAAGAGAAGTGAGTAATATAGTAGAAATGAGAATGATAGTCCAGCGTGTAGACAAAGACAAAGGATAGAGGGTTGACATCAGTTAGCAGTCAGCTACGCGAAGGTATTCTCAGGGACAAGTTGTATATATAGAGAAAGAAAGAGTGGGAATGTCAATCCAGGTTATGGAGATAGAAAGCATATAAAGTGTACATACTGTTTGTTAGCCTTTTGTTTTAGTAGCAAGTGGCGTGAGGCACGCGCGCGCATGCCGAAAAGGCACGCTGTCGAAAGCTGGTCCGAAAAGGGATGGAAACAGCTTGTCTCTTCCTTTTATAGTTGTTTCCGGTGGTCTTTTGCGCATGAGTGGATTTCCTTTGAAAGTGGAAGTGATGTCGTCCATGTGTGCATATGTTAGTGTGTGTGTGTGTATATATACACGTGTATGTGAGTGTATGTACGCGAACGTTAATATATCTACTTGTGTGTGCGTATATGTCTTATATTCATGCTACTCCTCCTTGATAAAATTGTATGAAGGATGGGCAATGGTTAGGGTTAGATTTTTTTTATATGTCTATGACAAGTAATATAGCTTGAGATGTGAACTCGTGTTTTTGTGTGAGACTAGAAAAGGTTTGCGCAAACTCAACTGGACGTCTGATTTGATATCCATCTCCACTTGTGAATTTCACAAACCATCTTCTGCAAGTTCTTTCACTCACACATTCCTTTCCATAAACTGAGTGAATATTTCTAGCTGCTTCAGCTGCTGAGTTTCCTTTCTTGAACTTATAAAGCATTATATACCTTGAATGATTCTTAGACATTTCCATGTTAGTAGGGTTGTAATTAATCAAATTTGAATTTTATCGTTCTGTAAAAAACTGTAATCAGTTAAAATGCATCTAAACATACACATGTTAAAAATTTAAACATAAAAATGTAAAAAATTACACAATATACACAGTATTTTTTAAGATTCATTGAATTTAAAAGCAAAGGTAAAAGTTTGGACAGAACTTATGGGATGACCTGATATCTTTATCAAAAAATGTAATAATAGCTAGCTTTTCATTTAGACAAAGAAAACAGGTAGCGTTGTGTAGTGTAAGGGTTGAGTCTTTCTTCAAAAAATGTCCAAAGTGTTCTTTCTCTTAAGGTTATTAAAAGATAGTTTATGATTTCTGTATCTAACCTTAAAATCAGTGTATGTACCCCTAAGTAAAATTTTTCCAGGATAAGATTATTTTCTAAAATAAATTATACTTTTAGTTAAATATTTTTCTTCTAGTAGACATCCATTATTGTTGTTGTCATTCAGTGTATTATTAATTTTATAATTCTATTATTGTTGTTGCAATTTAAAGTCGGTCTGTTATGGTTCTTAATTATTTTCCTAAGTTATTTGTACAGCAAAATATTTTCTTGATTCACCATTGATAGCAGTGGAAATACCAGAAGTTCCAGAAAATTAAATCATACAGTATCACTGGTAGAATACTTAACATAATTAAATCCTTCTTAGATAAGAGAAAAATCCAGGTTATCCTCGACGGTCGTACATCTAAACAGTGTGATAAATGCGGGAGTGTCTCAGGGGTCTATCCTTGGACCTCTATTGTTCCTAATATTTATGAATGACCTCCCGACAAAACTGCCTCTGAGATGGGTATATATGCTGATGACACCACACATAACAGGCATGACAGGAAAACAAATGAACACATATCTAAAGAAATGGCAAAAACACTAGAGGATGACCTCCAATCTGTAGTGGAATGGGGACATAAATGGATGGTCACATTCAATGCTGCCAAGACTAAACTGGTTTCCTTCAATAATTACAAGAAACCTTCTCTGCCACCAATAGCAATGGCCAGTGACTCCCTGTCTGAGAGTACATCTTTCAATCTGCTTGGCCTAACGTTCATAGGAAACATGAGTTGGAACAATTATATTGAAAACATTGCCAGGGCCGCTGCGAAAAAGGTAGGCTCTCTCTACCATGCTAGAAAACTACTGACACCTGAAAGTATCCTGTACCTCTATAAGGCCACCATTCGCCCATGTATGGAGTATTGTTGTCACATTTGGGCTGGTGCATCTGCTGTTAGTCTCTCGCTCCTAGACAAGGTTCAAAAGAGTCGCCAATCTGATAGGCCCTGAACTGGCATCTAAGCTTCAGCCTCTGTCCCATCGACGAAACGTTGCATCCCTCTGCCTGTTTTTTTATGTATTTTATGTATTTTAATGGTGAATGCTCTGACGAACTGCAGACACTTGTGCCCTCACGACGTAGACACCCTCGACAAACTCGACAGGCAGCTAAATCCCACCCCCACACAGTAGAGATCCCTAGATGTAAAAGATCTTTCTACTCCAGTAGTTTCTTCCCCAGAACTGCTAGACTCTGGAATTCCATTCCAGGTCCCTGCTTTCCTAACTGTACTGACATGCAGAAGTTCAAGTGTAACGTCAACCGACATCTTGCTGCCCAAATCCCAACATAGTGCTCCAGTAGTTGCTGCCCCTGATAAAGTGGCAATGTGCCTTGTTTGGGGTGAAAATGTAATTTTAAAAAAAAAGTAAAAATGAATGATGTAATCTGATAAAACTGCAAGTTACAATAAAATTAATTTTTTATTTCTATCTTTTTTTTGCATTTATAGATGTCAAAATCGAAAGGAAATGTGATCGACCCAATGGATCTAATGAAAAAATACTCGCCTGATTGTTTACGATATTTCTTATTAAGAGATGGTGTTCCACATTCAGATAACAGTAAGTATTTCACAAGCACTCATTAAAAATAAAGGTACTTTTGCATTTACCAACCAGCAATTTCCACAAATTTACTCGGGTATTCCAGGCAGATGATGGGAATAACCAGAAATGGATGGCCAAACATGGAAATACAATAAATACAAAAAATGATATGAACCTATGATGAGTCTAATGAAGAAATATTTATTTTTTGGCTTGTAAAAAAAAAATTAAGGAAGGGGGTAAATATATTTCAATGTTTTTTTTTGCTTTTTTTTAGTTTTGACCAAAGGTTTTTGAATAAAACTTTTAAGGAAAGAATTTTTTGTTTATTTTTTTGTGTGTATGAAAACATAAAAAAAATGAAAGAAAGTTGGAAGGAAAGTTTTTTTTTTTTTTTTTAATTTTTTTTTTACCAGAAATGTTTTTTTTGTTACTGTTTGGTGGTTGAGGGAGGAATGTGATACAGGCCAAGAAATATTTCCTTTCTCGTCAACAACGCTAAATTAATAACACTGTCTTCTTTCATTTTCCTTCTTGTTTTTGTTTTTTGTTTTTTTTTTGGCTTTCTGAATAATTTACTTTAATTTTCTTCCAATTTATTTATCTATTTATTATATATATATATATATATATATATATATATATATGTCTGCTTGCATTCTTATTGGTTAAAGCTCGATAGAGAATTTGATATTGCTTTCTCATTGGTTATTTGTTTCTACCATTGATATTGGCCTAAACATTCCACGCATCACATTGCGATTAGCTGTTTCCAGTTATTCCCGTCATCTGCCGGGCACATCCGAGTAACCTTTGTGGAAATCGCAGGTCGGTAAATGCAGAAGTACCAAAATAATTTTACTGTGGAAAAAGAAATTAAGTTAAACACATTTTTGTACTGTTATTTAAACACACTGTATACTTTACAATTGCAAAAAAAAAATAATAGATTATGTAATTAAATTTTGTTAAATTGTATAAAAATTACTAGCAAATAGAATAAAAAAAATTACAAATTTGAACAATCATTTAATGCTGAACAAATGGTGTCTGAAAACTAATTAAACTTTTAATCTCCATACATAAAATTATTGGCTGTAAATAATTTTCAAAACTTTCAATCATTTGATACATGAAGATTTTTTATAGTTATCTTTAAATAGTTTCAAAACATTTTCGATTAATGAATTATTTTTTTTAGAAATAAGATTTTAAGAGTTAAATTTAAACAGTACACTATCATTTGGTTGATTAAGTAAAATTTTAAAAAAGCACCTGAAAAAATAATTGTTTCAGTCTTTATTTATAAAATTTTGGGATTTGAATAAACTTCCATAACTTTCAATCAATTAATACATAAGGTTTTTTTTATTTATTTTAAGGATTAAAACTTTAGCTTATGTTACTTCAATTACCTAAATAGAGTAAAATGAATTTCATTTCGGTTAATTAATGAATAATTTTGTGATTTCATTCATATTGAGAGTGTGTTAGAGGGGACCTAGTAACAAACAATCAAAATTGTCAAGTAATTTATTCTTTTTTATAACTATTAACAAAAGATTAACATGACTTTTTTTACGAAAAAAACTGAAATGCATTCTGGTGGATTTAATTTCTTAATTTATGTTTTAAATAGAATTTCAAAAATTTCATCTAATGTTATGTTATTGCATAATTGATTTGAATAAATATTCGATAATTAAATAAAAAAAAAATAAATGTGTGATTATCAAAATTACGTTGATACGAAACACACACACACACACACACACACACAAAGAAGTCGCACAATTTTATTGACATAGAAGTTTTGTTTTATTTAATTTAATTTTTCATAATTTTGATAATATATGGGAGAGATTATATTTTGGTCCTGGGAAAATATAATTCTGTCTATTTTATATTTGTCTTTGTCTGTCAGTTCGTTCTACTTTTTTTTTGAAAACTACTAGACTGATTTGTCTAAAATTTTGTACAGACCATTGTTATGATAAGATGCAGCCTATTGGGGGATGCCCTTTTCTCTTCCCACAGAAGGGATGTTGCAAGCCTGTCTTTATTGTTATTTTCATGGCAAGTGCTCATCTGAGTTCCAATCTATGGTTCCCCCTTGCCTGACTTTCCTGAAAAACACTTGTTTATTTGCAACCACTATCAATAATTTCCCCCTCTCTTTATCTGTGCCTAAACCTAAATGTAGATTCCATGAACTGCACACCTGTGGAACTCTCTTCTAATTCCCTGCTGTTGAAGTTAACCTGAAGTCACCTCTGCATTGAAATCACTTGCGATTCTATGGACGTGTTGAACGAATCTCATATATGATAACTTCAGTTAAAGATAAGCAAATAAAAGGTAGTCCAAAATAGACTTTGAGTGACACAATCAAAAATGGCCTCCAGCAATGGCACATTGAAATCAATGTACATGATTGAATTTCATGAAGAAAGTTGTTTTGAACTTCCATGACTTACGTGCAACCCACATCAGATGTGGGAGGGGCGGGTTAGGGTGGGGCATGCTAATCAATAAGGAAGAAGATCTCCCATTTAGTCTCTGATCACTCCAAGCGAATGAATGTTGGTATCTTTTGGTGCAAGTACATTTTAATCAACCGGAAGTATTTTTGGTTTCAATTTTGGAAAAGTTCTAATAGGAAAATGGGTAGACAATCCAAATTTTAATTATTTTTTTTAATGTTTATTGAATAATTTCTCCAAAAATGGATGTAAATGCATTCAATTTAGAAGGTATTTTTGATTTTTCTTTAGACCAAAGAAAAATTATTGATTTTTTTTTTTTTTTTCATGGGTGCATCGATTACTGTCTTCATAGATTTGTGAATGAATAACAAACATCGGGCATTGCCTGGGTGTTTGGAGGTGTGTGTTGAGCAAAAAAAAAAAGTGGTAGTAGGCAGGCAGGCATGCTCAAATCCATAATGTGAAGGAGGAAAAGAATGTTAAAAAAAAAGGTGATGTCTTTGCCATTGCACCCAATGCCAAACTGGAAGTGGCGAAGGTTTAAATTAAGGCTAGTCAATCAAAAAGAGGGGATGACTTTCAAAAATATCGGTGAAAAAAAGCGACCCCTCCTTGCAGAAAAGTACTCAGTTGAGGGTGAAGAAATTAATGTTTTTAGCCAATTTTTCAATATTTGTCGTCTGAAGGGTCGCGTTTCAAAACAATACCAATCTCGTGAAAATTCTTCACCTCTGTTGAAAGTTTTAGACTAACATACAGACATACATACGTTTAAACAGACAGGTGAGATTTATATATAGATGTCAGAAAGTTGTTTCTATTACTGAACTCGTTTTGATTTACCAAAAAAAAAGTTTAGTTTGCAAAATCATTAAAATTAGTATTGCCTCCCCTTTTCTATACTAGAAATCTTCTAAAAATGAAAACAAAAAATATTTCCGGTTAATTAAAATACATTTGTATCAAAAGATATTAATATTCATTTGCTTGGAATCATCAGAGATAAACTTAAATTAGTGTACTAGTTAGTATTAGGACAATTCCTAAATTTTTTCCGATTCTAGGAAAATGTTGATTAACGATTCCGATACCAAGTATGATTCCGATTCCGATTTCCGTGGAATTGTTGTTTTGAAATATACCATTATATAATCAAACGTTTTGTGTAGCAAAAAAATTTGGTACAGCTAAAAGTGGAAATGCAATTAAGGGAATTTTGAAAACGATTCCATTTTTTTTTTTTTTCGTAAAAGTCAAACCAAATATTTTAACCATGAATTAAACATACACCATGAAATTAATAACAATCAATTTCAGTTTTATTTTATATATTAAAAAATATAAAGAAAAAGTCCTGATTAATTCAACAAAAATACAATAACATCAAATTTCAAGGGGAATAACGTGCTTTGTTTATCTTTTGATATTCATTTTTCTGTTTTATTTTCTCTTTATCCTCGATAACTCTTTAAAATTTAACTTTTTTTTTGCAGCTTCAATTGCTAATAGATTTTTATTCCATTTTCTAAATGAAATTTAAAAATAACTAAATCTTTGATTTAATTTTTAGCCTTTTATATACAATCGTCTCAAATTATTCCTATTTATTTATTTGACTTTTTAAAAATATTTTTAACAATACTGATGTTATTTTTTAAATCTAAATAAATTGGTTTATTTCTATATTTAATTTTATTATATAATTATATACTTATCATCCTTTAATGTTTATTCTTATTTAATGTCTTAATTTACATCTTTATTTCTATATAAAAAGTAAATTTTTGGTAATTGTTTATTTCTGTTGTTAAATAAGTCATTTATTGAACTTTCGAACTCACCTCTGCCTTAATGCTGTTTCTGACAACCTTTTTATTTTTTGTTAGGGGTTGGGAAACATTTACCTATGCTCACATCACGACTGTGATACCAAGCATCGGTGAATGTTGACCAAACCCCTACAGTCCTTTAGTTGAATGGCTCTGAGTGACTAGTTAGTTTGCAAAGTTAGGGTTCAAAGGATTTTAAAAAAGTTAAACTTTTTTCCTTTCTTAATAAATTTTTCACATTTTTTTTTTTTTTTTGTGCAAAGAAGTTCCAAAAGAAATGTTTAATTGCTTCAATCACAAAATATTTTAATGAAATGTAAATTTCGAAAAGAAAAAAAGAATTAAATTCACTTACCGCATTTATTTAACAGATAGCAAAATGATTGTTTTCTTTTGTAGTTTTCAAAAGACCTTAAGCAGAACCGTCAGTCAACATAATATGTAGTTCTAACGTTTTTGTTTTTGGATACTTTAAAAAAGCCGACCAACTGTCAAAGTTTTGCAAACTGATACCACGTGATCAGTTTCACTTTAGTTTTAGGAATATTTCCTGAAACAGCTTTCATTCAGAAAATAGAAAACATATATTATTCTATTAAACCTTTTATTGTATAAAGAATTTGACTTTGCTTGTTTTATTTTTAAAAAGATATAAAGGTTGACAAGACATTTTTCATTTACTAATGAGATTTTTCATTCATTTACTAATGGAAGAGTTTCAGTAAAAAAAAAAAACTTGCCAAAAGATAAGCCCCCCCCCTTTTTTGTAGTCATAAGTTGGAAAAACCACTGATTTTTAACATGATTTACACGCAATGAGAGCACTGTAAAATCTTTTTTCTCTAAGGGTATTCATCAACTTTTTCATGGACGTGACATAGTTAGGCTGTTTTATACATAAATAAACTTCACTCACAAATGAAAACAATGTTACCTCGCGGCCCCTAAAGTTTCACAATAGTGCAAACAGATAACTAATCATGGGCATCGAAGTTTCGAAACAGACAAACAGCGCTTATGCATGTGACGGAATAAGAAAGCTCATTTAGATAAATAAAAATTACCTTTAAAGTAGTTAATAAAATTCTTGTACATCATATTAAATATGTTATGAAAAGTTCTATGACGTTTTTATCATAAATTTTTGACAGCATTAATCTCACTTCAAACAAACAGTTCAACTTAAAAATATGAGAATCGTAATGAAAGAATCATAAATCTAAGGTATTTTTTAACGATACGATTCTGATTCCGATTCCCCCCAAAATGCATGATTCTTACAATTAATGATTCCGATTAATTGTCCCACCACTCGTACTAGTGCCTATCTTTCATCTTACCATAACCAACTTGGGTGATACTGAATCAAGATATGTAATTTTTGTAAGTGATTTTTGATAGTTTCCAAGTTTTATCTGGACGCAAAATCTGACTTTCCTTTATATAATTGTAATTGTGAAGAGCTAATAATTAATAATACAACATTGTGGTATAGGAATGCGTATTTATATAATAGTATGTCTTGTTTGGATTATTTAGGCTACTGTTCTCATCTTGAGTGTTTTTTTTTTCATAACGTTTCAATTGACATAACCTCCAACCTTATTTACGTGTATCTTGTTGAATTTGGGAATCTTTCTTCCAAATTCAGGAATCTGCAGAAATTTGGAATGGAATCCTTTCATTTAATCTACAGCTATCATTTTGTTAAGTAGAAGTCCTAAATAATTCACAATTCTATCCTGAGTATTGCCCGCACTGAGGATTGAACCTTCAAGAAGTGTACCACAGCTAGATTTTACTGAGTACTTTATCCATTACGTCAAGAGGTTGAAGGTTCAGTCCTCGATACGTTGACTCGGAATACAATTGCAAATTATTTAAGGCTTCTACCCAGTCATGGCTGACGGAATAAGAACAATTAAACCTCGTGGATTAAATAAAGAGTTCCATGCGAAATTCTGTGCAGATTCCCAAATACAACAGAAAGATTCTCAAGTTTGACAAAATACACCCGAAGAAGGTCAGAAGTTACATTGCCCAAAACATTGTGAAATTAAGACTTAAGATGAGAACAGTAGTCCGAATAATTTGAATAATATGAATCATCAATCCCCATCTCAAAAAAAATCAAATACATCAGATCCTTTTTTTCCATACAGAATTGTACGTTATGGAAAGATTGCTCCAAGACTTTGTTGTAATCGTCTCAAAACATAATGTCGGGAAGAGTCTACAAGATTCCCAAAATAGGATCAACATCATGTCATAACAATAATAACCATCAGTTTTACTTTACACCATCAATTTCTTAAATGTCTTTGTTTTATCGTTATTTCCATGGCAAGTGCTCATCTGAGCTCCAATCTCTCATCCCCCCTCGCCAATCTTTCACAAGAACCACCCGTCTGGCTGAAACTACTGTCAATAATTTTCCCCACTCTTTATCTGTGCCTAAATCCAAACGTAGATTCCATGAGCAGAGCTTCTTTCTCAGAAGTGCACGACTGTGGAACTCTCTTCCGTTTGCATGTTTCCCACCTGACTACAACTCGGATGTCTTCAAGTCCAACATAAACAAATTCCTGACAAACCGCCCCCTTAAGTAAGGCACTCTATCAAATCTCCAATACTAATGATTACTACAATACTATCTCATTGATTACTGTACACATAATAATCCTTATCCCTGAGTGGCCTCCGGACCTTGATAAGTGGTGACCTCCATGTAAAAAAAAAAAAAAAAAAATGCTATTCTCATCTTGGTTGTTATTCTCACACTGTTTCAGCTGGTGTAATCTTCGACCTTCTTTGCGTGCATCTTTTTAAACCTAGAAATTTTTACGCCTATCCTGTAAATTAAATCAACATCACAATCTCTCTCTCTCTCTCTCTCTCTCTCTCTCTCTCTCTCTCTCTCTCTCTCTCTCTCAACACATCTAAAACTCAGCTCCTTTCTTTTAACAACCAATGCTCAGACCCTTTTTTTTTTTGTCTCAGTTGAAATGAATAGTTCCTTAAGAAACCCCCTCTTTGATAAGGCCCTATAAGACAGAACTTCCAGGAACAAAGTTTTTTTTACTCTAGAATTCCTTGTATATGGAATTCAATATCATGGAGCTGCTTCGCAACTGATTATATCATGGTCATTTTCAAGTTCAATGTTAACAAATACTTGCTGAGCATTCCTCTTAAATGATTAAACTTTGTCCATTTCACCCAATTTTTTCTCTTGATGTTGTTGAGAATCTTGTTAAACCTTATTTGTGAGTGATGACCTATTAGTATCAAAAAAAATATATATTTAAATATAAATTGGCCAAGTTCAAAAAGATGCACCTGAAGAAGGTTGTAGGTTACATCATTTGATATATTGTGCGATTAATACTAAAAGATGAGAACAATAATCCAAATTATCAATCCTCATCTTCAAAAAATTTTGAAATATAATTTTTCTTTTTATTAGGTTAGTGCAAAGGTTTTTATCTTTAAAAAAAAACAACAAAAAAACTGTATTTCTGAAAATCTTTATTAATAACAATAATGACCTTTGCTCTCTATAGCTTGACTCCATCTGTCAACAATCTTATAAATGCCTTGTTTGTCTAATTAACTTGTGTTCAATCTCTCACAATGTTAACCTAAGGCCATCTTAATGATGTTAAGTGATAATTCGAAGGAGGCAAGATTTCCAAACCAAATTCTCCTATGAGATCTTTGGTCAGTAGTGCTATTTGAGAATGAGCATTATCATGATGGAAGATTACTCCCTTTCAGTTGAGTAAAGAAGATTGTTTTCATCCCAATAGTGCAGAAAAATATGAGTGATGCTTTAATAATCTTAAATTAACAATTAATCATGGTGATATGCTTAAGTTGTTTCCCCACCCCAAAACAAGGTGTATTACCAGTTGAAACATAAGGGGCTACTAGTTGGGACTATATCTAATAGGGACTGTGGGGAAGTTGAACAGCGAGATGTCTGTTCACATTACATTCAATAATGTAATTATATCTGCAGGTTGGTACAGTTAGGGAAGCAGGAAACGGAGGGAATACCAAAGTCTAGCAGTTCAAGGGAAGAAACTATTAGAGTAGGAGGATTTCCAGCATTTAGGGATTTCAACAGTGGAGGGGTTGGATATTGCTGCCTCTTGAGTAAATCAGTGTTGAGGGAGCACAAGTGCTATGAATTAATCAGAGCACATTCGATTAAAGTAGTTTTAAAACAGACACAGAGATACAACACTTGGACAGGGGTTGGAGTTTGATAGTAGATAACCTATTAGATTTGAGACTCTTTTTCCATCTCTGAGACAGAGCTAAAGTGACAAAAATATGAATGAAATCTAATGGTTTAAAATGCCCCTTCTACAAACTGGTAAAATATTTTGCACTGATTTAACACACACATGTTAAATTGACGAAAAACTGAACGAAGAAACTTTTCTCTTAGAATTTTCGTTTAGTTTTAGCCACAGAGAAAGAGTAAGAGAAAGTGTGACAGTTGTTGTAGCCAGACGAGTATTTGTTGCGAATGTTTTACAGATCATAGATAGCTCAGTCAGGCACATGCTCTGAAAATAACGATAGTCGAAATAGACTCGCAACATCTTTTCTGTGGGAAAGAGAAAGTGGTGGTGATGGGGGGGGGCGAATAAGTCTTCACCCTTAAGATTTTAAAGACATTAGATTTTTTAAAAGTCCATGTTATAGTCAGCTGGAAAACAGCCCCACTGTATTGTGCTCCACAGATGGGTAGTTCTAGGAGAAAAACTTTGCTCATTGAATTTTTGTTTAGTTTTAGGCACAGATAAGGAGTACCTAGAATCTTTAGAACTTAAACCTAATTGCTAGTAGAATGAAAAAAATGCTTTAAGTATGATTAATAGGATAACAATTTAAATTTTGTTTAAGTTTTAAATAAAAGTTAAAACCAGGATCTTAGTTATTTTCAAGATATCTGATTTCAGTTGCATAAATCGTGTGAATGCCTTTTATCATAATCTCAGCATCCGCATTGTATATACATCTTGAATGTTGCAAGAATGTGCTTGCAACTGGCGATTTGTTACATCGAAAAATGCATGCGTCAGCTGGTAAAGATGCCCTTCAACTTTTGGCTAGCAGCCGGGCACGTGAAGGGTCAGCCAGACGCCTGACTGTCTGAGAAGCTGCAGGATAAAAACAAAAATAAGTAAAAAAAAAAATTGGCTTTGAGCCTGGCAATTTTTGATCGCTCTTTTCCTCCACATTTTCCTGATTTAGGTCGCAGAAGTAAATTAAAAATTAATGGCCATCAGTAATTTAGCAATAAAAGTTTAAAATCAATTATAATATTGCAAAAATCAATATCATATATATATATATATATATATATATATATATACTAGCCGTGTCACCCGACCTTGGTCGGAGGTTGATTTAATGCCATTTTTATGCTTATGAAGTGTAAGATGAAACATTTTCGAAAAAAAATCTCAATCGAAATTTATGAGAAAAGAGAGAATTTTAAATAAGTGTTCGTAAATGCATATTCTATAAGCAATGTGGCTTTATTGTTCTTATGAGGAGTGTTTTGTTTTGATTAGTTAGTCAAAGAAAAATCATTTTTAATAAGTTAATGAATTTGTATTTGTATAAATGTTATTCAAAGTGTTAAGTAAAGTCAAGTTAATGAAAAAAATGGAAGAACTATTTTTTCCCCAATTAACAGAACAACATTAAGAAGTTACGTCGTCCAAAAAAGAAAGAAAGAGAAAACATGCTGTAATGGTTGTGTATGTGCGTGTGTGCATGCACTGTGAAGTGTGTAGTAGTAGTATGAACAATTCCATAACATAAATAACAGTGTCAGCGTCGGTCTGACTCGTCGCTAAGCAACGACCTGGAAAAATGGACGGTCATTTTCATTTGCATACATACAATAATACATAGCAAATATCTGTCGCTGATACTTGTTGGAAACATTTCGATGCCAAAATCTAGCTTAAAACACTTCCAGGCACACCAAGTACCTTTGTGTGAAATTTCATAAAAATCGGTCCGGCCATTTTGGAGTCTATAAGGAACGAACTCACACACACACACACACAGACAAAGTTGCATTTATATAATTGTAGATATATATATATAATATAAAGCTGTGTGTGTGTGTGGTCATGAATAGGATCCTATATGGTTGACTATTTTAAAAAACTGATTACATATAATGATAGAAGATGTATCGAGACACAGGATGGGTATGTTTGATCCTGCAGAACAGTGGTTCATTAAAATTGTGGGATCTGCGTTCGTGCCTGGTCCACAAAGTATGGAAATAAAGAATTTAAAATTTAAAAAAAACGTTTACAAGTGTTTTTGATATAGATGTACATAATAATACTTTGATAAGTATGTTTTAACTTAAATAGGGATGCTATAATAAAATTGTGGGGTCTGCGTTTGCGCCTGGCCTCCATAGAATGGAAATAGGCACAAACTTTAATAAAGACTTTTCATATCTATCTGCGTAAGTATACTTTGATAATTATGTTTCAGTTTGAAGAAATATGGTATAATAAAATTATGGGGTGTTCGTTCACGCCTGACCTCCATAGAATGGAAATATGTCACAAAGTTTAACAAGGTTTTTTAATATAGATCCACATAATATTGTGATAAGTGTTTCAGTGTGAACAGGTATGGTATAATAAATTATGGGGTTTATCTATTTTATTTTTACTTTCATCATATTTTGCTATGGTTTTGATACCTCCGAATTCGAAGCTATCTCTTTACAACCCTTCCCTTTCATAACCTATCATACTTTAATAAATCAGAGTCCATTTTCTGTAGGCTGTTTTTGAACCCAGTCAACGACGGGTATTTCTGCTAGTATATATATATATATATATATATATATATATATATATAATCGATGTCTAATACCTGTTGGTAAACTTTCATAAAAATCTGATGTATCTTTTTTAACCCCTTTTCATAAAACTAAATTAAACTAAATATAGTCTACAGTATCCACACTTATGCCTAGCTGTGTACCAAAATTAAAAATGATCATTTAATTAGTTTAAGAGTGAACCTGTATATACAAATATATAAACATGCCTAACTTTATAAAGTTTTTTATTTTTTATTAACGATGTAAGCAGTTGCTTATTTGTTTTCCTAAGTGATGAAGGGTTACCTCCCCTTTTTTTATTTTTGTTTTGCATCACCTCCTTTTTTTATTATTAAATATTCAAATATTTATTTTATTTAAATGCTTTTAAAATATTTTTATGTGCATAAAGGTTTATCCATGAACACATGCTTCTGGGTATCACCTGTCATCAGCATGGCTATACTACTCTACTCACAACTACACGATTGACAGTCTAGCATTTTACTATTGAGCCACGACAACTGATCAGATTCTATGCATGATTTTTATGGGTTTTTTTTTTTTTAACTATTTAAATAAAATAACTTAAAGATGGAAATATACATTTGATGATTGCTTTTTTTTTTCTTTCTTGATAGATTTCAGTGAGCAACGAATGGTTGAATGCATCAACAGTGAAATCGTGAACACGTTTGGTAACCTCCTGAGCAGGTGCACCTCAAAAATTGTTAATCCTGAACAGATTTTCCCATCTTTAGAGAAGGAGGCATTTGAGTTGTATTTTGATAGTGAGGATAGGCGCAAATTTGAGAAACTTCATGACTTGATTAGTAAGTATTTTCATTCGTCCCTTTTAAATTGCCAGATTTTGTTGCGTAAGTAGTAGAGGGCCAACAAGACATGCTTGCATCATATCGTTCTCCTCGGGTTTGGTCAGGGTTGAAGTCACATCTGGTTATAGCAACTTCTAGTTTGTTGCTAAACGTCTAATACGTTTCTGTTAGGTGATGTCAACGGGGCTGCATAAGAGTGCTCCTTCTCTAGAACGCTGACTTTTCAATCCCACTTTCCGACCCTATGTGTACTACGGTGGGTCCCCGTCTAGAGAAGGCAATTGGTCGATTTGATTGACAGTGCAGTCCCCCAGTACATTGTAGTCTACATTACACTGTGGAGAACCGACTGTTGATTGTATAAAATTTTTATATGATGGCTTGAATTGAAGTTTAAAATGCAAAGGTCAAGTATCCTGATTCAATTGTGCTCTAAACAAAAGCATTCATTTCAAATGCGTCCCTGTCTTACCAAAGAACTTACTGTTGATTTTATGCATCAGACCCTTCTGCTTGTGCAGTGGTAAAACTTCTCAAATGTACTTGTGATCTTAGACTGTATAAGGTTGTTAACTTTGGTTGAAATTGGACTGTTCTTTTCTTAATCGAATTTTTTCAATTATTGATTTTTGATACCTATTTGATGCATTCCAATACAAAAAAAACTATCTAAGAACACTCACATACATGTAAAGTACATTTGTGTAAAATTTCAAATTGGCCCAACCGTTTTGGAGTCCATCAGGAATGAACTCATACAGAGGCAAAATGCCTTTTATATATAAGTATTTCATATGCCTTTTATATATAAGTATTTCATATGCCTTTTATATATAAGTATTTCATATGCCTTTTATATATAAGTATTTCATATGCCTTTTATATATAAGTATTTCATATGCCTTTTATATATAAGTATTTCATATGCCTTTTATATATAAGTATTTCATATAGATTTCAAGGAAAGTAATAAAAGAAAGGAAATTGATCAAAACAATTTATTTCGTTCTGTCAACCCATTTGTGACCTTTTTTTTTTTTACATGGTGGTCACCACTTATCAAGGCCCGGAAGCCACTTGGGGATAAGGGTTATTGCGTGTACAGTAATCAATGGGATAGTATCGTAATAATCGTTAGTATTGGAGATTTGATAAAGTGTCTTACTTAAGGGGGCAGTTCATCAAGAATTTGTTTATGTTGGACTTGAAGACATCCAAGTTGTAGTCAGGTGGGAAACAGGCAAATGGATGAGCACTTCTAAGAAAGAAGCTTTGTTCATGGAATCTACGTTTTGATTTAGGCACAGATAAAGAGTGGGGAAATTTATTGACAGTGGTTTCAGCTAGACAGGTGTTTATTGTGAAAGATTGGCAAGGGGGGACCAGAGATTGGAGCTCAGATGAGCACTTATCATTGAAATAATGATAAAACAAAGACAGCCTTGCAACGTCTCTTCTGTGGGAGAGCCTTATTTGTCTTTAAATAAATTTAATATTTCATACATGAAAGAAGTTTTAAGCAATTTACTTTACCATAAATAGTGATAAGTGGTGACCTTCATGTAAAAAAAAAAAAAAAAAAATTTTTAAATAAATAGTGACTGATTAAAATAATCCATAGTGTATCTTGTAAAACTCGAGGAATATTTCTGCCGAACTCGGAAATCTGCATGGAACACTTTATTTAATCCATGCTCTCGTTCTGTCAATTACGACAGTAATTAATGCAATATGCAAATGAGGTTACTCATTAAACGTAGATTTTCTTTGAATAAATAGTATATAGAGAAATCATGCTGGATTATAAGTGTGTAATCATCCGTTTTCAGTATGAAAATTAATTTGTGAAACAGTGTACCTTTTGTACATATTAATTGAATTGTGAACAAACACAAGATTATGACTTTATTATAATACTAGCGGGGGTACCCGGCGTTGCCCGAGTGTTTGTTTCCGGGACGGGGGGGGGGGGAGTTTTAAAAAATGTTATGGTAGGTAAGTAGGAAGGATCAAACCCGGCGTCATGAGTAAAAGTAGGAAAATAAAGTGTGAAAAAAAAACAAAAAAAAAACATCTGTAACGTTAACAGTTCGGCCACCAAGAAAAGTCCATTCCAGTTGTTTAGGAAAAAAAAAAAAAAAAAAAAAAAAACGACTACGGTAGGTCGGCGCGAACGTGAAAATATAATGTGAATTGTCCAGCACGCTAACCACTACGCCACAGAGCACTGCAGCTTAGTTTAGTGATTTTAAATAACTTCACATGAAAGAACTACGAAGCCAAACCGGTGTTCTCTTCTCAGCTGTTCCTTGTGAACGATCCCCAAACGGTGTTAAGTGGTGGCAGGGGGAGGAGGAATTTATTAGAGAGAAAATATTTTACCACTTCCATTGATCTTAACCGATTTTGGTCGTGACTTCTCAGCAGAAAAAGTATAGAAATCTAAGATTATCGAGGAATTTGAGAAATAATAAGCCTATAACACACCTCAGATATTGTTCTGCCGTTTGTGCATATTATATTTGCATGAAATATCTTGATTTTTAATCCTATTAATGTCAAAATCAGATGGGAAAAAATGAGTTCATTTTATTTATATAGAGATATATATATATATAAAACTTAAATGACCTTGTAACGATGTATGTAACCCACTTTCCGGTTTACAACATCCGGTTGCGCATGCGTGCGCATAAACATTAACCCATAACAACGTAAACAAATATACACAAATCGCTACTTTTGCAGATTTTGACCTGCGCACTGAAATATTAACGTTATTATTTCAAAATTATTATTTAACATGGGAAGAGTGGGGTTTAAAATAACTTAAATGTAATACAGAAATGAACGATGTAAAAAAAAAAAAAAAAAGCAGGCAGTATTAACAATTGTTTATTTGGATAATTTAAACGCAAAAAAAAAAAAGAACAATTGGGACGCTGAAATATTAACGTTATTATTTCGAAATTATTATTTAACATGGGAAGAGTGGGGTTTAAAATAACTTAAACGTAATACAGAAATGAACGATGTAAAAAAGAAAAAGCAGATATATCAAAATTTTAATTTAACTATAATAAGTATTATGGTATCTGTTCAGTGCACATTTACCTAAAAGTATGGCCAACCACTTATAATTCAGTAACTGTAAATTTTTTTTCAAAAATAATTATAATAAACAGAACGATTCATAGAAATCTATCTATATTCTTTTTTCATTTTAATATATGTCAAAAAAAATCTATTTTCTTTACATCACAAGTGTCACGCTCATACATGAATTCCATAGCTAATATAACATACTGACCCAACGGGTCACGGATAGTCTAGTATATATATATATATATATATATATATATATATATATATATATATATATATATATATATGTGCAAGCATTTATGTATGTGCATGTATATTTGTTAGTATATGTATATGTGTATATATACATACATTTATGCATGCATATATATGTCTATATATTTTTTAATATATAAATTAATAAAAAGTAGCGTTTCGTTTCTGTCTTAAAACGGTTGAATTTAGAAACGACGTTTTCGTTCTTTTTCGAACGAGAAATAACCGTTGATTTACAAATGAGCATCATAGCGTTTCTCCTCATAACGTCTTATATCCTTTGAATTCTTGTTCTCTCTTAAAATAAATAATATCGTTAGAATTCAAAAGATTGGACAGTTAAAGGCGCGTTTTCTCATTTTTATTTACTGTTTAATTTTTAATTTTTCGTTTGTATGTGTGCATGTGTGTATGTGCGTACTTATATGTGTATATATTTAAAACTGATGTGGCACCTTCTCATTGACTATACCTCCTACTCCGTTCCTTTTATTTTCCCCTTTTCCCTGTGCATGCTCATACTTTCACTACACCGATGAAGACTGAAGGATCGGTCGAAAATATGTACATGTAAAAAAAAGTTTTTAATTTTTTTTTCATAATATTATTTTGTATTCCTGCACGTCACCAATTGAAAACGAATAAAGAAAAGTTATTAGCTTTTATACTTTTCGTATTCCTTTTTATAAATTTCCACTCATATATATATATATATATATATATATATATATATGAGTGGAAATATTCCGTGTATTCTGCATAAGCCTGACGAATTCTCACAAGAATGAAACGTGGAATATTCTATGTAGCTTAATTGCCATATATATTTTTATAACTTACTACCTAGCTCTACCTATGTATTGAGCACTGTTGAAGTAAATACTGAAAAATTTATGCTTAAAATTATATCTTGGTATATTAATTTATGTGATTAAATGAAGTAATCATATCTATATATTAATATTTAGGATAAAGATTAATAATTGTAAATTATGAATCAGTTTCAAAAGGAGAAAACAAAACAAAATCGATTTGATTTTGATTTTGTTTTTGTTTTTTCACCTTTTGAAACTGATTCATAAGTTACAATTATTAATCTTTATCCTCAATATATATATAGCTCTAGGATAAGTATACTTATTTAGCTTATTATATATCTACAGTATTATGAGCAATGTTCCTTTAAAGTATTAATACATTAAATTAAACTGCCGGTCTAATTCCCTCTATAAATTATATATATATATACATAGAGTGGGAGAGAGAGATTATAATGCCCTAAAAGACTCAAGTATAAGTCCTAGTACTAAGAAATATTATGAGTAAGGAGGATAGTTTGAATATGATTATAATGCCCTCATCATATATCACCATTACTACACATTATACACATATATGTGCAACGATCAACTAATAAGCAAACTTAAGATAGAATTTAACACAATATAGAAACAATTATAAAACTCATTTATAAAACTCATTATGTCTGTCTGTCTCCGTATTTTTATTTT